>NC_092242.1:8034364-8366864 GCF_036320965.1 Panulirus ornatus
ACGGATCCTGTACGACCACCCGGTATGGGTCGTGGACGACCAGGGTGTTCCTTACCTTCATCGACCAGTTGGCACGGTACGGATCCTGTACGACCATCCGATGCGCGGGTCGTGGACGACCAAGCCCTCCATCCCCTCCTTCAGTTCAACGAAGCAGCTCTTGCTCCCCGAGCCCTTCGGCTTAGATGACGGTCCTCCTCCCATTCATTCACTGCTGCAGCAGCGAGGGACGTCACCAATCGTCGGCTCCTGAGGAAAGTGGAAGGTTCTTTACCTCTCTCTCTCTCTCTCTCTCTCTCTCTCTCTCTCTCTCTCTCTCTCTCTCTCTCTCTCTCTCTCTCTCTCTCTCAGTTGGAAGGATCTTTACCCCCCCTCTCTCTCTCTCTCTCTCTCTCTCTCTCTCTCTCTCTCTCTCTCTCTCTCTCTCTCTCTCTCTCTCTCTCTCTCTGCCACCCCCTACCTTCAATAGAGGAGGACCCCCTCCTTTCTCCAACTTGTAATGGAGGCACCACATCGTATTGTGGATGGGGAGGGGGGCGGCGCCCCCTCTTTACTCTCGAGAAATAAACTTTTGAAACCTTAGGTCTGAAGGAGGCCCTCAGCTCGTTTTTTTTTTTTCTTTTTTTGTCTTGGGCCAGTTTGTCCCACTGTCTCCTCAGCCTCATCCATCTGCCCCCAACACCCTCACTTTTTTTTTCTCGCTCTCCCAGAGACTCTCTCTCTCTCTCTCTCTCTCTCTCTCTCTCTCTCTCTCTCTCTCTCTCTCTCTCTCTCCCTCTCTCCACGTCACCAGCAGGTTTTCCACCATCAGGTCTCTCTATCTACACAACTGCGTCACGTCAGCACTGCCAGCGGTGGTGAGCAGCGCCCCATGTTGGCGACGGACACAGGTCGAGGTGCAGGATGAGGTGGTGTCCCCCAGGGGGTGCCTTCCCCGTCTGTTTCTTTCCCCTAAACTGTCACTGTCAGTTTTTCGGGCTCACGTGGCTGTTTGTTTCCTTACACACTGTCCTTGCCCGTATTATGGGGACCTGCGTGTCGTGATTGTGGTGTATGAGTGGTAGCTCCAGGGTGGGGCCGTAAGATGCGTGGGCACTGGCATGTTTTATTAAGACTTGCTGTCGTCATGATGATGATAGTAAAGATAACAGTGTTACGATAAATGATTATGATAGCAATGATGTACGACTCTCAGAATGACGTCCCACTTGGAACGGTACATAGAAACGGGATGCCTGTGTGACTGTATGTATGTAAGACGCCAATATCCCTAAGGTGTAGTGCTTGGGCCTCTCCTGCCACACCGGACCAGTTGTTGCCACCACCAGAGGTACATGACTAGGGTACGGCAGCCGCCCAGACCCTCCACAAGGGCTTGCTTTCATCGTAAACATCCTCTCCTCCGAGGCTAGGCGTCTTGCTCCTGACGAGGGAGGTTAGGGATGTGAGGAGAGGGAGGAGGAGGATCACACCGCGGATTCCTGAGGTTGGCAACCTGTCTGTTCTCCTCTCCTCCCCCCCCGAGCTTGTCCACCGCAGCTGTCATGCTCTAGTTGGACAGCTGGTCCATGTGCATCCACAGATGGGGTTCATCGCCCTGGCTGCTGTTCTCCAGTTTCGCTGGTCTGTCCCCAATGCTTGAGGCATGACACTAAGTGGGGGGATCTGTCGGCACTGCTGCTGATGCTGGATCCAGGACTCCCTCCTGGTGTTGATGCGTCACTGGTCCCTCATCCTGTTCACGCCTGTGCTCCTTTCAGTGACGGCTGACTTCACCAGCGAGGGTGGCGTGAATTCCATCCCCCCTCCATCATGTGACGGGATCCACGGTGGTGTAAGACCGCAGCCGATGGCTTGTATTTACTTCACCGGCAGATCACAACTCTCGCCCTGCACAACACACAGGCGTATCGGAAACCTCCCATGCACTTCCGAGAGATACACCTGACCTGTGCCTGTGATAGCGCCCTTGAGAACGGACTGTCTTTGACAACCCAAGCATAAACCTGTAGAATCTTTTACACGCATCTTGATTCCCCTGACTCGAACATTATCCATTGTATATCACCACAGCATCGCCTAGTGCCTTGGGTCATGCTGTATCAACAATGGTGTTCATAGGGACTCGGTATGCCCGTCCAGCACGGCTGTGTGACTGTGCTGAGCGCACCAGCGTCAGCATCACTAGGGGTACAGTGGAACGACGTGTTCTCTATTCCCACAAGCAAATATGGACAGCCGATCCGAGATCTCCTGGTGTGTATGGTTCCCCGGACCATAGTAACACACCGTGTCATCCTCGTGCTGAATCTTTCCTTAGGAGTTCCCTTGAAAGGGCAGACGCCATAGAACGCACCTGTGAGATCTGCAGTCATTACGTTGTCTCGTTAGAACGCAAGTGTTTTGACGACGTTAATGTCTGCTCGTCGTCTCCCTCCCCCCTGCCCGTGAGTACACAGTGTACGACTCGCTGATGTCATAGGTCCGTCGACCTCACGGAGTCTGTATATGTAAATGTTGGTGATATTACGTGTCTTCGTCTTGGCCTGGGACCAGGGCCTGTTTGATCGTCCGTGCCCAGCTACGGACTAACCAAAGGACTGACCATAAGGACTCGGGAGGTCAGTTTGTTGCATACCTTGTCTCTTAAGACTTCCCTCGTCAGGAGGGGTGGGACGCGGTTGATGGCGCAGCACCAGCGCATTAGATGCACATGTTAGGTCACGTCACCGACTGCACGATGACGTACTTTGGCTGCCGGCATCTGCAACCAACGCAGTTACGCTATATCGCATCCACACCCAACACAGTTACACTATATCGCGTCTACACCTAACGCAGTTACACTATATCGCATCCACACCCAACACAGTTACACTATATCGCGTCTACACCTAACGCAGTTACACTATATCGCATCCACACCCAACACAGTTACACTATATCGCGTCTACACCTAACGCAGTTACACTATATCGCATCCACACCAAACACAGTTACACTATATCGCATCCACACCCAACACAGTTACACTATATCGCACCGACTCCCAACACAGTTACCAACTAATGGAGTTTGTATGTACATGGTTTTTGTCCTCTTGTGCGTACATGCGTGCGTGTTCTTATACGTAAGGGTGTGTTTTTTAAGAATTTGTTTACTCTGTTTTTATTGAGAGTTGTGAGAGATTGATTGGAATGTTGATTACAGATCTATATACACAAGCTGAAACCGGATGTCTAGGGATTGCAGATGTAATCATAGGAAACCTCGCCTGTGGAAAAGAGACAACACGCTGCTCATTCAGACTCCTCTGATTCAGCAGTGCAAGCTCTTCTCTGTAATAGTGGATGGGGATCCCATCCGATTTGGAATTACTGAGATTGAATTTGAATCGAGTGCTTCTCATCTCTGAGCCAGACTGAGGTTATAGCTGTGGTGTGGAGGGACACGCCATGTTTTGTCATCACAACTCGGCCAAGGGGCTCCTCTGTGCAGTGTATACACGTCCGCATTGTATGTAAATTGGCGAGCTGTTCTAATGGGCCTGATCACTGGTGTAAGCTCCAGCTCTCGGGTCGACCCTGGAAGAGGCAGACGGTTGCACAACCGGTAACTAGTTACCCGTTGCATTCGCTCACCAGTGATTTTCAGACTTGTTTACAGCCCATTCCCCGGTTCTCAGCCTCATGTCTGACGTCCTTAATGACCGTAATCAGCTTCAGATCCAGGCAGGAAGTTCATTAGTATGTAATTGAGAAGGAACTCACCAGAGCGAGTCGAGCATCACCCCCGTCAAGTCTGTGAACTCGAAGGTACTCTCGCAAAAACCCTCTCACGTCTTTCCCAATAACCCTGACCTGGCACATTTGGAAAGAAAGAAGAAGAAGAATGGTTTTTTTCCCGTGTGCTCCCATATTCGTAAATACTTTCCCCTTGTCTCCTCTTTCTCCCTTTCATTAACTTCCTTCTATTTCAAGCAAGGCCCGGCCCGTGGTGTGTGGACTTCGAGACCTGGAGTGTCAAGACGTGGAAAAGAAAATATTATCACCTGACCCACTTGGTCGTACCGGCGATCTCACGGGGAGGAGGGGTTAACGCTGGCGGCTGTACTGAGGCCTGGGACCGCGGCACGTGCAGCGGTGACGTCAGGCGAATGACACTGCCTCTCCAGACACAACAACAACAACAACAACAACAGCCCCAACAATACACCGGCCGGAATGCGTCAGACATAAGGGACTCCTCAGGCTTGGGAGAGCGAAATCCGCCTCTTCGCCCATCCTACAGTATGATGATTTTGCCACTGCTGGAGGAGGGAGGGCGCCCTGCAGTGGGCTGTGGTGCCGGTGTTTCATTGTTATCCCCCGCGCATCCTTTGTGGCCCACTTCCGGTCTCCTCTAATGACACTGGAATTTGCAGCAGTCACTCTTGTGTCAGCGGGGGTTGATGGTTTTCCCTACGTTGAGTTCTCCCCTCCCTCTCTCTCTCTCTCTCTCTCTCTCTCTCTCTCTCTCTCTCTCTCTCTAGTACTCGATCTCTCTTCCTTAAAGCCTCTTTTTTATCTTCTTTTTTTTTTTATCCTTGTCGATATTACGTCAGTGTGGCGTTTCCTCCTTTTCCTTTTCCCTCATAGTTTTTGGCAGCGCAGGGAACACGTCCGGGAGAGGCGACAATGACTGGAGCAGCAGGCCGCCCGGCCGGCTCCGGGTATCCAGGCAGAGGGGTAAACATACGGCCCAAAGCCTATTGTTTGGGGCATTGTCGACTGCCACACTGGATCTCTAGATGCGCTTTTGTAAGGAGCGACTGGAGAGAGAGAGAGAGAGAGAGAGAGAGAGAGAGAGAGAGAGAGCTCTCTTTCAAGCTGGGCCTTGACAGGAACTTCATTTCTGGATGAGTCTGGTAAAGGGGGATTCTCTCAAGCTTTGTCTGTAGGGGGATACTTCAAGGCCAGGTGTGGGAGGAGGCATCTCCCTGGATGGATTTCGGCCAGGGGGCTCGTTCCAGGACTGCAACTGGAAGGAGGTTCTTCCTGGCTTGGTCTGGAAAGGAGCTTCTTCCAGACCGGGTCTGGAGGTCTTCTTTCAGGCCGAGCCTCGAGGTCTTCTTTCAGGCTGGGTCTGCATGGCTTCTTCCAGTCGGGTTTGTAGGGATTCTTCCAGGCCGGGTCTGTAGGGATTCTTCCAGGCTGGAAGGGTCTGGAGGGATTTATCCTCCAGGCTGGAAGGGTCTGGAGGAATTCCTCTTCCAGGCTGGAAGAGTCTGGAGGGATTCCTCTTCCAGGCTGGAAGAGTCTGGAAGGCCTATTCCTATTTTGCACCAACACCACGGGACTCCCGCCTCACATCAACACCTCACCTCACCTCACCTTCATGCATAACCCTACACCCACTGCAGCAGCTTACACTGTACTACAGCATTTGTGGTCTTACCCACGTCTGTTATACGTACGTGTTCCCAAACCCCTCCTCCCTCCCTCCCTCCCTCAGTCAGTCATTACCACAATACACAAACGTTAGACGACATACGTAGGTACACCACCTACATTTCCTCCCATGTATGTATGTGTGTATGGTTGGGTCACTGTTATAGAGTCGGTGTTTTAGACAAGCTCGTAAGATTGAAAAATTTGTTTTCGAGATGTCCTCTCTTTTTTACCGACATTTATGGAAAGAGTTCTTTCATATAATATGCTGGGTATTGTATGGTGTGTGTGTGTGTGTGTGTGTGTGTGTGTGTGTGTGTGTGTACGCTGGGAGAACTATTTAAATGATCGTTCTCATAGTGTTTAGCATGTTAATGAACTCAATTTTGATATAAAGATATAATGCAAAGTGCCGTACAGAAAGGATTGCAGGGGAGTAGAATATACAGAATATACGAAATGAGACTTGAACGAGCGAAGTGAGATGTTATAATGTGGAGAGAGAGAGAGAGAGAGAGAGAGAGAGAGAGAGAGAGAGAGAGAGAGAGAGAGAGAGAGAGAGGGTCTACTCAAGAATCTTAAGAATAGTATTAGAAGTAGATAAATACCAAGCAGTGGAACGAAGGAATAGTCAGAATAAAACGATTACAACAAAAAATAATGGTTCTTGTATGGAGCTTAGAATTAGAGGGGCCAAGTGTATGATATCAAAGTAGGTGAAGTGACGATGGGGGGAAATTTATAATCATTCGAATGTGGACACTATATATTGGTAATAAAGTGTGCCACATGTATGTTGTGAAAGAAATCGGAGATTTTGTAAGGTCCCGCACACGGTAGCGGGCGTAAAAGCGGAGTTACCCTTGCAAACTCACACTACTTCATCCATTTTCTCTGACGTGGCGGTTTTCTCATGGGGTGAGAGAGAGAGACGGGGGCGCCTAGGATTTTGATCCGGAGTTTATCCAACGTTTCTTGTAGCTCCATATTTTGATTGTTAAGTATACGAAATGTTAAATGGAGTTCGCCTACCCGTCTGTGTATTGGTTAACAAAATTCTGTGTGCGACATTAACTGGTAGGCGGCATTCTGTTGTGGTTAATGATATTTCTACAACATACAATCATGATAATTAAGTGAATTTAATATATTTTCCCGTGCATAATCTGTCTGTACCATTGGTCATTACGTTTGCTCTTGTGGTGAATCTAACCTGTGGATTGCGTGTGTGATGAGGGACACTTTTGGTTGTGTAAGGCAAGTCCATCCTGCCCAAGGGTCGTACGTACCATTGTATTCGAGAGTCGTCCCATTGTACTCAAGGGTCGTATAATCGTGCTCGAAGATTCGTAGCGTCGTATTCAAGGGTCGTGTTGTCGTACTCAAGATTCGTAGCGTCGTATTCAAGGATCGTATCGTCGTACTCAAGATTCGTAGCGTCGTATTCAAGGGTCGTGTTGTCGTACTCAAGATTCTTACCGTCGTATTCAAGGGTCGTATTATCGTACTCAAGATTCGTAGCGTCGTCTTCAAGGGTCGTGTTGTCGTACTCAAGATTCGTAGCGTCTTGCTCCTTCGTGTTACGGGGATCAAACATCATCATGTCAACCTTCATATTTTGAACACTTGTTCTTGGTCGTCAGTAATGTCTTACACCTGTATGAATGACAGGCCTGAATTGCCTTAATCTTTCCCTCCCTCTTCGCTAGCACCATGATCCTCCGATAATATCCCAGATGTCGTAGATCATGTGGCCATAAGTGTGGCCTCTCCCTCTCACCCAACCATTTGAATTTTTTTCATGGTACCTAGCGTCTGCAACAAAAGGCGCGCAAGCATTCACTTTGTGCCTGGAGTGTCAAGACCGTGTGCTTGCTCAAGAACTCGGTCATATGCATGCGAGCTGTGCACCGTGTGCCTGGTGGAAGTTCGTCTGGAAGCGAGGAGACCCGCCGGAATGTCGCCTTTATTACGACCTTCCCCCCCCCCGCACGAAGACCTACTGTTATTTTCGCCTTCTGGAATGGGTGTGTTTCAGCTGACTTAAGTGTGACATTCCTGCGAGCACCTGCCCCGGGGGTGGGGGCGTGGTGCTCAAGTTGGCTGACTCGAAGCCTAAATACGTAACAGCTCGGAGTCGACCTGAATTTTTCTTAAAAGATCATTTGGACTCAGCTGGGGTGCGCCGTCGTTGCCAGGTGGCGTTGCAGAGGGAAGGGAAGAGCTTTTAGTTTTTGCGCTAATGACTGATTATGACTAAGTAAGCGGGAGGACTCACTGACTACCTCGGGAAGACTTATATGGATGCTAATTCAGTGGAAGGTACGGTCGCCTATGATGACATAAAGGAGTACAGTTGTAAGACTCTGTTAAGAGAGGCGAGAGGAATTTCGGGAAGGGTCGACACATAACTTTCCCTTGCCTTTTCTTCTTCCCTTTCATATTCCCTCCTGTATTTCACTTAAAGCCCGGCCTTGATGTGGACTTTTGTGTGTGTGTGTGTGTGTGTGTGTGTGTGTGTGTGTGTGTGTATGTGTGTGAGTGGAGCCTCCAACGTTACAAGAAAAGAGATGAGGCTGAAGGAATACCCTCAGTTGTCTAGTATATCTGCCTTTGGTCGTAAAATGATGAAATTCGTGTTCAGGTTTGGAGGCGGGTCCCGTGGTGATCAGGGAGGCCCTACCCTGGCTGACCTGTGAATGTATAAGTTATTAAGGTGGGAGACTTGACACTGCCTCCTCTACCTCTTCCTTCACTGTCTTCTCTCTAACTCTCATTCCCTGCTTTTTACGACAACAGATCTCACCCTCTTCTGCTTTCCTTTTGTCTCCGTCTTTGTATATTAGGAATGTTCTATCCCACAGCAGATCTCCTGTCAACTTGGCTTTCCCTCATACTTTCGTTTACCATTGTCCTGGACGATCAGGTCCCCTTTTTATCTGGCTTTCGCCTCTGCTTCCTTCGTTTACCCCTCCGTCTAGTTTGTGCTATACACACACTCACTCTCACTCCTCTCACTCGCTCCCTCCCTCGCCACCCTTCCCGCTTCTGATCGCTCGTGCCACGCCCTCGTACAGTGCCTCTCTCACTCTCCTCGTCCTGCACTTTTTTTGTGGGATACCGCCATCTGCCTCTCTCTCTCTCTCTCTCTCTCTCTCTCTCTCTCTCTCTCTCTCTCTCTCTCTCTCTCTCTCTCTCTCTCTCCCCTCGCCCTCTTTCTTGATATCTTTACTTCTGGTGTTTCCGAGACACTTATCTTTATCGGAGTCTCTTTTCCCCGCTCACCCCCACACCCTCTCCGACTCTCCTATTCCACGGAGAGAACGAGTCCCTCTTACGTCTTCTGACGTGCCTCTTGCCTCTTCCCCTGGGCTGGAGGCACCAGAAAATTCCCAGGATATCGGAGATGAAATTGTGGGGCGCTGGGAGTATCGACTGAGGGTAAAGTTTGAGGTCAGGGGGGGGGAGGGGAAAGTATGGGTTGTTGGAGAGATACTGGGTCAGGGGAAAAGTATTAAGTTGAGGGAACAGTACATTGGCTTAGGGGAAAGTATCGGTGGGTTTGAGGATATAATGGAGTCGAGTGAAAGTGTATTTTTGAGAGGAGTGTTTACCTAGGACAATGTTTCGTGTGAGGAAGATTAAAAGAAGATGTATGTTTACATATTTTTTCTTTTTCCAAGCGTTTTAGCTCGTGAGTGATGCACCTTTATAGCATGTGTGTATTAGGCAGCGGCGTATATCGTGGCACACTTGTGTAAATGAACGAGTTAACCATTTTTTTTAATTCTAACACATAAAACCCGTAGCGGTAGGTTGGGCTACACACACATATTTTATTTGTTTTAGATTTTTGTAAGTGTATTTGCAGATTGTGTTTGTGTGTGTGTGTGTGTGTGTGTGGAGCCAACATAAAAGTATTGTGTGATGTGTTACGTGTGTTGAGGCATTAGCGAGTGAGTGCGTGGTGGTGGCAGGCGTGCCAATACCATCAGAAACTGTGTAAGAACAGAGAGGAATTCTGGTGACGGCTGCTGGGGTGGGGAGGTAATGCCTGCGGACGGGCGGAGCCAGCCTGGTTCGTTTGTACGTTGTTCCGTGGTGCGATGTTCCCATATTCTCTCTCTCTCTCTCTCTCTCTCTCTCTCTCTCTCTCTCTCTCTCTCTCTCTCTCTCTCTCTCTCTCGTAAAACAAACGGTCACCAGGGAATAAAGTGAGGGATGGGCATCGGTAAGCAGCCCCAAGTCTGCTTCGTTGTTCGCTGAGCGTCGTACATTTTTCAGATAACTTCTGGAAAAAAAAAAAAGGCCTTCGTATATTTTCCTCTAAATTTTAAGAGACTTTTTTGGCTTTAAAGTGAACGAAGGGCATTAAATACTTCCAAGAAATTAGAGGATTAAACTCTTCGAGTATTTTGACGTCAAGTTTTCGTTTTCCGTTTTCGAACCTGGGGTCCAGAGGAGGGTAAGGAACGTAAGGAGGTTATGAAACAGGATTGAAGTTTGATTCTGTCCTTCCTCCAGTATGATACTCGTCGTGTCAACGGAAATTATTTGTCATAGGTTTGAGTTGAATGAAGCGTTGCCTGAGGGAGGTACGTGTTGTTAGGATATAGGAGTCCTCTTGTGTCTGCTGTGTTCGTCTGACATGTGAGTTTCTTTTACTCTGAAGAAGAAGAAGAAGCATGTCGTTCATCCATTGGCCATGGTGTTACGACCATAGAGCACGCCCTTACGACACCTTTGAGCACTACGCCACGACCTTACGACACCTTGAGGACTTCGCTACGACCCTAGACCACCACCTTACGACACCTTCAGGACTTCGCTACGACCTTAGACCACGACCTTACGACACGTTGAGACTACGCTACGACCCTGGAGCACGACCTTACGACCCTGGAGCTCGACCTTACGACCGCCTTGAGCACGACGCTACGACCCACAAGCAAAGCGTCACTGTCTTAAGCTTATGCACGGCGGTGCACGGCCCTCGAGCACGGCAGAACGACCCTTGGGTATGATACCGTGAGAGATTGGACCTGACCTTTACAGAGGGCAAGGTCAAAGTCCATCCAGGCCGGGTCATACCCAAGGGTTGTGTGGACGCCCTCAAGGAGGTGGGGAGGGGGGGTTGTTTTGAAACCCAGTCATTTATAAGATCACACCAAAGTACGCGCCGCTCAAACTGGGGGCGGGAAAAAAATATTCTACCATATGAGAATTTGCCGGATGATTATGTAAACGTTTTCTGTAATGCTCAGAGTCGCCAAACGTTTTTGTTTTAAACGTTTTGAAGAGGTTAGCTAGAATAAATCTTGGGTGATTCTATGATATATATCTAATATAATTCTGACATATCTAATGTAATTCTGTGATATATCTAATGCAATTCTGATATATATATATATATATATATATATATATATATATATATATATATATATATATATATATATATATATACACTGTAATTCTGTGATTATATCTTATGTAATTCTGTGTTATATATCTAATGTTGCAGTGTGTAATAAAAGTCACTTAATGATACTTACGTAAGACTTGTGATTATAACTAAAGACATTATAATGATACTCACACAGGCTTTTGATTATAACTAAATGAATTATGCACCATATTAATTAACTGTTATACGCTGTAAGTGGTCAAATTATACTTTAGATTTGTGATTTCTCCCATTCTGGACGATTATGCCCAATCAGCGTGGTTAGATGATGTTGACAACAGTTGCTACATGTCATTTCTGAGATGACGAGTACAGACTGGGAGAGATCCAGGGTTCAGGTTAGGCCCTGATTGGCGGAAACCACTTCACGGGGCAGCAGATTGGCGGATTGGCACAGTCGCTTGGAGCGCTGCCTAGTTCCCCGTGCGGCAACCCACCGGGGGCGGGAGGGATCGTATTGTTATTATTATTATTATCATTATTATTATTATTATTATTATCGTTATCATTATTATTGTAAGGAAGTCTGGGTGCGCCACTGTGGTTACATGGCATTCATAAGGCTTGTCATTGGTGAAGGGGTAGAGAGAGAGAGAGAGAGAGAGAGAGAGAGAGAGAGAGAGAGAGAGAGAGAGAGAGAGAGAGAGAGAGAGAGGATTTTATGTACCTCGAATTTCCTGCGATATTCTTTTGTTCCCCCTCCTAGTGTGCCTGGATTATATTTATTTTATGTTTATATATTATACTTTGTCGCTGTCTCCCGCGACATTAGAAGTGTGTGTGTATATTTTTTTTGTGTGTGTGTGTGTGTGTGTGTGTGTGTGGTGGTGCTGGGGGAGTCTCTTGTGTTATCACAGTTGTCGTACATCAGCGGTGTTTCCCCCATCCCCTCACCTTGTGCCCTATTGGCTTGTGCCTCAGGTCTGCCGATAGTCGATAGGCAAGGGGCGAGGAAGGCAGGAGATTGTGCCGGTAATCCAGGAGAGAGAGAGAGAGAGAGAGAGAGAGAGAGAGAGAGAGAGAGAGAGAGAGAGAGAGAGAGAGAGAGAGACGCGACACGTCAGATGGGAAAGTTGACTCACAACCAGGAGAGGAGGCGGCAGTGCCCCCTTCAGGTACAATGAAAACATACGTGTCATTAAGATGATGGTAGAGGTACGGAGGACAACATAGCCCCAGGAGGGAGGTGATCAAGTCTCGTGCGCAGATGCCGCAAGGAATCTTTTCTTCTCTCTTTCCTTTTCTTTTTTTTTTCATCTACTGAGCCTCAGTTTTATATGTACATTGATCTTTTTCGTATTAGTGTGGAGCTCTGCTCACATACCGGAGGTGGGCTTCGTCCAGCCATCTCTGGATTTAAGTTAAAGTTGGAAGCAAAAACCTTCCGTCTCATTACCTTTCCCGCGCCCCACCTCCCTCTCTAATCATCCTCTTCCAGCACGCCGCTAAGTTGCTGTCCTCTTCCTCTTCTGCCGATATGATTTTAGTCGCTGCTTTCCTGAGAGCTGTCTGCCTGCGACCCTGCTGCCACCAGGGCTTGGTTTGGCCTGAGGCGCGCGTCTGGCTGCTGCTGTCCCACAGTTTTTATGTGGACGCTGGATACTCGAGGATTGACCGTTATGATACCAACCAAGTGGAGCTGAGGTGTGGACTCCTCTTCTTGCTCTCATTTTTCTCTCGTCCTTTAACCTTGTTACTCAATTGATCAATACTTTCTTATTCTCTCACGTTGTCCACATCCGAGATGGCCTTGATTAAGGTATATTTTGCCCGTGTCGTGTCGGTTACTTTGAAAAAATGAAAAAAAAAAGATTGTAAGAGATAAGGAAAACAGAAGTGAACAAGATATCAGAGATTCTGATAAAGCAACGCAGTGATTTTTTCGCTGATTGGTGAAATAACGAAAAACGTCATTTTGACGTAAATAGGAAATTGGGCGAGACTACATTTCTTTGCACCTTATGTGACGTGCGTAGAGTCGTAACAAGGGTCAGTCCTGTCTGTAGAGCAAATGAAAACTTTGTCATAGTCGCCGCATTCGTCAGACAGTCTGTGGTGTATATACCGAGGGATCCGCTGCTGGTTGTCATGTTGACAGGTACTGTCCAGGGGCGTGTGTATAACTATTATGATGTGTGGTGGGTCTCTCATCGCCCACCACACTCACTCTCATGGTGATGGTGTGTGTGTGTGTGTATGTTTTGAGACATGAACATTTGAAGACTGATTAAGATTTAAAATGTACGAACGCTGGTCATCCTGGCAGTCTGCCCTCTGGTGGCGCTGACCTAAACCTCACTTGCAATAGATTTGACTTGACCAAGGTCCGTACTGGGTGTACTTCCTCCCACGTAACACACCCTGCTCACGCCCCTTGACCCCTGACTTGACCTAACCTCCTTCTTGTGACGCATGACTGTACCCTCAACTTGGGTCGCTGGCTCGGACAATTTCAGCCATGGCTGGCTTAAACTAGGAGCACGTTGAGTGGACTTCGATCAGCCCAGTATGGACTCTTGACATAGCACCAGTTTTTCCCAAGGGCGGGGAGCTGTCTCCTGCAATGAGTGTCAACCTACGTACCCGGAAATGTGTCACTCTGGGTTGTCGCTCCTGATGAATGTGATCTATTCCTGACCCTGCCCTCCATAGGGGGGGAAATGCCGCCCTTTGTGCGTTCCCTTCCCCCTTCTCAGCTCCGAGCCGTTCTTTAAGGTGATGTTCGAGGAGGGGAGGGTTAAAGAAAACGAGGGAGAGTGGCTCCCTGTCTCCCTGTCACCCGCCATAAACGGTGAAGATAAAGCAATTAGATTTTTTTCCCTCCGTACGACGAAGACAGCCACTCTGAGAAGAAAATTACCCAGAGATCGACGGAGGAGGACGACAGAGGAGTAAGTCCACAGAGATCCAGGGAGGATTCTGACAGGATTAGAAAGTCTCCAGGAATCGATGGGAAAAGAGCAGGCGGAGGATAGGTAAGTCACCTGCCGTTTTTGTGGAAAAGGGAAGAAAACGAAAACTTCAGGACCCTCTTACCATAGGGGGAAGTGGTGGGAGAATATCGTCTTGTTTACCACATGAAAAGTAAGCAGAGCAACGGTAGTGGCATGATGTTAGAGAGGCGACAGCTTGAACACTGAACGCATGAGGGAAGCCAAGTATCAGAAAACGTATTGGTACAAGTGAAGTACGACCCACAACTAGCCTCACAAGGGCTATCAGTGAGGGCCGTGTCCCCGGTCATGGACAGCCGAGGGGGGCTTGGGTGACCTATCAGTCAAGGCCATGTCCCTGGATATGGACGTCCCTACGGGAACTCGCGTAGATTCACGAGCTGTCAAGTGTGGCAGGGCCAGGCACAGCTGTGGTGCTTCACTGGGACCAGTATATATATATATACCGGTGTCGACCAAAGGAAGGATGACCAGCGTCGTCTTTCCCCGCGCCGGGGATCGAACCCGGGCAAGTAGATAAGGAGTCTTATTAACGCTGACCACCTCGCCACCAACGCGCTTACAAACGTAGGTCAGTATGTCTTTGGCCTGCGGAGGAGGGATGTAAAGGAACGGCTTCTGCAGTGAAGAAATTAGCCACACTCGGGGTGAATTATGGCGAAATATGTTAAGAATGCAGAGGGCAAGGCAGGCGGACTTTCGACCGGAGCAGAGTGCGTAACCCGCAGTGCAGTGAGCACAGCCGTGGGAGAAGAATGGACGGTATGAACAATACCCACCAGACACACTTTCACTCGCCCGACCACTTCCGCGCGATGCTGACACGCTCGCAAACGGACACACACGAGCGCATATGCAGTCATATATGTGTGTGTGTGTGTGTGTGTATGTATCTCTGCACCCGTGAAACATGCCGTGTAATGCACGGGGTTATGAATGTGCCCACGTGAGTGCTCACGCAGGGTAAGCTTGGTAGAGAATGAGACTGACGTGACCTGCAGTTGGCTGGACGTGGCGGACCGCGAAATAGAGATGGATGTGTTGAGGGTTTGGAATTGTTCTCGAGGGTTTGGCGTTTGTTGCGACGTCGCTCTCAAGTTAATTTTAGAATAACATAAAGAATGTGTGCGTGTTTCCTTTACGTCTGGATGTATGTCTGTGTGTCTGTGTATGTATATGTCTGTCTGTGTTCTCAAGTCTGTTATTTGTGTGTGCGCACGTACTCGAATACGAACATGTACAGGTTGTAATTGGCACTGGGGAAGACACCAGCTTTCCCCTCTCGTGTTATTTCACCCAGGCTGCTGCTCTTATGATAGTGACCAACATGAACGCGGGCGATACGTGCCATGAAAACTAAAGTATGAGGAACAGAACAGAGAAATTCATCAAAGTTCCTCGGGTATTCGCAGGTCTGACTTGTACAAAGGTTACGGGACGTGGGAAAGACGGAAGGAAAAAAAAAGGAAGAGAGTTCCACAGCTTAGCTTTTCGAGTAATGGGATAATGCCTTCAGGTGAAAACTACAGTGTGCCACAGGGCTCTTCAGTCTCCCTAGTCTTCAGTCTCCCTGGTCTTCAGTCTCCCTGGTCTTCAGTCTCCCTGGTCTTCAGTCTCCCTGGACTTCAATCTCCCTGGTCTTCAGTCTCCCTGGTCTTCAGTCTCCCTGGTCTTCAATCTCCCTGGTCTTCAGTCTCGCTGGTCTTCAGTCTCCCTGGTCTTCAATCTCCCTGGTCTCAACTATTATGCCCAAAACCAGTTTCTGGGAAATTAGTCCTGTGTTACCCAGATCCTTTGGAAAGACATAGGGACTAACAGTAGCAGGGAGATGTTGTGTCCTTTAGAATGAGAAGTTCTTTGAGGAGACTCTACCCCCTCAATGGAGCAGCTTCGCCAAAAGTGCCTTTCCACTCAAATTGTTACCACGAGCAGGCAGAGTCCGGTAACATCAGTTTATATATATATATATATATATATATATATATATATATATATATATATATAATATATATATATATAATATATATATATATATATATATATATATATATATATATATATATTTATATATATATATATATATAAAGAATAAGGTATTCAGCTCTCACTCGGAGTCGGGACGCTGTTTTCAATTTATTTTTTCTCATGTTTTGAGGTGCTTGAGACAAGTCTGAATAGAAATGACTGATACAGTGTATTACAGGGGAGTGTTTCAGCCTCATTAGCGAGCGAGGGTCGGGAGCCACAAGTCACAACTCATTAGTAAAGCGGGGGGGGGGGGGGGGGGTTTCAAATCTTATGATATTTGTGATGTGTTTTACGCCAGGGTCCAGTGAAGAAGTTTGGTCGGCCTACGTTGCTGTGCCATTGGCTCCTTGCTGCCGCGAACAGTGAAACTGACCTCGGGTGCCTGATAGGGGAAACGTAACCTGGTCTCATCTCCATGTCAAGACCCAGAGTTAAACTGTCCCCCAGTTTTCTTTCAGGAATAAAAGTGCCTTTAGCTGCCGTGTAGGAAAAGGTAAACAGGTTCCTGTGTGGATATTGGTCACCCCTGTGGTACCTGTTAGGGACACTTAACTGCCGCACGTCTCTCGTAGCAAGCTAAACTGCCCTCAGCATTATCGTATATAAAGAACAGACTGGTTCCACACCCCCCTTGTCAGGGAATAGTTAAACTGCCTCAGCTCCCTGTCAGAAACGGTTAAACTGCCCTCAGATGCTTGTCGGGAACATCGAAACTGCCTCTCACATCTTGTTTACAACAGTTAAACTGTCCATAGGCTTCTCTTGGGAGCAGGGATAAACAGGCAAGCCCCCCCCCAAAAAAAAACCACCACAACGGAAACAAAATGCCGCCAGTCCCCCGCGTCAGGCACAGCGGCAAACAGCGCAATAAACCGCCTCACACGGAATGAATCACTATTGTTTATCAACTGTTATTTATCATCTGCGGGGAGAATCCTTAGAATGTGATGAATGGAGAAGTGGTTTCTTCTTTACTGCTGATTGGACGTGGACTTCCGCCGAACGCGGGTCCATTAAACTGATATATATATATATATATATATATATATATATATATATATATATATATATATATATATATATATATATATATATATATATATATATATATGGCCACGGGAAGGCCGCGGGGCAAGGAAGAGACTGAAGCTGGCCCGTAATGGAAGAGAGAGAGAGAGAGAGAGAGAGAGAGAGAGAGAGAGAGAGAGAGAGAGAGAGAGAGAGAGAGAGAGAGAATAACCGAAGGGGAGGGAAGATAATGTTAAAGTGATGGGAGAAGATAAGGGAAAGATATTAGAAACGTAAGAGTGTGGTGGCCGATATTGCAGTGGGAAGGATATGAGAGAGAGAGAGAGAGAGAGAGAGAGAGAGAGAGAGAGAGAGAGAGAGAGAGAGAGAGAGAGAGAGAGAGAGAGAGAGAGAATGTATCGGTATCCCGTTTTCTGTCGTCATTCTCAGCATTTGGTTCTCTAATCATGCAAAGATGTTTTCCCATGATTTTTTTTTTTTCAACGAGAAACCAGAACATCCAGCAGGAGACACCCTCCCTCACATGTACTTTGCATGCAAAGAAAACGTTGTCTCTTAAGTTTTCTCTTTTAATCTCTTAAGCTTTGGAAGTGAGCCTCACTCTGTAGTACCTGATGTCATACTTGTAGGAAGTAGTCGTAACTCCTCACAATTATTGTACAAGTAAAAAAAAAATATACCGCATTCTTTATATTAATCAACTAGTGAAATTGAGGAAATTTTCTTGAAAATATATAAATTCACGTCTCGCCTTGACCCTTATTAATGTATATTGTTTCTATTTTTGCAGGTATGGAGTAAAGACGTTGTTGTGATCTCCGGCATCTGGTAGGTTGATTTTGTATGTTGATGATAGAACTATTAAGCAGAGTATTATGAATATGTGTCCATTTTCTTGAGTCCCTCCTGTTGGCCGTGTGAGCTGGATGTCCGTTGATACAGAGAAAACGTAGTACCAACGTTGCAGGGGTGACTAGCGCGGTATTACAAGTAAGTCCTGTTATTTCATAATAATCTGTCTAACTATCTGTCTGTCCATCTGCCTGTCTGTCTGTCTGTCTGTCTGCCTTTCTATCTGTCTACCAATCCATTAAGTTAAATTCTTAAAATAATTTTCTGGATCTGGCACAGTCTTTTGACCATCTTGCGCATTACTTACACACCTACTCATAATAAATGTATAATATAATGTAATATATATATATATATATATATATATATATATATATATATATATATATATATATATATATATATATATATATATGCCTTGTCAAATTAAAGCATGAACTGTTTTTCATACGAGGTTCAGTTTTGGGCGAGTGCTTGATGTCCGGCCATGAATATTGATGCATATTGATTTGCGCTTCAGCATCCCACCATAAAGTAGGTCACTCTGACCCACAGAATCACGTGTCACACACGAACTCCGTTATTTGTGATTACGTAAGTTTTGAGAATGTTCCTGTTAAGAGGTACTTTATGTGAGTAAATATGGGGTGTTGTAGCGTCACAACATTTTTTTTAAACGCTCTCTCTCTCTCTCTCTCTCTCTCTCTCTCTCTCTCTCTCTCTCTCTCTCTCTCTCTCTCTCTCTCTCTCTCTCTCTCTCTCTCTCTCTCTTCACACACACGTACACACATTCTTAGTGTACCTCCGCGCCATCTTATTGGTCAAGTGTTTGTACTTCTACCCAGTACGCGCAGGTGTACCTGACCTTGGTAACGTGAGCCAGCCAGCCAGGGAGGGAGGGAGGGCGGAGACACCCCTTTCCATCACATGAATGACTAGGGCTTCAGGGATCGGGGCGACCCTTCCCGCCCTCGTCGTCCTGAGTCGTAACACTTCGTTACTGTGTCTATATAGGTCCACCTGGAGCTTTGTTTTTTGCGTGTAGGATCGTAACTGTTGTCATTGCCACGTAAGGTGCTCGGGGTTGCTATATTGTATCCAGACTTTGGCCCTGGGGGATGTTGTTGCGACCAACACCTCGTCCACGGGTGTCAGCCCTTGTCTGTACACACCGCTGGGTCGTTAGCGTAGGGCCATATAGTAGTCCAGGATAGTTTGCCTGTGTTGGTCGTCTGTCCACACATGGTGGTGTGTTGAATATTGTTCCTTAGACTTGCTTATTTGCCCGAGTCTTGCTCTGTTGGCGATTACAGATGGATGGGACTAATTCATATCCATTTCGTTGTGTACTGTTTGCCGTGGTGGTGGCCCATGGGTCCGGAGAGCTGGCTGATAACGTTTGATCATCCCACGTCCCAGTTGCCTCGCTTCTGGCCAGCCTCACTGTTACTGACTTCGACTCCAACCAGACGGCGGCGTCACTCACCTCCCCATCTGACGCCGTAACGCAGTCTCTCTCTCTCTCTCTCTCTCTCTCTCTCTCTCTCTCTCTCTCTCTCTCTGACAGCTCCTGGAGCCTTATCTGCCGCGTGTAACTAGATCTTGGATGACGTGTTGTAGTTGTTTATTGTTATTATTCTTTTTACTCTCTGGTCGTCTGCGTCAGCGTGGAAATTTTTCTGTGGGTCCTCCGGCGTCTGGCTGAGGTGCCAATGAACGTCGCAGTCCAGTGTGTGTGTGTGTCCCTCGTCTCTCCCATCTCAATTTCCTCGGGCGACCTCACTTAGTAGCGCCTGTTACAGCCAGAGGATATATACACCAGCGCCGCCACCTGCCTTCCCCTCCCATCCTCCTCCACCTTCATCTGGAGTGTATGAGTGGCCAGCACGTTAGCCAGTAAGTATATGAGGTGTGAGGCAACGTGCGGGCGCCCGAGGCTACTTGCTGGGAGGTATATGAGGCTGCCGAAGCCGTTCCTCACCCAGCGGCTGGGAGGGAATGTAAATGGGTAGCCGTTACGTGTGTTTGTGTGTGTGTAAATATTGGCCTCATGGTGTTGTGGCGTGGGCGGGAGGAGGGTTGGTAGTGGTGGTGGTAGCGGTGGTGGTGGCCGTTGACAAGTGTTGTCAAACAGGATCACGTCTGCCTCTGGACGTGACTGGAGAGTTGTGACGGCTCACTCCCTCCCCCTTCCAGGCCACCCACACACACACACCGTCGCTCAACCACCGCCTCCCTTTACCGTCGGTGCCTCCCTCCCTTCCCCTTCCCCTTCACTCGGCCCCCACACACCCTTTGCCAGCCACCTTTCTCGTGGTCTTCCTTCCTTTTTTTCCCCTCCTATGGACTCCTGCATTCCCTTCTGACTCCCAGACCACCTGGATCCCCGCCCTGCCACGCCACGCCGCCCCACAAGGCGTGGTGGTCGACCCGCTTTCTTTTGTTCCGCACATGAGTCACTCGGGAAGCTATTTTCGTTTCCCTCATTTTGGTCGATGATGTTCATTATAAGTTCGTCAAGAGCAAAGAGACGTCACACTTTTTTTCTTTATTTTGATCACTTCGAAAGTTCGTCTTTCCTCGTCGATTTTCTAGCATCGGGTCTTATTGGGTTAGGCTATAGGTTGAATTCGGTCGGGTTTTAGGCTAGGTTGGGGTCGGGTTAGGAGAGTTTCGACCATGGTCGGGTTGAGTTAGGTTACGTTGAGTTGGGTTAGGATAGAGTAGGTTGGGTCGGGTCGCACTAGCTTAGATTAGGCTAGGTCGAGTTAGGTTAGGTTAGGATAGGTTTGTACCCCTAACTCGACCCTGAGTTATTGATACTTTACCTGTTAAGTACATGTCGCCAGGCTAGTTTGATATGCCACTCAGGTCAAAAGTCACCTGGCCATTTCAGTGAAAGCCCCGAACACCAACCACGAAGCGAGGCTACGCGGCGTTTAAAGTTACCGTCGCATAGAACAGTCACGAAACCAATCGTATTGGCATTATGAAGCACGAGACATGGCATTTTTTTTTTCTTCTCTTTCCTTAAGTACGTCATGTAAACGAGTGATGAAGGCAGTTTATTTTTTGTGGTCGTTGTTGTTGGGCGCTCAAGTTATCAAGCCAAACAAGTTTAATATCCCTGGACACGCTTTATTAAGGTCGTGTTTATGGTCGTCTGGAGAGAGAGAGAGAGAGAGAGAGAGAGAGAGAGAGAGAGAGAGAGAGAGCGCACACGCCTCCCGACCACAATATGTTGCCGACCAGCGCACGTCACCAACCCGGTTTTATGGTCCTCCAGAGCACGTACCACTTAAGCCAGTTTTATGGGCGCTGAGAGGTCGATGCTACAGTCCAGTCGTACACTCTGCTATGGCTCATAGTTGTTAAACTAGTTTATGGACAATTCGCAAAGTCTGTCAGGGATGAACTGTAGTCTGTGAACTGGTTTTATGCCTACTGTTAAACCATTTTTATACCCAGTGACTAAACTAGTTTTTTGTCGTCGTGAAATTACTTTTGTCTATATTCACGAAACTAGTTTTGTGTCCAAAGTCACTCGGCCATTTTTGTATTCAGGCACTAAACCAGTTTTATATATACGTCATTAATCCAGGGTTGTGTCCGACTCGTTAAACTGGCCATATGTCAAGTCGTAAAACCTGGTTCACGTCAGAAGCTGCGCGTAATTAAGTTTTATGTTCAGAGCCATGAAACAAATTCCACTTTGTTTCTCTCTTATTTCATCACTAGAACGAGGGTTCTGTGGAACTTCAGGAAAACTAGTTTAGTTTTGAGGCCAGTTTTATGGTCGGAAGTCACCAAGATGGTTGTAGATTCAAAGTCACCAAGCTAGACGTAAGTTCTGAGTCACTGAGTCAGTTTTAAGTTTTATGTAGCTAAGTTGTAAGTTCAAGGTCAACAAAGTTAGTTTTAAGTTTTATGTAATTAAGCCGGTTGTAAGTTCAAGGTCACTAAGTTGGTTTTACGTTAAAGTAACGAGGCCACTTGTAAGTTCAAAGTAGTCAGTTTTTAAGTAACTAAACCAGTTGTAAGTTCAAGGTCACTAAGTTGGCTTCAAGTTAGAGTAACGAGTCCATTTGTAAGTTCAGAGTCACTAAGTCAGTTTTAAGTTTAAAGTAACGAAGTCAGTTCAGTCACATAGCCAGATATAAGTCCTCAGTCACCAGTTGTCTTGAGAAAAAGTCAGGCACAGAGCTGATTTATGTACACAGTCACTAAACCCCAGTTTTACGTGGTCACTAAACCAGATTTTGCGTTGACATTCACCAGGCCTGTTTTAAGTGCAGAGGATCATGGCCACACGAAACGTGTGGTAGGTTTATTCCTGTGGATCATGTAAGATGGTAGTCATCAAGTGTACGACGCGTTAAACTAGTTTTCCATCAGGCTTTCGGGCCACCTTGGCTGTGGCTCATGTAGTTTCTGGCAAATAGGCCTGATTAAACGACGATTTAAGGGGGTAACTGAATATCAAATTGTTGATTTGACGAAACATGTTTTGTATTAACATTTATTGTAGAGGTTAAAATAATAGTTTTTTTATAATGTTTTTTTAATTATATTTTTTGTCATTTCTCGGTAAAATTTGTTGAAGTATTTTAAGTTACGGTATTTTTTTTTTATTGTTTTCGGGGGGAAACCGGGTCAGACGAAGCGGCACTGTAATACAGCTGCGCGGCTGAGGCGTTTTCTGTGGTTGACGGAGTATCACAGAAAATGGTTTCGGTTGCATCCCGAGAGAAAACGGGAGCAATGAAACAGAAAACGTGGCGATGCGGGAGGAATCAGAGCCTGACAGTCTACGGCCATATCACGTGCGGGCCCCCAGTGGCTGGCTTGCTCCTGCTGTTGCCTCCTCCTCTCCTCACCCCACATACACAGCATGACGCGTTGGGTAGCACCGCCAGGGTATCTGGCACTTAAGTGTGGACACCTCACCCTCAGTGGGTGTGTGTGGTGCTCCTTGAGGGACGGGGTTGAGGAGGAGGAGGCATTCCACCCTCGCCAGGGAATGAGTTGCCTTAGCCTCGTGACAGGAATATTCATTGAAATACCTAACCTGTAATAGAAAATGTAGGGGCCGTTTTACGACCCGGGAAGTAAAACCGGAGGGGAGACTATTTTATTTTTACTGTTCTCTTTCTGGCTTCGATGACCAGCAGACAGTAGAAGACCTGTGATGGTGTGTTGGGCTGTGGGGGCTCCTTCTCCCCTGCCATAGCGACAAATGGTTATGTTACGGTGTTAAGGAAGGTTAGGAGATGGGTGTGGACTACCCCTCCCGGAGGGCTGGAGCACACTGGTGCAGGAGGCGTTACGCCTCGGCGGGAGGATGGAGGGAGCGTGGAGGGGTGCTGGTGAGTGGGGAGGTGTTACATTCTGTACACCCTCCTCCTCCTCCTCCTCCTTCCTCCCGTTAGAACTTGTTGGCCCTGTGTTGTGTAGTGGGCCTCCTGAGTGGAATATTGTGGGCACTTGTGGTAAGGGGGGGAAAAGAGGAGGAGGAGGGCACCACCTGGGGAGCTCTAGAGGGGTGGGGATATGAGGGGATACCTGCTGGGGAGCCGTAGGGGGGTGGGGATATGAGGGGATACCCTCTGGGGAGCTTTTTAGGGATAAGAGGGGAGACCTTAGTACCTCGTTGAAGATGCATGGGGAAGAAGGGGGTGGGGGCGACTTCTGGGGAGCTGTAAGGGGAGAGAGATGGATCCTACTGGGGATCTATATGAAGGGCGGGAGGGAAGGGGTCAGTGTACGTCTTAGAAACCTGAAGGGGAGGGAGGCAGCCTACCCAGGCGAGGCTTTAGGGAGTAATTAGTGTCTCCCCTCAGGGAGCGCCCCTGGGATATTGTGGATGAGGGGTAGCTTACTGGGATGCTTGGGATCCTTGTAGGGATGGGACACACTTCCCGTGGGGCTGGAGTTAGGAGGGATGGGGTGGCAGTACCATATGTAAAAGCCGCCGATGTGGCGAATAGGGAGGTAGGAACTGTGGTAGGAGGGGAGGAAAGCTAGGGGTGAGGAAGGGAGGGAGAGGGGAGCCTTGTTAGGGAGGTTAAAGAGGGGGGGGGGTCTTACCTGGTCCCTTCCCTCGTGGGCTGTGATGGGAGCAGGGCAGCTTTTCAAGTAGCAGGGGAGTGGTGTTTAGTGCACAGGGGCGGTGTGGGGTGCACAGGAGCGGTGTGGGGTGCACAGGGGCGGTGTAGGGTGCACAGGGGCGGTGTAGGGTGCACACGGCCGGTGTAGAGTGCACAGGGCCGGTGTAGAGTGCACAGGGCCGGTGTAGAGTGCACAGGGGCGGTGTGTGGTGCACATGGGCGGTGTGGGGTGCACAGGGGCGGTGTGGGGTGCACAGGGGCGGTGTGAGGTGCACAGGGGCGGTGTGGGATGCACAGGGGTGGTGTAGGGTGCACAGGGGCGGTGTGGGGTGCACAGGGGCGGTGTGGGGTTCACAGGGTAGGTGTAGGGTGCACAGCGCAAGCAATCGCATTCCCAGGAAAGTTCCTGACCAGGCAGGTCTGGCCTCTGTGGTGTTGGGGGGGGGGGGGGGGGGTAAGGAAGCCACTAGTCCGGGTGCTGGAGGGGGCAGGATGGTTGTGGCGCCGAGCAGGGCAAGTGTCGGGTCACGGATGGGGGTCAGGAAGTTTCGGGGCACGAGGTTGTGCCCTACTGTGAGGCGTGGACAGAGTGAATGAATTGTAAGGAGTGACTTGGCACGTCTTGAAATGTGAATTTATAAATACGTATTTTTCAAAGTTGTGTGTGTGTGTGTGTGTGTGTGTGTGTGTGTGTGTGTGTGTGTGTGTGTGTGTGTGTGCGTGCGTGTGTGAGTGTGGTCGACCGCACCTCTGATCACATAACCAACATTACGGAGGTTCACAGTTGAGTGGCTGCGATCGGTCACTGGCTCTCATGCCTCCGTCGCTCTCAGTGTCCACAAACAGGTCACCGTGACGGACAGTGGAAGAACGTGACTGTCGCTCTGCGTGTGTGTGTGTGTGTGTGTGTAAATAAAGCGCTTGGTAATGGACCTGTTACTGCTTCGTTAACCGGCGGGCTCTTTGTTCGTAGAGAGCAAACAGGCATTGCCTGGGAAAATTTGTAGAACTCTCTGTATTTCATTGTTGCGTACTGAGCAAGAGTGAGGAGGGAGGCAATGGTGTTTCACTACGACGTTCCATGGTTGGGAGGGGACGTAGCGAGTGTTGTAAGTCAGACGCGTCCCTGGGCAGAAAGCTCGTCGGGGACGAGAGGGAGGGAGGTGGTGGCGTCATGTGTTCACCAGCTCCCCCCAGCCGGTGCTAAATATTACGAGGACGATCGGTTCTGGTTGTGGTGAGGTCCATTTTGAGAATGTCCCAGTTTGTGTTGTAGAAATGGGACTCGGATAGTGATGGCCCGGTGGTGTGTAGACCGTAATCCGAGGCTCCGAAACATGGCATCTGGTCATGTGTAGAGGAGGAGGAGAGAGAGGGATACACCCCGTGGCTGTGCTGCCCCATCTCCTGCGCCCGCCTCATGTGACCGCCTCCTGATCCCACGTTGACTGACCTCCCCACTGTCGTTGCTAGGTGACCTTATGTAACCCCACCCCTCCGGCGCTTGACCCAATTTTTCATCGCTCGGCCACACTCATCTCCTCCCCATCCCCACCTCCCCTCCTTCTCATGGGATTTAAACAGTTTGATTCCGCGGAATTGTAAGTTGTCTCGACTTGACCCCAGGGTAACTCGGCCCGCTCCCCCTTAGACCACACTTGCACCGGTCCCTGCATAGGCCAAGCTTGACACCTTATGAGGTCTTTGTGACCACACTGTGACCTTCGCCCCGGTCGTGCTCCCACCTCACTTCACCTCTCTCTCTCTCTCTCTCTCTCTCTCTCTCTCTCTCTCTCTCTCTCTCTCTCTCTCTCTCTCTCTCTCTCTCTCTCTCTCTCTCTCTCTCTCTCTCTCTCTCCACGTGACCTCCACATGACCTTATACAATCTCCCTCATGACCCCAATGACTCGTACATCCCTTTTTTGATCTCGCGCATCACCCCAGTCCATACCACTTGAACCCTAGGTGACTGACACCCTCCCCAACCCTTCCCTCCATCCCTCCCTTCCCTCCATCTCTTCCTCCCTCCCTTCCTCCCTCCGTCTGCAGGAGGCCTCGTGATCCACGGACTGCACCAGCAGGAGGCTGGGGAGCCGTTACCTTGATGCAGCCACCAGGCAGGAGGAGCTTAACCCCAGGAAGCAAAACAATACATCTTCCGCAGAGTTGGCATTACGGAGGGCGGCCGAGCGGCACACACACACACACACACACACACACACACACACACACACACACACACACACACACACACATGCACACACACACACACACACACACACACACACACACACACACACACACACACACGCACACACACTGGAAGTCATCGTCGCATTTTCTCACAACTTTGATAATTATTTAACGTGTTCGACGTCCACGCTTGTTATCAGAACGTAAAGAAAAAAAAAAGATTAGCTTGAGAATGATTATGAGAATATTGCACAAGCCGCCCTCGGAGGTTTAACAGTGTGCGATGCATCATTATACTGGAGTCAATGTAAATAAATAATTGTCCCTTGGCTTTCGGAATGCGTTTGGTGTGGTTTAGATAATGTTTTACGTGTGCAGTTTGGTTCATATATCGTATGTTGAGGCTCTTGCTCTGGTGTTGGGAACAGACCTCAGATGAGTCCACTTCTGTCAGTAGTGAACAAGATCACGTACGCGATGCACAAGGTACGAACGTACGAAATGGTTCTTCCCTTCCCGTTGCTGAATCGGGGACGCATAGTTTCGAAAGTCACAGACAACCGATGCTCCAGACACTCATAGAAATATAGCGAGTTGCAGTAGCCTGCCAGTGTGTGTGTGTGTGTGGTGTGTGTGTGTGTGTGTGTGTGTGTGTGTGTCTGTACCAGGGTATATGATAAGCGGACTGGGGGGAAACCACAGAGCGGTTCTGCGGGCACTTGGCTGGGGATGAGTAGGCTCCAGTTTCAGTGGAGTGTACATGACAGTTAGAGAGAGAGAGAGAGAGAGAGAGAGAGAGAGAGAGAGAGAGAGAGAGAGAGAGAGAGAGAGACTGGAAGTGAGCGAATGAGGTCGCTGCTTGTCTGTTCCTGGCCCCTACCTCGCTGACGTAGGAAACAGCGAACGACTATGGAAGAGAAAAGAATTTATACATTATATATATATGTATGTAATTCCATAACATGAGGACCCCTTACATAGGGTTCATACAGCTTAAAGCCTGCGCTGCAGTAATCAGCAGGGTAAGGATAGACTCCTTCAGAGTGAGAATCTTCTCGACGAGTTTGTACTCCTTTCCGTCCATTGCGACGATATTGCAACCGCCACTTCCAACCCGAAGGCCCAGTTCTCTGTTCTTAACGCTACCTCGCTAATGCGGGAAATGGCGAATAGTATGAAAATATATATATACATATATATATATATATATATATATATATATATATATATATATTTATATATATCCCTGGGGATAGGGGAGAAAGAATACTTCCCACGTATTCCCTGCGTGTCGTAATCCTTCCCTCTCGTTTTTTTTTTTTTTTTTTTTAATTTTTCCAAAGAAGGAACAGAGAAGGGGGCCAGGTGAGGATATTCCCTCAAAGGCCCAGTCCTCTGTTCTTAACGCTACCTCGCTATCGCGGGAAATGGCGAATAGTATGAAAAAAAAAAAAAAAAAATATATATATATATATATATATATATATATATATATATATATATATATATATAATGTGTGTGTGTGTGTGTGTGTGTGTGTGTGTGTGTGTGTGACTGACAGATGCTTCTAATAAGGTTTCATCTGGCGGTGGTGGTGGTGCGCGTTCCCACTGCTCCCAACCGCCCAGTTAACAGCAGTTGGTCCAGCACAATCTCGCCCTCAGGATTCCTCAAAAGATTGAAGTACAGGAGTCACGTCCCGTTTCTGAGCAGTGTACGTACGTGGCGCCGCACGTACACTCGCTGCCTGCCTGGTGCGTGCGCGCGTGCGGTACAGCAGATGGAAGCGTCTGGATTTTATACCCGCGTGACCATATCTGGAAATCTTTCAGGGCAGTAGCCATTTTCTCTATATATATACATTTTCTTTTAACGTTTTCCTTTTTCGTGATGGTGTGTTGCATTGAAGTCAACCACACTACTGCACTGGTCTCGGCCGGGTGATTCGACGGTGTTGGGTGAAAGCTGAGTTTAAGTCCAGTCGATTTGTCAGTGATTGGAGATTAGCCAGTTGAAACCAGGGGAATGAATTTCTCGAAACTAGGGTTCACGACCTGTTTGAAACGGAGGGGTAAAGCATTAGAAAACGGGAACCTCGATCTGTGTAAATTGACACACAGAGTGTGTACGCATCTCTTAAGGATGTACAAAGGTACCTCGGATGTTTACAACATGCATTTTTTTTTTTTTTTACATAAGGGAACTTCGACGTGTTTACTTGCCCGTTATGATTTACACTCAGGGAACCTCGATGTGTTTACAGAACCTCTTGGAATTTACGGATACACATCACCTGTTTGTTTACCGTCGCGCATCACCAGCGCAATCGACACCCAGCCGTCCGCAGAACACCCCACCCACACAAGCATAGTGGTGGAGGCTCTCTCTCTCTCTCTCTCTCTCTCTCTCTCTCTCTCTCTCTCTCTCTCTCTCTCTCTCTCTCTCTCTCTCTCTCTCTCGAAGCCCATTAAGAGGAGACTGTGTTCTATCTACGGGTCGTACCTAAATGTGTCTTGCTTCTCGTCCTGTACAGATGGCTGACTCCTTTTTCCTAAACCTGGCTGGAAGGCGAGTGAAAGAGACAGATGAAGAATCACAAAGGGGTTATTCATTAGCGTCTTCAGCTACAGTTGTCTGTCGTGAAAAACCGAATGAGAGATTGTATAACGTGACGAACTTTTTCATTCGTACTCTTTCAGTCCGATAAAGGAAAATATTGACGTATGAATTTTAGAGTTGTTTTGATATTTTTTTTCCCCCCCAGCAAGACCGACGAATTCATGGAGAGAGAGAGAGAGAGAGAGAGAGAGAGAGAGAGAGAGAGAGAGAGAGAGAGGGGGGGGGAGAGAGAGAGAGAGTGTTCATACGTCGCTCTCGTGGTGATCAGAGCTCATCCGCCTCCCTCGTCTGTGTCGCGTACCTACGGCCATCTCGGTGATGGCTGCCGCTTAAGGAAGGTAATTACGTCCCCGCCGCTGGTGGTGTAATGGAGCTGTTTACTCGCGACCTGGTCTCTCTCTCTCTCTCTCTCTCTCTCTCTCTCTCTCTCTCTCTCTCTCTCTCTCTCTCTCTCTCTCTCATTGGACCAGCCCGAAAATGCCCAATTACTTAGGTCGTCCTGGGGTCAGATAGAGGTGGGGGAGGGTGTGGTGTCGTTACCCGTCAAGAGCAGTAAGGTCATGTTGGGTTACGAGTCTAAATGGATCTTTAGGGTGAAAGAGGAGCCTCCTGTGTGTTACGGATATCATTGAGGGTTAAGGGTCATTACCCTCAGGGGTCGAGGCATAAGGTCACCCTCAGGGTCACGGATCAAGAACCTCGTAGCCACAGATGAAGACGGAGAAGAGTCAAGAGGTCACCAGCCCGCCACAGGGGAGCAAGGCGGCAGGGCGTCTCTGGTCATCATATTGCCCTTTTGTCGTCCACCATCGGGGTGAGGTTGCCGACTTGCATGACGTAAAGAAAACGAGTGAGACGGGTCCCTTCCATGTCTTATATGCCATCAGTGTGGTTCTCAGCTTAACTGCTTATACAAAATTTACGAGCCTTGTAAATTACTTTTACGAATATATATATATATATATCGGCTGACGCTAATGATTGCCCCATACTGTGCAAGAGCATATATATATATATTTTTTTTTTTTCCACGCTGTGATATGTTTCATCATTTCCTAAGGGGATAAAAGATTAGATACAGTATCTTAATTTTTTTTTTGTTGTTGTTATATCAGAGTTGAAGGTTTTTGTTAAGATATACGGAACGTCTCCTCATGTGCGAGGTTTGGGTCTCGTCTTGTTCATCCTGGAAACGATTATAAAAAGGCTAGCGGGTTGTGACTCACTCAAGTGCGGGTGTGTTCGGCTGGGGCTCGAGGAAGTAGGAGGAGTCCCGGGGAGTTTGGTAATTACCGCCAGGGCGTCTGGAGGAGGAGGAGGAGCAGGCTGGCTGGGAGGGAGGGCCTCTGTCCATCATGACCTGACACGTGTGTGTGTTTCCCCTTAGGTCTAGGCTGCATCAGTCAACACATGAAACACAAGTGGGTCAGAGACGGAAGGAGGGAGGGAGGTAACTGCTGCATTGGTAGTGGTGACCGTCTTGGTAGAGGAGGAGGGACTCTGGACGAGGCTTTGATTATGTAGGTTGAAACAGTCTCGGAATGTAGCCACATGCTGTATAAAATACAGCTGTAGCAGTGTAGTAGAGTAGAGGGTGAATGTATTGAGACCAGTGTATGAAATGGAAAGGAGGGTAAATGGAACCATTATTTTGTGCGCCACTGGGGTTAGATAAGGGATGGTGAAAGGGGAAGATATTACGTATGGCTAATTGGGATTATTTGAATCAGAAATTAGTGGAAAAAGAATGTGTAGGTTATGGGGGATTTAAAGAGGTATACAGTCTGTATGTGGATGTAGTCTTTAAGATTTATAGAACGCCTTTTTACAGGGAGTAAATGTGGGGTAACTGGCATATCACGAAGTCTTAATGGTTTTTTTTTTATATATATATAGAGTTTGCCTCCAGGAATTGCTCAGACGTGTACACGGGCGGTTGTGCACAGAACTGGTCACACCTCGAGCACAGACGTGTACACGAGCGGTTGTGCACAGAACTGGTCACACCTCGATCACGCTGTAATGAAAGTCTCTAGCGAATAGACTGTAGTGCTGGACGACCACTCCCGCCACGCACGACCACTCCCACCGCTCACAACCACTCCCACCACGCAAGACCACGACCATGACCGCCACATACGACCACCGCCACTGTTTACGACCACTCCCTCCAAACGCGGACGCTGAAACTAGACACGACCACTCACTGCACGCACGACCACGATCTCTCTTACCATCTGTGACCACTCCAGAGCTGTTGACCCAGCTGTAAATAAGCCTGTCTGTACACCAGACTCTTTGACGAAGTCCACCAACCTACCAGTTCTCCGACCAAGCCACTGGCGCACCGCTCTACCATACCACTTCCTCAACGAAGGCTACCAGTACACAGCGTTACCATTACATTACCTACCAGTTCATTCGCCTACCAGACTACCGTCTTGTCAGTTCACTGGGAAATCAATGACCGAGCCAGTCGGCGTGCAGTGGCGAAGGTTGAGTGACTGGGTCCCCCTAGCGAGTCTTGCAATGGAAAGGGGTCCTGACCTGACCTCCTGACCTTAGATAATTCGTGATGGAAATGTTTCAAGATGAACAGTTTAATGTGTTCCAGGCCAGTCCTCTCCCGCCCCTTCTGATGTGGTGATGACATCCACTCACTGGGCTGCCCACCCTATCATGCCCCGCCCTTCACGCTGGTGCCGGCATGTTCTTGTCCCTCTCTCTCACACTGAGGGGCCAGACTATCCTACCCTTTCCCTCACATTGGGGCGCCAGCTCATCCTGCTCCCTTTCCTGACACTGGTGCCGGCACATCATGCCCCATCCCTCACACTGGTGCCAGCACATCATGCCCCATCCCTCACACTGGTGCCGGCACATCATGCCCCATCCCTCACACTGGAACCAAGACCTCCTTCCGTGGTAAGCCCCCGCGAGAGCCGTCTGTCAGGTGTGGGGTTTCTTGGCAGTGGTGCCCCAGCCTTCCAGACCCACTTGTCACTTCCCTCCTTCCGGAACGCATCATTTCCTTTGCTGATGGAGTTGGTTGGTTGGTGGTGGTGGTGGTGATAATGTAGATTTGTTGGTGGTGCAGGAGGAGGTTGTGGGGATGGGCTCGTGGTGGTGTTTGAGACGGCGGTGTAGTGAAGCATCGTGCGTGTTCCCCGGCCTGACGCCAGTGGTGTGAGTGAGTTTGGCTTCCTGTGTGGCCGTTCCCCATAAGTCGTGACCTGATCTATCGCGAGAGAGCTTCCCTCGGCTGTTGTGGGCCTCGGCGTTCCCCTGGGTCTTAAAGCAGCGCTCTCTTGACGACAGTGATGTTTCTTCCTTGTCGTACCGCCTGAGCTCTGGTACATCAGTTTGACCCGCGTTCACGTGGAAGTGTGTGTGTGTATAATAATCCGTGGTCCACAGTGGATGACGCTGACTGGGGTGGTGGGAGGAGGAGGCCTTCGTCGGAGTCGTCTGTAACACAGTAGCCACGAACAGCGAGAGCCGAAAAAGAATATCGGAAATGTTGGCTTAAAGTTTGACTCATCATCACCAATCCTGCCAATCAGAGTCACTGATGCTTGGCACAGGGAAGAGCCCCGGAGCCACCGCGAATTTCCCCGCCACTCAGAAGACCCGAAATTCATGTGAATTAAGATAGGAGGAAAGTGCTCGTGGCTGGTTTGTTCGTGAGGAAGTTAAGAGGAACCGATGCCATTTCTTTTATTCTTTTCCGGCTATTCTCGTGGGGGGAGTGATGCGTGGCGGCCGGGGGCCGCGACTGCTTTTCTCCTCCCTCCATCCCACCCATTCCTCCCCAGGGAGGTGACAGTTGCATCCACCAAAGAGGCGCGACTGCTGCTCCTCCCTTCACCAGGGGCTTTACCGCTGCTTTCTCCCTGGGGCGTTACCGCTGCTCTCCCCAGGGCAGTTACAGTTGCCGCTCTTAAGGTGGGGCGTGACTGCCATCTCCTCCTGGGGCATGACTTGCCTCCCCCGGGGGCGTGACAGCCGCTCGGCCACGGGTCGCAGCACCAGGAATTGGTTACTAGCTAAGATTAGACTTTAATGAGTTTAATTTAAAGCGACGCCTAACTCATGATACCGAGGGGAGGAGAGAGGGGTGGGGGAAAGGTGGGGAGACTATTGATTAGCGATGCTGGACGGAGATGGTAGAGGGAGCCTGAGGGTAATATGATGGGCTGGTGTAATAATGGGTTGGGGGTGATGGTGGTTGTGGTAGTGGCAGAGGGGATGATGGTGGTTGTGGTAGGGTGTGAGGGGGGTGCTGGTGGTTGAGGGTGGTTGGTGGAGATAGTGTGGTTAAGGACCTGGTGATTTATGGTAGAGTGTGGATGTAATGACACTGTTCATGAAGAATCCCTCCTTGACTTGCGTCTCATCGTCATCGCTTTGCACTTACTCGTGTTGAGCTTCACCAGCCATGCATCCGACCAGCTTTGGAGTGCATCTTAGTCTCCTGGTAAGCTGGTGCAGTCCTCTGCGCTTCTTGCTTTCCTCACAAGCCTTAGCATCGTCCGCAAACAATCCTTTTGCCAAGTCATTCACACGGATCAAAAAGAGCAACGGTTCCATGACCGAACCCAGCGGCACTCCAGTAGTGACTTTAACGCATTTCGAGAAGGCTTATCTGACATTCGTCTTTTGTTCCAATCCAGTAAAATAATCTTTAATGCATCAACAGAGTTTCACCCTTATTCCTGCTTGAAGATCCAACTTATATACGTATTAGCATCTCCGTTGCACTGTGTCAAATGCTTTCTTGACGTCCAGATACATATAGTCCACCAAGCTTTCTCTTTTGTCTACGGCAGAGCTCACTTTCTCGTAGAAATCATAAGATGTTCGTTGCACGTGACCCCCTATCCCTGAAACCCACGTTGTGCCGCACTTTGGTTTGATAATGTTGAGTTTGTTGGTGATACGAGTGATGGTGCTGACGATGATTGGGTGGTGAAGATGGCCCGCTTGTAACAGATTCGGCTGGTGAGTATGGTGGATGAGGTGTGTGTGTGTGTGTGTGTGTGTGTGTGTGTGTGTGTGTGTGTGTGTTGGATTTGATGAAGACGATGGAACTGATGGGCCCCCCCGATGAAGGCATTAGTAACGATATTATTGTCATTATCATTATTATTATTATTATTATTATTATTATTATTATTATTATTATTATTATTGTTATTATTATTATTATCATTATTATTATTATTATTATTATTATTATTATTATTATTATTATTATTATTATGATTTTTATTATTATCATTATTATTATTATTTTTATTATTATTATTATTATTATTATTATTATTATTATTATTATTATTATTATTACTGTTGTTATTATTATTATTGTTATTATTATTATTATTATTGTGTGACGATGCTAACGGTGGTGGAGAGATGTGTGATGTGATGTCTACTACTGCCTCGGCTAACGGCGGGGAAGGAAGGGATGGGGGCGGCTTGGCTTGGCTGTAATGATGATGATAAGAGATAATAACATGAAAAGTCTCCAGTGGTTCCGGAGACTTGCAGTATAGCCGCCAGTAATTTAGGTTCCACGTGAATAATCGCGAGAGGTGGTGACTCACTCTGGCTGGCAGGGTCGTGGACCGGAGTCCACCACCGGAACACTGGGTCGTTATAGTTTAAGTCTATCTTATTCTTATTCTTCTTTTTTTTTCCCCCCCATGATGGAGGAGCACATTGTTGGCCGCTATACCACTGCCATAAACTGATGCACGTGGAGTGTTCTATCTTCTTTTCTTTTTTTTTTTCACACCCGAGTTACAGCCAGAGCGTCAGTAGGAGTTAGTAATGACTAGGCAAAGGTGATTATTGCCAGTCGTAGTTATTTATTTTTCTTCTTTTGATGATGGTGGAATTCGTGGATAGTTTGTTGTGGTGCTGAGTTGGTGTGGTGGTGGTGTGTGTGTGTGTGTGTGTGTGTGTGGGGGGGGGGGGGGGGCGGTGTCATGCTTCGTGGGGTTTGGATGTGGGGTGGGCGATTTTATTGATGTCTAACGGGAAACCTTTCAGCCATGTTGACATGGATACCCTCATGCATCTACAGACTTTTGTGAGTATGCATGTGGGCGATTCGACCAATATTTTCCTCAAGATTTGACCTCAGCCCCTTGGAACATCTCCCCTCCGTGACGGGGGGAGAGAGAAGATGCGTCTTCACAGATATTTTACGGTATTTACATCAGTAGAAAGCGGAACCCTACCCTCGCTGTACCTCTTGGTACCCGCGGTCGACCATCGCGGAGGAGGAGGAGAAGAAGAAGAAGTAGGAGGAGAAGATCTTTGGCTGTGTACTCCTGATTCTGTCGTGCGTATCCTCCCATCATCCCTCCGTCCTCAGGCCCTCTGCGTGAGGGGTTCCTCCTCAGGTACAGCCACCGTAGCGTCCCCAAGTGAGTTTGCGGTGGTGGTGGTGGTGGTGAGGCTAGCTTGCTAGCAGGACTTGCAGCGGGAGGGATTCTCCCCATCTGTGTGGGGTCATACCATTACACAAGGAGCTCCCCTGCACCCACCGCCTCTGCATCAGGGAGAGTGTACGATGGCCCCGCGTACACCAAAGCTATTGTACGCTAGACATAAGGCTTTGTAGCGCCTCCAGGTAGCGTAAGTGAATTAGGATACCCCGTGACGTATAGCGGTGCGTAACGCGGGTTAAAAAAATGATTACCGCGGTTTACTGTTTATTTATAACAAATACCACGGGTGGAATGTGCCGCCTTGGTGCACAGAATGGCGGTGGAAATTTCTGAAATTACAACCCCGCGAAAGATTTGTGGGATAAACGCAAGAACTAATTTAGATTTCACGTCAGATATTTACTTTTAACGTAACTGCTGGAAGTTATGTATTTAGCTGCACGGAACTGATGGTTTGATGTCTCCGGATGGCTTTACCTCTCTCTGCGCTTCTCGTCCACACACACACACACACACACACACACACACACACACACACACACACACACACACACACACACACACGCCTGGAAATGCACCGACCGGGATGGCACTGAAGTACCGCATTACGTGTCATGACTGGTGCACCGGTAGTCCAGCATTCCTCTACTGAGGTAAACCTGGTCTTCTGTCAGCCGGTATGCACGTGGTAGCCGCTCAACCCGTGTGTTGGCAGGGCGACTCATGGGCAACCAGGTGGCCACGCCACTACCCCGTGTGGGGTGACCCCGTGGTACAAGAGGAAGCCACTTCGTCAGCCCCAGGTGGCTGCTACCCAGTATACACGAGGATGGGACACACAGCCCCTGTACACCAGGGCAGCCCACATGTACTACATAGCTGTACAGTCAACCCTCGTACACTGTCACAGCTTGAGTACATCGGGGCTGCCTTCATGTACGAGGTATACACGATGTACAGAGGGCCATGTACATTGGACGGGAGGAGGGCCAGTGCACAACGGGACTGGCTTTCAGGAGTAGTTTAGGGGTGCATGGCTGAGGATGCCAGTAACAGTGATAGCAGAGGTGCCCCATAGCTCACTGGTATCTCCCAAGGGACCCAGTACTGGCAAGAGGTGCCCCCTGGCTGCCTGCTGCACCCACAAACCCTCCTGTAGATGCTCTGCTTCCTGCACCTAAGGAAGGGAACGCTGTGAACAGCACCGAGACCACACAACTCATCACTCTCTTCACACTCCCCTGGTTATCTTTAATATATATATATATATATATATATATATATATATATATATATATATATATATATATATATATATATATATATATATATATATATATATATATTTTTTTTTTTTTCTGAGTCCACGGGGAAAAATAAAACACGATAAGTTCCCAAGTGCACTTTCGTGTGATAATCACACCATCAGGGGAGATACAATAAAGAAATATAAGAAACGTAGCTAGGACGTAATTTGGTGTGTATTATATATATATATATATATATATATATATATATATATATTATGTGAACGAGCACATGTTAGAATGGGTTGATACATTTTAACTTGATTTTATTTTCGTGAACAGTGCGATGAAATTCGTATTGCAGCCCCGATTTTTGTTCGCGAGATGCGAGCGTACCAAATTTCAGATAAAAGATTCTTCATGTTTGTTTAATCTTTTTTTGTTTCCGTGTTACAGAGAGACAAGAGATAAAAACAAAGCAAAAAAAGGGGGGTAAAGGTCTTGTTTTCAGAATTCTTGTGACGGGGTAATGACATTGATTACGAATTAATGCATGTCAGCTCCCGCATTTTTATTTTCGTCGGAATTTCCCTTTGAAAATTAGGTTTGTCGCCGTCATGGTGGGTGTTGTTGGGGAGAATAGATACGTTTGTTGTCTTCCTCTCCTGTGTTCACCTCGAACAACCAGAGCCCCGAGTGGGGTGTGTGTGTGTGTGTGTGTGTGTGTGTCTGTGTGTACTTTAGTGTATTAAGGTAACCCCGTCAATACAGCTCAATCTGACAGTTCAGAAAATTGAGCCTGTCAGTCATTGTACAGTCATCAATAGTGAAAGGAATGGAAAAACGATATATATATATATATATATATATATATATATATATATATATATATATATATATATATATATATATATATATATATATATATATACATATATATTGGTATTGAATCCTCCAGAACACAAGGAGGGGACTGATGGTAGGAGGTTGAGCACAAACCTCGAGAACAAGCTAAAGGACTGTGGTGAAATATAATATAAACAAACCGCCAACAAAACCAAGAAGAGGAACGCCATACGTTGTATCATAGAGAGACAGCGGGTATAACAGATTAGGTCGACAATATATGCCACAGACATCAAGAATTCATCCATCTGTTGGTCAGCCACCTTCGAAGGAATATCAGGGAGGAATCAAATTGGTTTGGTTCACCTTCCCTTCATCAGATTTGCATAAGCCCACCAGAGAGGGAGAGAGAGAGAAGGGGCGGCACAAGATGTATGGTCTATACGGAGAAAAGACTCGACCCTGATCTTTGGTGTCTTACGATTGCTATTGCATAACATACAGTTGGAAATATTACATCGTGGACAGCACGACGTAAAAGCAGATTGCGAAATGACAGGACTTGATAGTAGTAATATTGAGTGGACGGAATATTCGTGTTGTGGAAATGTCAGAAGGGATGTGGTTGGCCATCAGAATTTTTATGCTTGTGAAATGGCAAACTACTCTTAAAGGAGATGATAAGTCCCAATGCGAACGTTGCTTACCCAGGATAGATTACAGGGTTCTGAGTTGTGGGGTGGAGGAGATACGTCCATTCTAAATTAAGAGGTAATGTTTGAGATCTCTGACAGATGACCCGACCGAGAGGTGATCAGCAGCGTAAAGCGAGATGGCAGGAACCAGATGCTAATTAATGAAAACAGAAAATGAGCGTTGCACGGACCTTTGATATTTGCCGCTGGAAAGAAAACTGGAGTAGCTCTGCTTAACCCTCTTTAAAGGGTCAGGTCAAAGGTTAAGTTCATCATACTCGAGGGTTATACTACCACGCTTAGGGGCCGTTGTCTTTGAAGGGCCACACTGTCATGCTCACGGTTCGCAATTTCCGTGGTTAAGAGCCGTACCGTCTTGAGCATCGGGGTGGTGTAGTGGATGGAGACGTGGTCACGCCTGCAGTTCATTACAGAAGAAGGAAGGAGGAGGAGGAGGAGGAAGAAGAGGAGGAGGATGTTGGGACAAACGAAGATGGATGGGTCACTGAGGAAGAGGAGGAGGAGGATTGGAGAGGGAAAAAACTTGTCATTAGAGGAAATTAAAAGAGATGAGGTCATGCATTATCTGGTTCGGGAAATTATATCCAGATAAAACTTGACGGGTTCGGACGACCCCCGTCGTCTCGTGTTTTGAAAGAAGTTGCGAGACGCGGCCCTTTCCAGTGGGTTGAGAGAGAGTCTTCATAAATCATGAGCGAGGTGGGGTGGGTGGCGGGAAGTTTCCTGAGGGTCTGGACGTTGGCAGAAATGTCGCTCCGGTATCCAAAGATTGATAAGATATGTGCAGTAGGTCTGGGCCTTTCAGATAAGAAACGTTTTGCCTTCCAGATAAGAAATGCGCGGTAATTTTGCCTTCCAGATAAGAAATGGTCAGTAATTTTGCCTTCCAGATAAGAAATGTGCAATAGTTTTGTCATCCAGATAAGAAATGTGCAATAGTTTTGTCATCCAGATAAGAAATGTGCAATAGTTTTGCCTTCCAGATAAGAAATGGTCAGTAATTTTGCCTTCCAGATAAGAAATGTGCAATAATTTTGTCATCCAAATAAGAAATGGACAGTAATTTTGCCTTCCAGATAAGAAATGTGCAATAGCTCTGCCTTCCAGATAAGAAATGTGCGATAGCTGTTGCTCTTTAGATATGTCTCACTCGCGCAGTAACGAAAGATATTAACTGGCCAACATAAAATTGTCTCCCTCCAGTACATGACTGACCGACGTGAGCTTATGATTTTTCTGGACACAGAAGAAATTAGTAATTGAGTTAGCGTAACTCTTGTTTTATGTATTATTTTCATTTTCGTGTGAATGTACCGAAAATTTTTGATGGAGTGTATAAAAGCGGAAATATAATGGTATAGCGATATTCAGATGCACATTATATACGATAGAAAATAAGTTTATGACAAGATTATTTTTATTTTTCTTCATAGATAAGACAGGCGTGAGTCAGACGACCCAGACTTTATAAATTTGCTGAGCACAGAAAACAGAATGGGGGATAATGTCCACGAAGATGTCAGGAAATATCCGGGGTGACTCTAAATCAAATTTCACCTTCGTCTGCGAAGTGGCAGATTTAATCAACTGTAGATACACGTTTTGTCTCTTTTGGAAAAAGAAAGAGAGGAAGACTAAAGATAAAAAGAAGTGGTTTGATGAATCATAAGAATCTTTGTGAAAAAGTTCAGAAATCACATTAATCTATTAATCCCAACCGTAGGATTCCTTTGTAACTCACAACCAAAGGAATCCTCAGCTACTTGCAACCATATTGATCCTCTCTCACTCACCCATATTAATCCCCTGTCACTCGCAGCCATGATAATCCTCCGTCGCTCACAGCCACATTAATCCTCTGTCACTCACCCATATTAATCCTTTGTCACTCGCAGCCATGCTAATCCTCCACCCCACGTTTATGTTAATCCTCTGCAATCCTCTGTAGCTCACTTGTATAACAGAACCTCGAGTTTTGGACACCGTTCTGGTCTCCAAGGTATCAATATAGACGAAGATAGAGGTTTGATAAGGTAAGGAAGTAAGGGGCAGGAAGATGGATACCGGGCCATGTGAAGGAACATTTACTTTGGAAAGCGATTCCCCTTAACAGGACCAATGCACTCTTGACTTCTTGCTCGAACGTTTATTTTTTTGAAGACTTCATCATTAGAGATTGACTGCCTGTACATTAGTGCATTACACCGCCAGAAGTGAACGTGGGGGGTCCAGTTAACAGAAAGATGATGTTAAAGTTTAAGGAGAGAGAGAAAAGGCGCTGGTCATTATAGAGAAAGGAAAAACGCTGGTCATTATAAAGAAAGGAAGGACGCTGGTCATTAAGTTTATGCGAGTAAGAATAACGCTGGTCATTAAACGCTTGAATAAGCTGCCTTCTTCTGTCATGGACGTTGAAGTTTGAACCTTATTTATCAGAACGGTGGAAGCAGGGAGGAAGAATTCCCTCGTCAGTAGTATAACATTGTTATCAGCCAGTGGGCTGTCTGTTATTCTCTCTCTCTCTCTCTCTCTCTCTCTCTCTCTCTCTCTCTCTCTCTCTCTCTCTCTCTCTCTCTCTCTCTCTCTCTCTCTCTCCCCGTCCCCGCACCTTCGTCGTCTTCCATTCCAGTTATCTGCTTGTCCTTCCTTATTCATCTTCCTTCCATCTCACGACACTTCTCCTTCCCTCCTCCTCCTCCTCCTCTTCCTGCTGTCCCGTTTGGTCTCCCCGTCTCACAGCCCTCCCTCTCACCCTCAACTCAACCCCACTTGATTCCTCTCACTCCCCCTCCCCTTATCAGTTTCTCCTCTCTCCACTTGTCTTCATGTTTCAGTCTCCCCTTCCCACTCTCACTTCCAACTCTCTCCCACTTTTCTCATGTCTCCCTCTCACTCACAACCCTCACCTCTTGTCTCCATCTCTCACGTCCTCCCCCTCACTCCCAGCTTTCCCTCCACTGACTCACAGGAAACACCACGGCCACATATAATGCGCTTGCTCTGTTCCCTCATAATCCTCTGCTCTCCCTCATAATCCTCCTTCCACGTCTTTAATCCTTCTCCTCATCACTCTCCATCATCCCCTCCATCTCCCTCTCCCTCCCTCCCTCCTTCATTGCTCTTCAGTCATGCCTCAGTCACCAGCCTCCGCCTCTCCCTTCAATAGCGTTTGAGGCAGGTCTTCCATCCCCCCCCCCCCCCCCCCCCCCCCCGTGTAGGAATGAGGAAGGTAAAGACTCGCGCTACACCCTATTATTGGACCTCGTCTGCTCATGTATCAAGCTTTCCCGGGTCGCATTTTGTCCGGATTTATATATCGGTCCCGGAGCTTCGTCTGTTGGACGCGGGTGGTATAGCTCGACCTCTGATTTGATTTCGCGGGTTCCACACATTCTCGGCCCTCCTCGCCATATATCATATATATATACACCTTGCCTCCTATATACGTCAAGTCTTCATCCTATACCGGACCCTTCCTGCTCTGTGTGCCTTATTTCTCGTCCATCATGGATTCTTGGCTGTTTTTGTCTATATTTCGTTTTTATTTTGTTTCCACACGAATCGTCGTCTGTCGGATCGAATCCCATCGCGCTCATCTTGCCTCAGCATATTATGTAGGTCATATTTTCTCCACCGCTCCTCCCGTATCAGGTCTTATCGGGGTTCGTATTTGGCGTCGCCAATCCGAGGTGGGTTTATACCCCCCCCCCCCCCCCCATGTGGTGTCCTGCTTGCTGCGAGTGTAATAGTGTTTGCTCTCTCTCTCTCTCTCTCTCTCTCTCTCTCTCTCTCTCTCTCTCTCTCTCTCTCTCTCTCTCTCTCTCTCTCTCTCTCTCTCTCTCTCTCATTGCCCTGGTTTATGTGTTTCCGTCCATGTTCTCACAGTTATTTCCTCCGTTCGTAACGAGCCGGTGTGTTATATGTGAACTATCTATCGATCCCAATTGCTCTTTTTTTCCTCTCTCTCTCTCTCTCTCTCTCTCTCTCTCTCTCTCTCTCTCTCTCTCTCTCTCTCTCTCTCTCTCTCTCTCTCTCTCGTTGTTGAATTTTTAATTCGTAATGGAGGATGGTGCTTGTCAATTCCACGTTCTTATTTTCCGTTGAATTTCCCCCGGAAGAATGGTGCCATTGTCATGGCCCTGGGGGGGCCGGTGCTGCCATCTGGAACAGATGAATGGAAATATTGTCTTCTTCCCCATTCCACCATTTTGGGCCGGTCGAACTGCTCTCGTGTGTTCCGCGTGCGCGCGTGTAAGGGAGACAGCGATAGATAGATAGATGAATAGATAAGATAGATAGATAAAGAGAGAAAATGTACTTAGGAGTTATTGATTTTCTTGGTAATTGCATTCTTTTTTCATGCTTGTGTCTCGTTCCTCTTGCCGTGCCAGACACAAATCGCGTTTTCATGGCTCCTTTTTCACTCTTTGCCGAATGTTAGTCTCCCGTCCCATGTTTCTCCCTCAATATTGACCTCCTCTCTCTCTCTATCAACTGTATAAATATTTCAACCATTAACCACAACTTGAGGTATTTGCGCCTCCCAGTGTGTGTCTCTCTCTCCACTCCTACCTACCACTCTCGTCCACGAGTTCCCGCTGTCTTTCGCTATCTTAAGCAGCTTCGTTGGAATCCAGTGGTCTGCTAGAACTCATTGGTTTTCTGGAACGCAGTGGTCTGCGGGAACTCATTGGTTTCCTGGAACCCCAGTGGTCTGCTGCAACTCAGTGGTCTGCTGGAACCCAGTGGTTTGCTGGAACTCATTGGTGTCCTGGAACCCAGTGGTCTGCTGGAACTCATTGGTCTGCTGGAACCCAGTGGTTTGCTGGAACTCATTGGTTTCTTGGAACCCAGTGGTCTGCTGAAATCCAGTGGTCTCCTGCAGCTCAGTGGTCTGCTGGAACCCAGTGGTCTGTCGCTGTTTGCACTCACATGTATGATCGTCTTCCCTCGTTTGATGGATTCCGATCTTCAGTCGTCCTTTGTGTTTGGGGTTAGATCCATCCTCTGTAGTCGACTGCTGGTCACACGTACGTACATTCCCCTTTGTAGGGGCGCCCCATTCGAACCCCCTCCCCTTCCCTCCTGTCTGGAATGTATTTTACCCACTGTACGTTCTTATATTTACCTGTACTTTGCCCACCTAGCTGTGCAGCGCTTCACCGGTGCTGTCGCTAAGATGGCTTTTTTTTTTTCCCCCTACAGATATTTAGAGACAGGTGACGTTAAGAGTAAAGTGAGCGATTCATATTACTAACGCGATTCATGGTCACATCTCGTGGCCTTCGTCTCATGTCTTGTTATTCTTATGTTATGTTTAACCCCCAACCACACACACACACACACACACATACATTTTTATTCTTCACGTTACGTGGCGATGAGCGTGCGTGCGTGCGTGCGTTCGTTCTGACGTGTCGTCTGGTTCGTGGAAGCCGACGCCGTGTGTGGCCCACTTGTGTCTTCTGACGAACGTCATTCCATTAAGGAAAACAACGTGCGTCAGTTAGGAGGGGGGGGAATATTAACTCTCTCTCTCTCTCTCTCTCTCTCTCTCTCTCTCTCTCTCTCTCTCTCTCTCTCTCTCTCTCTCAGATCCAGCGAGCTGGAGCATTCGCCACCCCCCAAAAAAAAAGGAAAGCAGAATTCGGTTGTGCCCTCCTTACAAGAACAGCTTAAAACATGACCCATTTTTCTCTTTCCACAGTCACACCGATTTCTTTAGGAACTGTGTCGAAATTCGACCCAGAAATGTTGAAAATTACCGTTTTCTTTTTTTTTTTGTGAAGTTAGTGATAAGGAGAGAACCTGGTCAGACATTATGACTCATTTCATATACACAGGTCCTCCACTCACTCGACCCCCAGACTCACCCTGGCGACTGATCATCAACACGTATATATAAAATGAATATGATTTTTCTTTGAAAATGGGGGAAGGGAAATTTTGTTGAGGGCCCATTATATTTTCGCCGAGCTGAGCACGGGGTTCCTTTACACACACACACACACACACACACTCAAAACACACCAGCCCACGTCCATTTTTTTTTTGTTCATTGTATCGTCCGGAAAACCTCCGCTGGCCAAAACTCACGGCGTCAGCCGAACACGGCCGGAATATTTCCATGTCCTTCGGTCAATTTGGCGGTGTCTCCCTCCGTGAGGCTGTTAAAGTTGGACGCACCAGAAATGGAAGGAGACGGACGTGTCTCTCTCTCTCTCTCTCTCTCTCTCTCTCTCTCTCTCTCTCTCTCTCTCTCTCTCTACACACACACACACACACACACACACACATACACACGGACACACACACACAACACACGCGCGCGCACATTTTGCGAAAGATAATGTTTTTTCGTCTGATTTTGTCACCATTGGGAAGAATTGTATACCATCTAACAGACCTGCCTTATATATATATATATATATATATATATATATATATATATATATATATATATATATATATATATATATATGAATTCTCATCTGATTGCGAAACAAGTGTGTTATTACTGAAGTGACTGTGTGCAATTATCAGTAGTTCGTGCGGGGAAAATTGACTGGAGTTGGAATTTCGTACGATAATTAAGGGTCGTTCGTGAGCAGTTGTCGTCGTCATCGCTCTTCAGGAATGGTTGGGTCGTCCGTCAGAATGAGGGTATTTTTGTTTGTTTTTTTTCGTGCGCAGTTGTCGACGCTGGTCGTCAGGGGGTCGAGCAGTTGTCGACGCTGGTCGTCAGGGGTCGAGCGAGAGAATTTTCGCGGGCAGTGATCCGTCTCTCGGGTGGCTCGTTATAAGGCCATTATGTAAATACTCGCGCCATGGTGGACATCCACACTCCGGGTGCCTCCGACCTTGTCCTCTTGCCGCACCGGTGGTTGGTGGTGGTGTTGGCGGTGTTGGCGATCGCTGCGACGCCCCCAGGTGACACACGGACGCAAAGCGGAGGAAGTGTGAGGTAGATCTCGTTGGGTAAACGTTTGGCCGTGTCGACGCGATGGTTAGTAGATGTGGATGATGATGCGATGGCTTCGTGTAGACGGGGCGGGTGTCATGAAGTGCAGTGTGAGGTGTTCTCTGAAGGTGGGTGTGAGTCGGATGATTGTAGAGTGTGGTGGAGGAGGATCTATGGAGATAGAGCGGTTGGATAGGGGTGAGGGGCGGATGGCGTTGGAGAGGGACGCTGGTGTAGTCGGTAATTAGGTGGAGGCGAGGCGCACCAGGGTGGGTGCTGGTCGCTTATCCACTTTTGCATCTCTCCTTTCTGCCGCCCTTAAAAGATTGATATATTTATATATATATATATATATATATATATATATATATATATATATATATATATATATATATATGTATAATCCCCTGATGTGATTATTACACGAAAGTGCACTTGGGAACTTTTCGTGTTTCATTTTCCCGGGGACTCGTAGGAATATATATATATATATATATATATATATATATATATATATATATATATATATATATATATATATATATTACAGAATGTGAAGCTATGACTCCAGTTTCTGGGTGTATTATTCTTCCACTTCCGGGCGGGCTGAACTAACGGTCTCCGAGTATTAGTAATTAGCGAACCACGTGACCATTACCTCCGCGTTCGTGTCTGATGCAGGAATCCGAAAATGATGAGAAAGTTTGTAGTTCCTTTTTTTTTTTTCCTCATGAACGGTAAGTGTGAGTCGGAGTATGTGCAAAGGGGGGGGGGGTGTTTACCGGGTATGTAGAGAAGATATGAAGGGAAAGATGAGGAAAATGATATGTCAAGCTTTACACATCTTCCCATCCTTGAGAATGATGGATAGCTAGCTAGATAGATAGATAGATAGATAGATAGATAGATAGATAATTAGTTTTTAAAGGAATTTAGATCTCGGTGATCTTCGTCAGTGAACTATACCGTTGAAGTTGCCGTTAATATCGTTCACCATATTGTTCCTCGCGTATTAGACTGGGTGTAAATCTGGTTCACTTCAAGCATTCATTCGCTGGATCTTCATTCGCTGGATCTTCATTCGCTGGATCTTATTATAGTAGGCGTTACGTGTTGGATTCATTAGGAGACTTTGTATATGAGTATCGCTTGATGCCGATGTGATCATTATGTTTCAATTACCTTAGTATATTACAAAATATTCGTAGTCTTTCATTTTCACGTGATGTCAGGTTGGACTTCTTGTGTGTCGGATGGTACGACCCTTGAACACGACGGTTCGACCCTTGAACACGACGGTTCGACCCTTGAACACGACGGTTCGACCCTTGAACACGACGGCTCGACCCTTGAACACGACGGTACTACCCCCATGGGGTTATGATGATCCGGGTCTTTTGACCTGACCCAACGAGTTTACACCCTGGGCCGCCATGCCATCACACACACAGGGGTTGCAGCGTCGTGCTCCAGGGCCGTACCGTCTCGTTCAGTGGTCGTCCCGTCGTGCTCGAGGACCTGTGACGTCGTGCTCAAGGGCCGTACCGTCTCGTTCAGTGGTCGTCCCGTCGTTCTCAAGGGCCGTACCGTCTCGTTCAGTGGTCGTCCCGTCGTGCTCGAGGACCTGTGACGTCGTGCTCAAGGGCCGTACCGTCTCGTTCAGTGGTCGTCCCGTCGTGCTCGAGGACCTGTGACGTCGTGCTCAAGGGCCGTGCTTTCGTGTCATAGGACCGCACCGTCATAACTCATGGGTGGGGGGGGGGGAGGGATTTGAGTTCGGCTGCACATGGAGCTCCGTACGACCTCTCTCAGGCAATGTAGAGAACAAGCCATGCGCAGAGCCTGGCTTGAATGTAACAATCGGACATGGAATTCTTTCCTTTCACACACCTTGGTCGCGCTCGCTCGCTGGTACATAAGAGATCGCCCGCGCAGGAAAACACACTCATTAACTCTCTCCTTTCACCCTCTCCTACTCTCCATCGTAGCGCACGGAGCACGTACACATGCGTTTGTCACATTGCCCTGGCTTATGTCAGGCAGATGAGGCGGCATCAGACGATCCTCCAGCGATCGCCACTCCCGGCGACCGAGCCAAAGTAGCGATCACCTCCCCGGCCGGCCAAGAGGAGGCGGCGCGGCGCGTCGCGCCGCGCGGAGACCCAAACCCGGTCACCATGGCTTCCGCCCTACCGCCGCTTCTGCTGCTGCTACACTCTGTCACATCCATCCACTTCCATCGTCCGGCAGCATGTTATTTGGAAATAATTCAATGTATTCTCTGGAGGTTCCTGGAGCCGGTGTGAACGATGTTCCCAGCTGGCACGTACGCTAGGAAAACACTCGTGCGGAGAAAAGAATCGCGCCACAATTTTCGGCGAGTCGGCTTGTCTTTCCTTCTTCCTCCCTCGGGGTAAAAATGTCGTTAACGCATCCCTGCCCCAGAGGTCACTTTCCCCCGTTATCACGCGCTTGCAACGCTGCGCACCGCTTGCAAGACCCTGCACAAGCAACTCTGGTTCTTAAACCCGTGATGATATACGGCTGGGTTCCCTTCGTCTTCCACTACATTAACACCACCCCCCACGCTGCCCTCCATTCCCACCCTTATGACATTATACCTTAGAGCTTATATTCCTCTTCCCCTGCCAAGGCACTTCCAAGAAATGATAGCATACGGGACAGTGGCCTCATGGGTAGGGTGGTTAAGGCAGTGTTTCCCATGGCCGGGACCCGCAGCTGCCATGAGTAATTCCCCCGGCTCAGTGACGACGGAGGGTGGGGGGGCGCACCTCCTCCTCCTCCTCCACCACCGCTATAATCACTCACCACAGTTCACCACACTCACCACTGCTGTATGTATTCACCACACCAGTATCATCGCTCACCACTCTCCACCACAGTAACCCCCCACCCGCACCCAGTATAAATGTTTATATAATAGATTACCACACACACACACACACACACACACACACACCGTAGCATCTATCACTCACGCCGTACACCACACAATTTTAGAACTCCCGCGTGTCTATAAACACCTCCTCAGATTATGGAACGCAGTTCAGCAGTTATGGAACGCAGTTCAGCAGTTATGGAACGCAATCCAGAACACCTTCCCCTCTGTCCCCGAGTCTCAAAGGTCGTATCCAAAGGTCGTGGTGAATTCCTCTGTACCAGGCGAGGTACAGACAGTGCCACAATGCCTGCCGGAAAGACAAGGCTTTTTCACGTAAGTGCTGGAGGTTGTGGTGATGTGAGTGTGTGGTGGTGGGTGTGGTCGGGGTGCTGGCGTCCCCCCACAGGGAGGCACTGAGACGAGTCAGTGTAAAGGAATCATCATTAAATGTCCTCGTTTTCTCTAATCTCCCTCCAACATGATATATATATATATATATATATATATATATATATATATATATATATATATATATATATATATATATATATATATTTCTTTCTTTCACACTATTCGCCATTTCCCGCGTTAGTAAGGTAGCGTTAAGAACAGAGGACTGGGCCTCTGAGGGAATATCCTCACCTGGCCCCCTTCTCTGTTCCTTCTTTTGGAAAATTTAAAAAATAAAAAAAAAGCAAGAGGGGAGGATTTCCAGCCCCCCGCTCCCTCCCGCTTTTCGTCGCCTTCTACGACACGCAGGGAATACGTGGGAAGTATTCTTTCTTCCCCTATCCCCAGGGATATATATATATATATATATATATATATATATATATATATATATATATATATATATATATATATATATATATATCATACGCATTCGATGTTTTGTGCCTCATCGAGATAATGTCATGAACACACAGGCTGAGCCATAGAGGAAAATATATGTGTGTAATGAAGATTTTCATCATATAACCCCAGGACCCTGCCTGCAGCTCCAAGGTTGCCCTGCAATCACTGGCAGGGAAGTATAGACTCCTTTAGAGTGACAACTTCTCCAGCGAGATTGCGCTGCTTCTCGTGCATTGACGATAACACAACCTCGCCCTAGGTAACTTTTCACTTGTGGTGTAACCGCATGCAGGTGAAGTCTGGTGACTCATATATATGCATTCTTTTTTTTATGTCAGCTGAGACGGAACGGGCAAATGAGGCTCTAATCACGGCCATATATATATATATATATATATATATATATATATATATATATATATATATATATATATATATATATATCCCAGCCTGAGCCAGGTACCCATTTTATCGACTAACCCTTAGAGGTGGACGAACAGGTGGGTTGACTGTGTACCGACTGCCGCACCCGTATAGAATGCACCAAAACCATGGTTCGAGATCCTCAACATAGCAGCGTAGACATATCCATGGTTCCAGTGATATTTCATGTGACTTGATTCAGGCCGTTATTAGCACGTCGCTCCCCGTATGCCACATCGATCCAGTTCTATCTCTCCCTTTCACGCCTGTCACTCTCCTGAGTGTTCAGAGGCGAACGCAGTATCTTACCTCTTTTGAAATAAACCTTTTTTGACATTACCCTTTACCCATAATGATGCCCTTTTATCACATGAGTAACACTGATCACCATCTCTCAAATTATATACACACAGATGGTTCCTCACAACAAACGACTGGTGTTGCTTATATTGATGTTGTGTCAACACATGCTGATGGCTTGCTCGAACAGCAGGGAGTCGGGATCAGTAATTGGGCGTCCAATCGCTAATCTGGAGAGTTTGTTCTTATGGCGTCCAAACTTGTTACTCGCTTCGAGATAGATAGTCTGATTGCAAGTGATTCTTTATCCTTCGCTAACTGCATTAGACTCCCTTCAGCATGGCTGCAGGATGCTTGTGTCCGAGGCACGATACAGGTGTAACGAAATTACCCATGATGGAGTTGGAGTGCCACCAGAGCCGTGTCATCTGCAAACAGCAGCTGGCGTACCTCCCATCCCTAGCGTACTGTAGAGTCGCACCCCGGCTGTGGGGGTACGGCCAGTCCCGTCCCGTGCATGAGGCTGTTGGGGCACGGCCGGCCCCGTCACGTGCAGGAGGCTGTGGTACGGCCAGCCGTCACGTGCAGGAGAGGCAGCTGTGTGGGTACGGCCAGTCCAGTCACGTGCAAGAGGCTGTGCGTACGGCCAGCTCCCATATGCGTGCTGGATGGGCCGCTGTGTGGATACGGCCAGCCCCGTCACCTGCAGGAGGCTGTGGGTACGACCAGTTTCATCACGTGCTGGAGAGGAGGCTGCAGATTTGAACCCATCCGTTGTTATTTCCGGAACTCGTGCGCGCGGGCGCGCGCGTGTGCATTCCGTCTCTTTAAAGGTTGCTTCGGTGCTGTTCTGCGGGTTTGTTTCACGTCAACAAGGATAGTTAGTTTTATTAACCTGAAAATAACAGGAAAATTAAATATTTTACCATTGTCTTCTTCTTCAAGAAACACTGTATTGATTACTATTTTTTGCCGGAGTCCCATTGTAAGTCTTGTGGCAAAAATGGTTATATATATATATATATATATATATATATATATATATATATATATATATATATATATATATATATATATATATATTACATCTTTCGTGATAACTTGCGCTGAACGACAGAAGGGTGTGTTTTGAAATTTCCAGACACGAATCTTTGGAGTGTAGTACATTTCAATATGACCCCAAAAGATCCTTGAAGATGTGTGAGACGTCAAACTTCAAATGACAGACGAGCGTAGTTGTGTTGATGTAACGGGCCCAGCTGGGGCCCGTGTACTTCTCGCTGGAGGTTACATAGTAAATTCTTCAGGCTGAGAAGTGTGTGTGTGTGTGTGTGTGTGTGTGTGTGTGTGTGAGTGTGAGAGCGTGAGTCACACTGCGGGGTTGGTGGTGGCTAGAAGGGAACCAGGAGGGGACTCATGTTAGCCGTGCATGCATGACTGACTGTGCTGGCTTGGAAGTGGGGTGGGTTGGGTGGTCGGTAGGCTGGCTGGCTGGCTGGCTGGCTGGCTGGGAAGAGGGTGTTTCGTTGGCTGGAGAGAGGAGGAGGGGGTGCGGGCGGTTGGGCTTGCTAGTTGGGAAGGGGGGGAGTGGCTGAAAGAGGGGGAGGGGGTTGGTTGGTAGGTTGGCTAGCTTGTGATGGGGGGGAGGGAGCTGTCTCATTTGCTAGTGAAAGGGCTGGTTGGCTAAGTGGAAAGAGGGCTGCTTGGTTGGCTGAAGAGGGGGTTTGGATGGCTGGAGTGGGGGTTATTTGTATAAGTGGCTGGAGATGTTTAGCTAGCTGAGTGGTGAATAGACATGTTAGCTGGCCCGCTAGCTGGAAATGGGGCTGATTGGTAGCCTAGAGAGGGGGCTGTATGGGTGTCTGGCTGAAGATGGCTGGTTGCTGGTTGGCTGGAGGAAGGGGGGCCATCCAGGTGGCTGGCTGTAGAGGAGGCTATCCGATTAACTTGACAGGGGTTTGGCTGACCGGTTGGAGTGGGATGTGGCTGGTTGGCTGACTGGTTAGAGAGGGATGTGGCTGGTTGGCTGGGGCGATTGCTGGCTGACTGGCTGGAAGGGGGTTAGGCTGAATGCTTGGGTAGGGAGCTGGCTGGCTAGCCAAAGAAGGGGCTAGTTGGTTGAAGAGGGGGCTGGTTGGTTGGCTGGAAATGGACCAGCTGGTAGGAGAGGGGTCTGGCTTGCCGACCAAAGAGGAAGCTTGAGTGCTTAATGAGGGGGTTGGCTGACTGACTAGAGAGGGGGTTAGCTGGCTGGCTGACTTGAGAGGGGGGAGGGGGGCTGGTTGGAGAGGGGAGTGACTAGATTGGGAGGAGGCTGGTTGGCTGGCTTGCTGGGGAGGGGACAGGATGGCTGGTTGGATGGGGAGGGAACAGGATGGCTGGTTGGATAGGGAGGGGACTGGATAGCTTGTTGGATGGGGAGGATCCTGGATGGCTGGTCGGATGGAGAGGGGACAGGATGGCTGGTTGGATGAGGAGGGGACAGGATGGCTGGTTGGATAGGGAGGGGACTGGATAGCTTGTTGGATGGGGAGGATCCTGGATGGCTGGTTGGATAGAGAGGGGACAGGATGGCTGGTTGGATGGAGACGGGACAGGATGGCTGGTTGGATAGGGAGGGGACTGGATAGCTTGTTGGATGGGGAGGATCCTGGATGGCTGGTTGGATGGAGAGGGGACAGGATGGCTGGTTGGATGGGGGGGGGGACAGGATGGCTGGTTGGATGGGAAGGGGAGAAGATGGCTGGTTGGATGGGAAGGGGAGAAGATGGCTGGTTGGATGGGAAGGGGACAGGATGGCTGGTTGGATGGGAAGGGGACAAGATGGCTGGTTGGATGGGAAGGGGACAGGATGGCTGGTTGGATAGGAAGGGGACAAGATGGCTGGTTGGATGGGGAGGGGACAGGATGGCTGGTTGGATGGGAAGGGGACAAGATGGCTGGTTGGATGGGGAGGGGACTAGATGGCTGGTTGGATGGGGAGGGGACTGGGATGGCTGGTTGGAGAGGGGGGGGGGTCTGACTGGCTGGGGGGCATTCACTGTGAGGGGAGGGAATTCAGTGCTCCACGTCCACCATCGGTACGCTCCGCCCTGGAGCTCCACGTGTGTACCGCACTATCTTGCCGCATAGTCTCTCCTCCTCCTCCTCCCCCCAATCACCCCTCACCCCTTCGGCTGTAGGCAACGCTCCTGGTTCTGACCCTCCACAACAGACATTATATGCAGCGATCTGTGGTGTCTGTATGCTCGGGAGGTGCAGGTAGAAGAGGGGGTAGGGTTGTGGTGGTGTGGCGCGCGCGCGCGCGCGCCCAAGGGGAAACACTCTCTCTAAATGAGATTAAAAAGAAAGAGAGAAAAAAAAAGAAGAACGCGCGCTCGTGAACATGATTAAGTGGTGTATTTAAGGATTGTAAAAGCCATTACGGTGTAGGTCGTGCGGGCTATCACTGCCGGTCCCTGCCCGGGGCAAGTATAGATCCCAGCCAAGCTGGTGCAGTGATGACAGAACGTTAGTGCTAACCCCCCACCACCACCACCAGCCCACACACACCCTCCCTTCCTCCTCCTCTCCTCTCCTCTCTCTCCTCCGTGTGTGACGTCATAAAGACAGCAGTGCTCCTACGAGTGACGTCATTAGATCCCCCCCTCTCTCTCTCTCTCTCTCTCTCTCTCTCTCTCTCTCTCTCTCTCTCTCTCTCTCTCTCTCTCTCCTCTCCCCCCTCCCCCACGAGCTGATACGAAGGGGCCGACATCCCCGGGGTGGGCTGGTTGGTCGGTTGGTTGGGGGCCGACTTGCCTGCCTGCCTGCCCCAGCCAGTGTCGAGGAACCTCAGTCTAGTAGAACGCCGGCTGGTGAGCGGTGCTTTGTGCTCGTGCTGTCGCATGGTGTGTCGTGGTGCGCGCTGCCGGGGGGCCGCTCGGGGCCTTTCGCCACCAGCAAGATGTTGTCGCTGGGAACTGATAAACACTTTGGTGCCTGCTGGCCAAACGCGAGGCCCAACTGGACTTTGGAATATCCAGGAGAGAAAAAAGAGAGAAAGAGAAAGAGAGAGAGGGGGGTGGACGTACTTGCCGCAGTAGTTGCTGCAGTGACCATTTCACGCTCGGACGAGGAGATGGATTTTGAAGGAAGTGGATGGGGGGAGGTTGAGAGGGGGGGCGGGGCACTCGAACTACAGTTACTTCGGTGAAAAATAATCACACTAAGACGTGCAAGATGCCACTGGAAGATAACGTGTTCGTCTCATACATACGTGGAAAACCAGCACCCAAACTTCCCCCGGAGGTTTCCCATCTTGTAACATATTTTGCGGTGATGATAGTTTCCCACGGCGCCTACTCACGCATGTCCTGGGTCAGAGAACCGTACATTGTGACTTGTATTGATTATCATCATCTGTGAACGTTTGCTGGCCGTAGTGAGGCGAGGGTTTGCATGGACATGGAGGTAGCGTGGGCGTTGGGGGAGGGGAGGGGAAGGCCGCTCCCCGTTGCCAGTGGTTCTGTTAGGGGGATCGGTTGGTGTTGGTTGTCTCATGGCTGCACACACACACACACACACACACACACACACACACACATACATACACATTACAAGCACGTCCCTTTTGGCAGTGGCCCCGACACCTTCACCATGTTGCCGTCCCATGATAGATGAGGGAGATTCTGTCCTATAGTAGGACACCGGTATCGATTCATTTTCTGTCTGGATCTGAAAAATCAATAAGAGAGAGAGAGAGAGGGTGAGAGAGAGACAGAGAGTGAGAGAGAGAGACAGAGAGAGAGAGCAAGCCGGGGGTCTGGGATGGGAGGGGGCCGGGCCGGACCGGGCCGGGCCACGCCTCTCTCCTCGTGTCTCCTCCACCCAGGCTTTCTTGTTGCCAAGGATTTTTATCTTTTCATCGTCTTCGCTATCGACTGCACTGCGGGTTTTGACTTCCACGTCCTTACACTGTCAAGGGCCTCGCCTCGCGGGGCTGCTGGTCGTGCCCAGGACACTGCAGACGTGCAGGCATTATCGTGGAGGAGAAGTCACCTCCTCGTATCGGTTCCTTGCATAATGAAGCATATCTTTAATAAGTGAACAAGTCAGGCATGCCGAAGGTAAGCAGAACGTCGCGTGACCTTGTGCCGGAAGCTAGGAAAACTGCTAGCACTCGCCCTCTCTCCAATTACGAGGAACTTTTAAAGCTTTGCCTGATAGCTGGGTCTGTAATTATCCTGCCTCGAACGGCTTTATTGATACGTGGCATTCATGCACAGGACCGCGTTGGCATGACGTTGGGGGATCAATGGGCCGGTCATGCACGCTGCTCCTGTTGTCCCCACACACACACACACACAGACACTTATAGATAGTAAATGTCTGTTGTACTGCACACTGACCATAGTCACACAGCCTGTAATTCTGGAAATGGTGAGGCGGGCTCGGGGATGGGTCTGCCTGCCTCCAGTGGATGGGGGGTTTATCTCACAACCATCCCTTGTGATGGGGACCCATCCAGCAGGAATCTATACAGACGCACCTTCTCGTTAGTCATAATCACACGTCACGCCGGCCGTGTGTTATGATCGAAGGCGGGTCGTAAAGACCTAATGACTCACGCGATCATCGTGTAGGGAGGGGTCTCTTAGGAGGTGGGTCTCGTCCTGCTTCAGATGCCATCACTGATTCTGAGAGGCACGAGGCGTACCAGCTGTTGTCCTGTCCCGCGGGGTTAAAGTCTTTTTAAACCTCAACTAGTGTTGAGTGTGTGATCAAAACACGGCGGTGCACTTGATCGTCCGTCCCGTTCCACCAGTTAAAAGAAATGTCCCAAGCAGTAGCGAGTGGTTTGTCTCAACCTACAGGGTTATCTTGTTTTCGTCCGGGTCACTTGACTGTGCTAAATGAATTAACAGCTCATACTAGATGGTTTGTCTTGATCGTCCGACTGGTAATTACTCTTCGTCAGACTGAGCAGGCAGCCGTCTCATGTCATATCATGTCTTCATCTGTCACTCTGCCAGAAGTCGGTCTCGCCAACTACCGTCATTCTTCTCCTCGTTTTACTGTAACCTTGTACTAAGCCATGGTTCCTTACCCAGCAAGTGACTTACCCGTTGACGAAGATTGTCGGCTCTTGTACTGAGTGCTTTTCCCATAGTGTTTTTATTGCGTCTTCATGTTTGTTTTGTATAGTACATGAATTACATTTTTGTCTTAACCTGTAGGTGAAGAGTTTTGGGTTCAAGCTTCGACTATTCTTGGTCGTGTGCGGTTTCTAAGAGGTGGTGTAGTAGTGGTTCACGCCATAAGTATCGTGTCAGGCGTTTTCCTCTTTCCACGTATCTCATATCGTCCTATGAATCACAAGTTTCCGAGTATACCGTCTGGTTGAAGATGTTGTCAGCGCCGGGCCGAGTGATCGCTGTTAGACGTGATGAAAGACTTGTGACACTGTAAGTCAGACTCTGTCTTGAAGTCTGTGGCCTGTGTGTGCAGAGAGCTTAGAAGGCTACCGGTGTTAAGATTGGCTTGAGTGCTGTGTGAAGAGGAAGGCTTAGGGGGCCTAAAAGGCTTAGGACGAAGGTTGGTTTTGAAAGCCGGGGTGTAAGACTACGTCAGGGGATGAGGTGTATGAGGTAGAGGGGAAAGCCGTGAGTGTTGTTCGACAGGATGGAGTATTGGGTTTCGGAACACAGCTAAGGGTTGACACAAAGTCTTGGTGGGGGGGGGGATAGAAGGTGGGCGTGGCTGAGAATCAGACCAAGCCTTGGGGTTCATAGTTGAAGTTGAGGAATGTGGTAAGGTCTTCACTACGCTGTGGGCGGATGCGGAGACTTGGCTTGAGAACTGGCCTGTGGTATAGGATGGGCGTTATGTGTATTGGCTGAAGTTGGAATGGACGGGGTGAGGAGGTTGTTCAAGGTGTGGGGCTGAGAGGCTGGGTTTTGGCCGAGCATGAATCAAGGCTAAGGGTGAGGGTAGAGGCCAGGGCTACAGTAGTAAAGGTCAGAGATAGTAAGATAGAGGTGGATGGGGGAAGGCCTTTCACCCTTGGCCGACCAAGCGGTGTTCGCCAGATATTCTGGCTGCGTGGAACGGCCTTCGAAACTGCTGCAGCTGCTTGTGTTTGCTCAGAAGTTTTGCTCCTCCAAAGTCATATCTTCCTCCCGGCACGTAATGATTACGACGGTTATTCTCTTCAAACTTTGGTGGTTGGTCGAAGTAAGAGAAGAGAAAAACGTCCCCTAAATTGTCATTTGTGTGGGATTTTCCATTGCCTGTGATTCTTATTTTGTTGGAGGTGTTGGAGACATTAACATCTCCGTGAGGCGTCAGATCCCCCGGTCACTCAGAGGCCCGAGTACCAAGACTAGTGCCTGTTGGTTCTCACAGTTGGTGGTGATGACACACGCGAGCTTGTAGTAGGTCAGGTTGTGTTCCCAGATATTGTTAACTTTATCAACCTCTGCAGCGATGTCTTCAGTTTATCTGATGAGACTTTTCTTCATTATCTTGTTCCGTGGCACATTTGGTTTTCGTGTAAGTCGTGAGATGCACTCATTTGAGACAGTATGTATGTATGTGTGTATGTATGTATGTATGTATGTATGTATGTATGTATGTATGTGTGGATGGATGGATGGTTGGCTCAGGATTAAGACAATAGGAAAAAAAAAAACTAATAACAAACTGCCAGCAGAGAGACAGAACATTGCTTCTTTTTTGTGGGGAGGAGTTGCAGTAGGAAACTTTATGCTTAATTACCCTTCGTGTGACGCTGTAAGTCAGACATCTCCCACGAAGTCTCCAACGGAATTGCCATGATAAACTGTGGCTATCGAGTGCCCGTTCTCGCCCCACCGGACCTGCAGGTATGGAAGTAGAGTGTGGCAGATTCTCCCCAGAGTTTGTCGGTGACGAAGAGCTGGTCGAGGAGGCTCGCTTCTCCTACAGGAGGTGGTCTTGTCTCTTTTTTTCCCCATCCACCGCCGGGCGGGACGCGTGATCGTCCAACACATTGCGCCACATCTAGCGCCCTGTTCACCACAGCCGTGATACACTTCACCACATACATCACACTCCTTATTACAAGTGACATACTTGTTACCGCGTGTCTCGTACACTTTACCCCGTCCCTCGTATACTTGACCTCATACATCCCATACATTAATGCATCTGCAATACAGTTCATTACGCCCAGTGTATAATTAACCTCGCTTTACCCCGCCCGTCATACACTCTACCACGTCCACCACCAACAGTATACACTGATGTATACCAGGCTTTCACTCGATATTGTTTGTACACCACACCACGCCCACTCACACCCAGATACCTCTCCACGCCCACTGGACACCTCTCCACGCCCACTAGACATCTCTCCACGGCCGCCTCCACCTCCACGCCCGCCTCCATCTCACCACGCCCGCCTCGTACCGAATGCCTTCGTCACCGGAACTTACGCAAAAGATGGAAAATTTTCCCTTGGATTCGTTCCACTCAGGCGGTGTTGGCCTTGTATGGTGGCCCGTGTGCAGTGTGGCTCTCACATCCTCTCCCAACCTCCCTCCCTCTCCCCCCATCCCACTCTCTCCCCGTGGCGCTGGCTGGCGTGTCACAGCGTTATCTGTGTGACATCGTTGCCTGTCATAGTGTGGTATGTTAGTGTCAGGCCTCGCACTGTGGGCTGGAGCCGTTGTGGCCGGTCGCCCGCGTTGACCGATGCCGCCGCCATGACTGTGTGGGATTTGTGTGTGTGTGTGTGTGTGTGTGTGTGTGTGTGTGTCGCTTGGAGAGAGTTTTGCACCCGTGGTGTCCCCCATCCCAGCCTTGGAAACATATGTCTTAACACACACACACACACACACACACACACACACACACACACACACACACACACACACACACAGACACACACACACATCTCCCCCCTTACCCCTGGTAACCATTCGTAGACCGGCCTCAAAGGGGAGGATGAACAGCTGGGTTGACTGTGAGCCGACAGCCTCCTGTCCAGAACTCGAACCTTGGGTGTTTGTGTAATAGTATTAGAGTTCCATGAAATCACTCTTATGGGAGGTTTTCTCGTAAGAACACGTAGTTGCCGGGAGTGGAGGAGTGTGTGTGTGTGTGTGTGCTCTCAGATTTCTCTCGTGGTATTGTAACGCGGTGCCGCTGACTCTCCCTTGCTCAAACCAGGACGTGAGGGAAAATCTCCTGGCATATCGAGCCGGGTCTTAGGAGCCTTCGATGGTCGAGGTAGAGGGAGGGAAGGGGTTGGTGGTGGTGGATGACAGTTCTTGGAAGTTCCTCTTGTGTGACCATCCCCGCCACATGTGACCTCTGCCAGTGGCGGTTGCCGTGTGTGCTCAGCGCGCCGGATCCTTCCTTAGGTCTTGTGTGCCTCAGTCTGGGGATTTGATGTATTTTATCCATGTTGTATTCTGAGGCTCCACTCGTAGACAGAGGGGTTCTCGTCCGAGGCCGGGCCTCAAATGAAACGTAGAAAAATGGGGGATGAGGAGATGAATGAGAAAAAAAAGGGGGGCTGAATCGATAGAAAAGTAAGAGAAGATATGATTTATAGTTTGTATAAAGTCAGTTGCCCATCCCATCCCAACGCAAGAACCTTAGGTCATGTCTGACCGTCACGTCCGGCGACTTGAAGGCATTTGCTTCCCACCCATTAATGGCTCTTCCTCTTCCCAATGTCGAGCCACAACCGATCCCTCATCAAAGTACCGTCTTTTCCTCTCTCTTATGTGGACTTTATGCCATCTCGTCGGAAGATTTCGCGGTGATAGACGTGTCGTTCTGGGAGTGACGCAGAGTTGCTGCGGTATATATTCCGTTTGACTAGATAGTCCGGGAGTGGGGGGGGGCGTTTGATGATGGTAGGTGTCTGTCCGTTGTCATGACTTGGGACGTTCGGACGTCATGAGTCGGTGTATGGCCTCCTGCCTCGCAAACGGAGAAATGTGTATGTGTGTTCATGGAGGAGGAGCTGGCAAGAGTTTAAGACTATTTTCCCCCCCAACAAGAGAACAGTGTATATGTATGGTGTTCAACACTGTCTGCATTCCTCTGTGAGATCTACATTATGTATTTGTACACTCTATAACAACCTGTCCTTTCTCACCGGTACATTCCCCTGTCCAAGATGCTGTGTTGGAGAGGAGCATAGAAGTGTCATGGGTCAGGCGAGTGGTTTGATGTGCCTCGTGTGTGTGTGTGTGTGTGTGTGTGTGTGTGTGTGTGTGTGTGTGTGTGTGTGTTAGTTTACTGGGAAACTGTAGCGTGTGTGGGAAATTTCGTGTGTTTGAGGAGAGTTCAGAGAGAGAGTGGCGAAAGAAGGCGCTTTTCTTTGAATGTACATTTGTGTGATGACGGAATTGGTGTATGGTGCGTGGCAAGTATTTGGTGGGGCGGGGTTGTGTGGTGGTGGTGGTGAAGTGTGTATATTAGGGAAGTGGGGTGTAGTGTGACGGGGAGGCTGGGTGTAGAGGGACGGAGAAGTGGGATGTAGTGTAGTGAGGAAGTGAAGTATAGTGTGACGGGGAGGCTGGGTGTAGAGGGACGGAGAAGTGGGATGTAGTGTAGTGAGGAAGTGAAGTGTAGTGTGACGGGTAGGTAGGGTGTAATGTGATGGGAATTGTGCTTTAGTGCTGCGGGGAAGTGGGATGTATTGTGAGGGGGAAGTGGTATGCATTGTGACTGGGAAGTGGGGTGTTGTGACGGGGATGTGGGATGTGTTGTGACGAGGATGTGGGATGTATTTTGACGGGGATGTGGGGTGTGTTGTGACGGGGATGTGGGGTGTATTGTGACGGGGATGTGGGGTGTATTGTGACGGGGAAGTGGGGTGTGTTGTGACGGGGATGTGGGGTGTATTGTGACGGGAAAGTGGGGTGTGTTGTGACGGGGATGTGGGGTGTATTGTGACGGGGATGTGGGGTGTGTTGTGACGGGGATGTGGGGTGTGTTGTGACGGGGAAGTGGGGTGTGTTGTGACGGGGATGTGGGGTGTATTGTGACGGGGAAGTGGGGTGTATTGTGACGGGGATGTGGGGTGTGTTGTGACGGGGATGTGGGGTGTATTGTGACGGGGATGTGGGGTGTATTGTGACGGGGAAGTGGGGTGTGTTGTGACGGGGATGTGGGGTATATTGTGACGGGGAAGTGGGGTGTATTGTGACGGGGATGTGGGGTGTGTTGTGACGGGGATGTGGGGTGTATTGTGACGGGGATGTGGGGTGTATTGTGACGGGGAAGTGGGGTGTGTTGTGACGGGGATGTGGGGTGTGTTGTGACGGGGATGTGGGGTGTATTGTGACGGGGAAGTTGGGTGTGTTGTGACGGGGAAGTGGGGTGTGTTGTGACGGGGATGTGGGGTGTGTTGTGACGGGGATGTGGGGTGTGTTGTGACGGGGATGTGGGGTGTATTGTGACGGGGAAGTGGGGTGTGTTGTGACGGGGATGTGGGATGTATTGTGACGGGGATGTGGGGACGCAAGATGGCGCGGGCCCAGCCCAGCCTGGCGCTGACAATCCTGGTGTTTGGGTCACTCGCACCGCCCCCGACCGCCGCACCGTCGGTGGCAGCGTGGTTCCTGACGCGGCCACAGCTGCTGGCGTTCAGACGACGTTCACCTGCATCATCCACGGGGCGTAGAAGGACAAGACGGTGGTGGGGAGGGAGGGAGGGAGTGTGTGGAAGGCGTTCACTGAGCATAGCCGTCAGTGTGAAGGTTGTTGGTCTGTGGTCGACTACAAAATCTTTTTCTTTTTCTTTTTTCTTTTTTCTCCTGGGCTCTGTAGACGACGCGGCCGCCGCTCTCCTCGCTTGGGAACATCTGCCGCGTTCATTCCTCTGCAGTTCACACTGTGGTACACTTTTCACAGGATGATCACCGGCGTTTAGTTTGGTACCTTGAGCGTTCACATCATTTTATTTTATTGTTCGCTCCTCGAGTTCTTAAGTTCATGGGGAGGGAAGGAGAGGGGGTGTGTGGGGGTGTTCCATGTGTCGTGCGTTTTTTTTTTTTTTTTTGCACGAGAGCGGAACATCAGGCCGTGTATAGGAGTTGGTTTCCACCTCACTAGAGCGAGGCCAGAGACGGGCGAACTAGACCGTAAATATATCGAGCAGCAACTCCCTCGTGTTCATCATGTACTCATACCACACCTCGACGGGGGCTACACCCTTGGGGGCGGGGGGGCCATAAGCTGCTGCAAGACACTCGTGTGAAAGGAAACACACTTCCACTGTAGGATTTGTCTTTTCGCCACCTTGGCTCCGACGCTCTTGGTCATGTTCAGCTGTAGTCGCCCGTGCTGAGGTCAGCAATAGCTCGGGGTCTGGCCGGAGCGAAGGAACGCGAGGCATAGAGATGAGTGAGGTGAGAACACTCTCAAGCGTGAGAGAAAAGTGTCTGAGGAAGTCGTGGCAGATTATCATCACACGTCAGACGTCTATCTTCAATTGACCGAAATGTCTATCCTGACACGGCGGCTCCGACCACAGCAATGATCGTGGAATCTTTTTTCTGATTCAGGGCTGGGATTCTGTCTGTTGTGGTCTTCACTATACGCAGAGATGCATTCTGTGTAGTAATACTTCTTGCGTATGCTCCCCGCCACCTGCGTCTCCCGGGGCTATGACGGACAGGAGTGAATATATGTATTTGAAAGGAATTCATGTGTCCACAGGTTTATCATAGATTGTAATCACATTTGAGACGACTGAAGCACATCGTGCGTCATAATTCCGATGGTTGTTCGATATCCCCCATGGCACGTTTTCTCCGTGGCATAAGTCCGCGGAGAATATTGCTTGATAAGAAAATTGTGTAGGATTACTTCCTTGATATACCTTACAGCATGTGAGTTATTGCTCTAGAACTTTAGATGTTGTAACTAAGAGTATCCGTAGCGAAGTGGTTAACACCTCGGCCTGCGCAGGGATCCCGGACAAGAAAACCAGCTGCAGTTACCCCAGGTGTTCATCTTCCATTTTGGATTGGTCGATAAATGGATACTTCGGGTACGCTGTGGAGAAGGGGGATATCGGAAGAATATGGAAGGAGGGTGTGAAGGAGCTGTAGGGTATTGATATGTGGTTATTCAGGAGGGTGAGAGGCGTGCCTGCGATAGAATGAATGGGATCGATGTTGCATAATGGGGGCGACGTGCTGTCAGTTGGCTGAACCAGACAGACGAGAGGATCATGGAAAACCAAGTAGTAGTTTAAGGGGCTTGTCTGTGGATGGTAGACAATATATATATATATATATATATATATATATATATATATATATATATATATATATATATATATATATATATATGTGTGTGTGTGTGTGTGTGTGTGTGTGTGTGTGTGTGTGTATAACCGCTTAAGCTGGCGTATCGTTTCGGGAGCGACATTCTTACAGTAATGACGGCGGAGCCACGGAGTCCATAATGGCCGCATTGTCTCGCCTCTTTTCGCCTTATCAGTTATCCAAGTTAGTGGCTCGGGTCCACAGCATCATGTTCCCAGAATTAGCCCGGGAGCCGCCTCCAACACCCTCCCCAGCCACTGCCGCTCTTCCTGGTCTGTTCTTGGATTCGTCTTGTTTTCCTTTAGTTTTTTTTTTCTTTTTCTCTTCCCTCATTTTCTTGGATGATTTTTACACTCTCATAGACTGTAAGGGATTATATTTTCTTGGAGTGTCGTCGTATGTAGGTCGTTGTATTATGTTTTTTTGAGATGAGACGTAAATGAATTATCATAAGATGATTATTGTATTTATAGAACTGTTGGCCTTATTGTAGAAGCTCATGGTTACAAAGCATAAATTTCATGATCTAACATTATTGTACGGTTGACTTGTGTTTAGTATTGTATTTTCTTAAGTTTTATTTTACTCCCAATTTGACGACCTTTCGTGTCACTGTTGAATCTCCCTCTTCTTCGCCTCTCCTCCTCCTCCTCCTTCTCCTCCCCTCCCCTCCCCTCCCCTCCCCTCCCCTCCCCTCCTCTCCTCCACCTCCTCCTCCTCCTCCTCCTCCTCCTCCTCCTCCCGCCCCTATTCCTCCTCCTCCTCTTCCTCCCCCTCCTCTTCCTCCCCCTCCTCCTCCTCCCACCCCTCCTCCTCCTCCTCCTCCTCCTCCTCCTCCTCCTCCTCCTCCGTCCTCCTGCCGGACTCATCTGTTTCCCCGTCTGGTCCTTCCTGTCGTCTGGGAGCCTGTCTCGTGCGTCACCCTGGTCTTGCGTCACACACGCTACTCCCACACTAGCCATTAACGTCTCGCGTCTTGGTCTCCAGTGCCCTCCCTCGATCTCCGAATCCCGACCTTGGTCTCCGGTGCCATCCCTCGATCTCCGAATCCCGCCCTTGGTTTTCAGTATCCTCCCTCGGTCCCCCAGTGGCCCACCTTAGTCTCCGGTTTCCTCTTTCGCCCTTGGTCTCCAAGCTCCTCCCTCTTGTTTCCAGCGTTCTCCCTCGGTCTCCAGTGTTCTCCCTGGGTCTCTTCCCTCCCTTTCTCCCTCCCACCCTCTCCCTAGGTACCATCATCATCACCCCTCCTCCTCCTCCTCCTCCTTCCTCTCTGTACTTCTAAAGTTTCCCGGTGACTGAGCGTCATGCGTCCTCCTCCTCATGGCTGGTTGGCTGGGGGAGGGGGGGGGGGGGGCTGCCTGCGTCACGACCGCTGCTGCTGCTGTCCACCTTGCCCGTCAACCACAGTAATGTGTGTGTGTGTGTAGAAGTGAGTCATGCTTTGTAATACCTGCACTCTCTCTCTCTCTCTCTCTCTCTCTCTCTCTCTCTCTCTCTCTCTCTCTCTCTCTCTCTCTCTCTCTCTCTCTCTCTCTCTCTCTCAAGCCCTCAGTACTACCGTGTTTCAGTTTCCACCTCGATTCCCTAATAGTGTCCTCCCCTTTGCCGTGCCATCCTCCCCGCCCGTCTGTCGTCTTCCCTCCCTTTACCTCCCCACTTAGACCTTATACTGTTGACATGACCTGGGTCCTCCCCTGCCCTCCATTACTGACATTATTGTACTTATGTACGTGATTACATCGAGGACCCCGCCTTCACCAGCACCACCATTATGTGGGCACCACAACCACGTGACTTGATTTACCACATTTTCTCTTATTCTTTTCCCTCCCGAGAAGTTTGCCTGATGTGTCAAGTAAAAGCACCCTTTTTGGTATTTTGGGAACTTTTTTTCTTTTTTCTTTTTTAGCTTGACCATCTTTGACGCCTCTTCGTCAATTGCCTCTCTTATGGCGTGGTCACCCCTCTGCCTCAGACGCCCTTATCTTGTTTCTCTGCTCCTCGTCCCATTTTTTATTTTCCCCCCCCACCTCTCTCGTTAGTGTCTCATGTTTCGTGTTTCCTGCCCCTGCCTGCCTGCCTTCTCCACCTCTCCCCACACCACCCGTTCATCCCCAGCGGCTCTTCCTCCCATACCTGGTCCCATACCTCAGTCTGGTGCAGTGGCGTTGCTACCGTCGCACCAGTGGGGGTGTGCGCGAGGCACGCCGGAAGGTGTGTGTGTGTGTGTGTGTGTGTGTGTGTGTGTGTGTCCCGAATTCTGGGATTTCCACCGTTGCACGAGTTGTGGTCTCGTTCCCCGTAACTCCCAGGGAATCTGGGCTGAATTGGGGATTTACCTCCTACCGTTCTCTTGGGTGATTTAAGGACGTGTACCTCCTACCTTTCCTTGTTATAATATTTCCTGCTTTAGTATTCATGCTGCTGAATAAACCACGAGCGAATTCATTTCTTCTACGATTTATTCATTGATTTTATTTTTTTTTTTTCGTAGGATTTATCCTGACAGTCCACTGTAGATCCTTCCCTGTGCAGGCCAGCATGAGGGGAGGGAAGGGTAGTTCCGTCGGGTGTGCCTGGGAACGGTGACGTTGGTGTGTGTGTGTGTGTGTGTGTGTGTGTGTGGGTTGTGTGCCGAGTGGATTATTGGGTGTGTCCAGCTTGTGTCAGTGACCCTGTCATGACGGTCCCAATTCCAACACGACAGTCATTCACGCGGCAGTCATTCACCGAGTGGAGTGTTGAATATGTCTTGACAAGGTGTATATAGGTCGTCATGCAGTTGTGTGAGGAGGGGAGGGGTGTGGGTGTTGTAAACTGGTGGTGTTAGTGGAGGAGGGAAGGGGTGTAGTCGTCTGGTGGTGTGGGGTGTGGTTCAATAGGTGGGTGTTGCTGCTGCTGCTGCTGTTGCTGCTGCATCCCAACTGTCAGGGAAGGCAGGCAGTCCTCCCTCGTCACGGCCCAGTGTTGAACCGCTGGCCGCTGCCGCCTTAATGCCCGTCAGCTGCGGATCCCCTGACATTTTGTCGACGTGCTCAATAACCATCGGAGGAGGGAGTCATGTTCTTCACGAGACGTGCCTCGTCGAGTTTCCCCAGATTCTGTGGCTTTGGCGACGCGGTACTTCATCGCAGAGATTACCTCCTGCCGTGTGATGTGTGAGGCCTGAACGTGAGATCAGCACTAGAGAGTGGCAGCAGCATATGTGGCAAGTAATGACATCAGCAGTTAGTGCAGTGGGGGGCGGCGCGGGGCGAGCAGGGACCACGCTCGACGCAGGCACCTCCCCCAGCCACTCCTCCACGGGGGAAACCACAAGCATCGCTCCCATAGTAAAAGCGTTGGTGTGTGTTGGTACCGTTCGAGTGTGTGTATGATCACGGCTGCTGCTGGGGAGGGGTTCCCCTCGCGGTGTTGCCACATTCCATCCTCCCCTGTTTGTCATTGGGGGAGGGGGGGAAAAGTGTTTGTGTACATTGTGCAAATGGAGGTTACCTTCCCGGGAGTGTTAATGGTCTCCCGTCTCTTCCCCTCCATCCCGCCCGCCCATGCACTCGCAGCTAACTACCGAACTGACTCGTCATCGGGCGGTGCATCCTCTGGAGGAGGTGCGTGGGGGGGGGGGGGTAGTTATCTCCTCGTTGTAGTTGTTGTTTTTGTATAGTGGCGGGTAGTGTGTGTGTGTGTGTGTGTGGGGGGGGGGGGGATGGGATGCGTGGGATCGATTTGCGTGTCGTGTTTGCTGTCACCTAACATGGGACAGGCTGATGCTGGGGGGGGTGTGTTGGACGCGTACAGCCAATGAACGATGGGAATGTTTGACGTCTCTGGAGGATGTCAGTGATGGATGATTTTTCTCCTCTTTTAAGACCCGAAAGATCCACGTAGACAGAGTGAGGTGCTTAGCGTGGTCGGGCCATCCGTGTTGTCTTTAGCGGCCACAGATCTTGAAAGAACTGGGTTCTTAATTCCCGAAGGAATGATGGTGGTTGGTAGACTCTTGTGTTGCGTTTTGGTGATAAATCTCAGGTTGATGTGAGCTAGAGGCGTGTTCCTCTGGCTCCCAGTGTTGCTGGTTATCAGCACCGGCATCTCTCTCTCTTAGAGCCGTGCGCGTATCACTGCTTCTCTGAGGAAGATGTGTGTGTGTAGTGATGGTATTGCTGTAGCTGTGTGTGTGAACCGCACGGCATCAGATATGTGGTGAATATTCCATTTCTTTTTTTTTTTTTTAGCTGGTCTATATGGAGCTGCTGAGGGCGGCGTTAAAGGTGAAGCAGGGCGAGCAGTGGTGTGGGTGATGGGTGCAGTGGCCTCTTGAATGTGAAGACTGGCGGTGCTGGAGTGTATGAGACGCGGTGTTGCTGCTGCTGCTGCCTTCCAAGGTTCCTGGTTTCTGTGGTGGTGTTTGTCTGGCCTGGTGTCACGTGCACGGGGTGACCTGTGGTGGTGTTTGTCTGGCCTGGTGTCGCGTGCACGGGGTGACCTGTGGTGGTGTTTGTCTGGCCTGGTGTCACGTGCACGGGGTGACCTGTGGTGGTGTTTGTCTGGCCTGGTGTCGCGTGCACGGGGTGACCTTTGGTGGTGTTTGTCTGGCCTGGTGTCACGTGCACGGGGTGACCTGTGGTGGTGTTTGTCTGGCCTGGTGTCGCGTGCACGGGGTGACCTGTGGTGGTGTTTGTCTGGCCTGGTGTCGCGTGCACGGGGTGACCTGTGGTTTGATTACACACGGCGGTGTAAAGTATTAGTTGGTGACCAGGCCAGTACAGTGGAGGGGAGGGGGAGTTGGCGTGGTTACGACGATGACCTGTCGTGACCTCAGCCAGGTGGGACTTCGTGACCCTGACGTGAAAGTGATAAACTTTTTTTTTTTTTTGCAATAGCACTGTCGTCATATTTGGTGACAGTGGCCGGGGGGAAGGGGCGGTGTGTGTGGAGCTGCCCTTGTGATGGGCATGACCTTATGTGTGACCTTATGTTTGGCTATGTCGGCTGTGAATTTCTTAAAAGCATGATGCCTTGTTGAGGGGGGGTGACTTTCTCTGACCTTTCGGTGATGGTTCAGGGGGGAGTGGAGGGATGGGATCCGGGTGAGGGCTGAGGCCAGGCGCGGCGGTCTACTGAGGCCCCGAATATTGCTGTATGGCTCTCTCTCTCTCTCTCTCTCTCTCTCTCTCTCTCTCTCTCTCTCTCTCTCTCTCTCTCTCTCTCTCTCTCTCTCTCTCTCTCTCTCTCTCATATATTTTTTCCTCACCATTCTTTCTCCCTCTTCTCTTTCCTCCCCCGACCCCCTTTTTACCTACTCTTTTTTTTTCCCCTCCTGTAACTCCCTCCTCTGTTCTTTCGTTCCCCTAGCCGTTCTCCTGTGCTTCACCCATCCATCTATCTATCCATCCATCCATCCATCCATCCGTCCTTCCTGTCGTGTCATACCACCAGGACACACTCGAGCCGACCGTAGGGAACGTTGGTGTGCCGAACCCCCGGGTGCCGGGCGACCAAATGGTTCACAGTAACAACAGAGTGACGCCCACGAGACCCAGCTCACCCACACCACCACCTCCCTCCCTGATTGTGGTCGGTCAGTATTTCGGACGACCTCGCGCTGAGAGAGAGAGAGAGAGAGAGAGAGAGAGAGAGAGAGAGAGAGAGAGAGAGAGAGAGAGAGAGAGAGAGAGAGAGAGAGGGCTGGCCGTAGTTTTAAACGAGTGCCGTGATTGGTCAGCCTGGTCCAAACGAGTCCTGGAATTGGTCCGTTTCCTCCCAAAAAAGAGTTGGACGGTCGGTGTCGGCTCGACACGGCCGTGCTGTCCGTCCATCTGGTCTGCATGAGGCTGTTTGGGATCAGCGGCGCTTACGAGGCGCTACTTCTCTTTCTCTCTCTCTCTCTCTCTCTCTCTCTCTCTCTCTCTCTCTCTCTCTCTCTCTCTCTCTCTCTCTCTAACAGAGGAAGAAGGCAAGTGTAAAGGGGATAACGGACACAGGAGGGGCGCCCCTGGTGTTCCCCCCTTGTGTTCTCCAGCAGTCAGGTGATGATGACTTGGGTGATGGCTTTACCTCAGTACGTGAACAGAGATCTTGTGTGTGTCTTTTTTATTTCTTTTATCAGGCTTCGCTCCTGGTCTGTGGCATGACCCGTTCATTCGGGCCTTGACTTAGCTCCTGGTCTGTGGCATCACCCGTTCTTTCGGGCCTTGACTTTGCTCCTGGTCTGTGGCATCACCCGTTCATTCGTGCCTTGACTTAGCTCCTGGTCTGTGGCATCACCCGTTCTTTCGTGCCTTGACTTAGCTCCTGGTCTGTGGCATCACCCGTTCATTCGGGCCTTGACTTAGCTCCTGGTCTGTGGCATCACCCGTTCTTTCGGGCCTTGACTTAGCTCCTGGTCTGTGGCATCACCCGTTCATTCGGGCCTTGACTTAGCTCCTGGTCTGTGGCATCACCCGTTCTTTCGGGCCTTGACTTAGCTCCTGGTCTGTGGCATCACCCGTTCTTTCGGGCCTTGACTTTGCTCCTGGTTTCTTTGGCAGTGATGATATTCTGGTTCGATAATACTGTAAATAATTTTCGCGAGTGAGATGGCGAGTATTGACCCGGGATGTATCACACCGTTGGGGTTGTTCCCCCGCCTTGAGACGCCTTCTTTCGCGAAACTGTGTAACGTTTAACAGCGGTTAAGCGCGAGACTTCCGGAATCCTCGTGACAGCTGAAAGTTGATGCGTCAAGACATACAGGAAGAAGGAGAAGAAGAAGAAGGAGAAGAGAAAATAATCGTAGTATTCCGAGTGAGAGGTGGGGAGCCGGGCGGCGGTTCGATACTCTCCCAACCATTTAGAACACGGCTTTTGGTCGTTGCCTTCCAGTAAACGCCCTTGGCATTTTTTTTTTTTTTTGTTAACCTCTTCCGTCACGTTAAGTATCGTGTTTAATGGTCGATCTTTGGATTAGCGACGAATCAGTTGTCTGATAAGTGTCTGACGAAATTAAAGAGACTTGAAAAACAAACCGCCCAGACTTGTGACAGTGAGTGGCCAAGTGATCATAGTGGAAGGGGCCATCAAGTGGCAGGCAGGGAGGCCGCGCCCCACGATGCTGTAGCAGTGAGACGGCTGCACCAAACCAACTTATTGACGACCACATACACACACCCACACACTCACCACTACTGCCGTTCACCGTCACCACCATCACGCACACCTCCATCACTAACCGTAACTCCGTCCTCTGCCCCACCCACCACCCCCTCTAAACCGACCTTTTCCGAGGCCATCCTGCGGGGCGCGGCCTCGTAGGAACCTCCAGCATCGTCAGGATGTTGTCGACCTGCTGGTTCACGACGCCTTTCACCGGATGCTTCAGCTCCAACGCCAAAGGTAAGGTGTCTCACTTTCTACATTCTTTATATTGTTGTGGGATGACACCACCCGCCACCCATCCCTGGATTGGTGAGAGCGGTGGGCCTCCCATAGGGAGGGTGGGCTTCCCATAGGGGTCGGTAGGCTTGGAAATTGGGACGGTGGGCCTTTGAGAAGGATGGTGAGCCTTCTGTATAAGGGAGAGGGTGGGGGTCGGTCGAATCTTTCTTAGAGAGGGGTTCGAGCGATACTGGAGAGGGGTTCAAGCCTTGTAAGATGGTTACAAGTCTCGTTAGAGACGGATTGTAGCCTATCTTGAGAAGGGGTACTGGATTTGCTAGATGGAGGGTAGGGTTCTATCGTTGCTGGAGAAGAGTTCTGACCTTTCTAGAGTTCTTTCTGTCTTTGCTAGAGAGAGGGGTTCTACTCTTGCTATGAAACTACTTCGAGGTGACCTGCCTTTCTCCTTCGTGTTCTCCATATGGAGGGTTTGATGCCTTCCGTTGTTGTCAGAAATGCCTAGAAATCTAAGACATTTTCTTTCAGATTTTTAAGCCTTTGGAACTTCGTAAATTCTCACCACAGCTTAAGTGGCTCGGTACTAGACATACTTCCGCAAACACACACACACACACACACACACACACACACACACACACACACACACACACACACACACACCCCAACTTAGAAGACTTTATTTACACAGCAGCAGCAGCATAAGGTAGACTGTATTCCCACATAGCATTTTTCGGTAGCATACTACACCTTAGGGGAGACGCACAGCACAGCTTGAATGATTCTGTGCGCCCCCCACACCACAGACTGTTACTAAGGCATGTGTTCCTCTCTGAGACCCATCCTGTGGCAGAAGGCCACCTGTCGAAGAGAAATGAGAGCTGAGCATCAACATATGCTGTGAATTACCTGTGTAAACACGAGCCTTGCTCTCCTTGTTGTTGTAGGATCGACCTCAGGGAAGAGACTGGACGAGGTATTGAAGGTTACAAGGATTGTACAGCATGGAGTAGGGAGCGTGTTGATGACCCATGTTTGGGAAGATATCTTGTCTCCCATAGTGTGAGGGGTTATTAAGTAATTACTCCTGCACACCAGGCAAACTGAACTGCTGCCATTAATTCACCTGATGGATTGTTGGATGGTTCTCCTCTTCCTGCTGGACAAACACCAGCAGAGGGGAAGCGAGTTGGGGGGGCAAACACTCGTGTGGATGTGTTGAAAGAAAGATCAGGGATAGTGAGACGAATAGAGGGATAGGGGACAGGGCTAGTTTGTTTTCTGCTTGTCTGTCTGTCTGTCAGTGCTCTGTCTTCGACTAGTTGTTAGTTAGGAGGAGCACCAATGTTAGCAAAAGTGGCTAGGCCCTAGATGTTATATGACCACCACCAGCAGGAGTGGTGTGGCCTCGGGTGTTCAGTACCTCCCGCCTGTTATGTAACCAGCTCCGCGCCTTCCCCATATATTTTTTTTTTCTCTTGCTCTGCCGCCTATACCGCCACCCCCCAGCCGGTCACCCTAACGCCAGCCAGCCAGCCTGGCTTTACCCAGCCAGCCAGCCTAGCTGTACCCAGCCAGCCAACCTGCTTGCCCTTACCCAGCCAGCCAACCTGCCTGCCCTTTCGCCCTTACCCAGCCAGCCAACCTGCCTGCTTACTTGCCCTTACCCAGCCAGCCAACCTGCCTGCTTACTTGCCCTTACCCAGCCAGTCAACCTGCCTGCCCTCTTGCCCTTATCCAGCTAGCCAGCTTGCCTACTTGCTTGCCTTTACCCAACCAGCTTGAAACCCTGCCCCTCTGTCAGACCGCCTTCAACCAGCCTGCTTTCAGTTAGTCGTCCAACCTTCAATATACGCCAGCCAGGTCTTAGCTATCCAGCCTTCAGTCGACCACCTAGCTCTCAGCTCTGTGCCAGCCAAGCTGACCAGTCAACTACACACTACCACTCTCCCAGCCACTCGTATCAATCAGTCGCCCAGCCACCCAGCCAGCCAGCCAGGCCGTCTACCAGCGTGTCTGGTTGCCAGGTCTTGGCGAGTTGTAGCCGAGGGGGCCCCTGGCTGGTCCTCTTTAAGCTGCGGCTGGAGCCAGCAGCCCCAGCGTCCCGCCGCCGCCGCCGCCCGGGCCACTAGTGTTGTTGCACCCGGGGCATGGCTCACCCCTGGGGTGGGGTGTCGGCTACACTGTGCGAGTGGTTGAGGGGCTCTGGATACTCTCATTAAAGACGAGGTCGCATTGTAGCAGTTGTAGGTAGAAGAGCGCTTCACTTACTCTTAATTGATGATAAGAAGCCACTCTGTCGTAGAGCGCCCCTGTTACTCCGGTTGTAGTGTCGTGTACGTACAGTGTAAGGGTTGTAGACCACCCCTGTTACGTTTACTGAGAGATGGACGTTACGCTGGCCGTTACGAAGCGTCTGGATTGCTGTAACGGGACGGTGGCCACAGTGACAAAGTTATAGAGCCCCCAGGGCTGCTGTAACGCGGTGGTGGCCCTACTGACATTGTTATATAGAGTCCTCAGGGTTACTGTAAAGTGGTGGTAACCACACTGGCAGGGTTACTGAGCCCACTCTAGATTGATGTAAACGTCATAGTGACCTTACTGACAGAGCTCTAGAGCGAGCTCTAGAGCCCCCGTGGCTACTGTAACATGGCAGTGGCCTCTCTGACAGAGCTGTAGAGTCCCCGGGGCTACTGTGTGACGGGATGGTGGCCAATACCGACACTTACGGACCGTCCAGGTCACTTTAATTTAGGGTAGTGGCCGCCGTGTCAGGGTGATAGAGCGTCAGGGTTTTGCCCTGATTATGTGATACGGCGGAGGGAAATGGCACGGCCTGGGTTCTCCCTTCCTCCTCCTCCTCCTCCTCCTTCTCTCTCTCTCTCTCTCTCTCTCTCTCTCTCTCTCTCTCTCTCTCTCTCTCTCTCTCTCTCTCTCTCTCTCTCTCTCTCTCTCTCGATTCAGGGCACAGATCACATTGCAAGTGACGGCATGAAATTCGTCGGGTATGATGCCTTCGTTGGGAAGGTCTTCAGCGTCGGACCTGGATGGAATTGAGCCATTTTTTTTATAGCTATAGAATATATATATATAATTGTAGCTTCGTATTATGTGCCTATTAAGAGTTTGATCATTACGGTGACGAGAATGAATAATGCCAGTAATATTAACCTTTTTTTTTAATGCTATGTTTTATGAAATCTGTCGATTTCTCTAACTTCTCGATCCTAGAATAACCTGATCACTGCCGGCTTCGAAGTGGACGCATCTCCCATCGTTCGATTTTAGATTCTAAAGTGTGAAGATCCGTCGACTATGGCATTACGTTTCGTTTCATAGGTTCCGAAGTGTGTTTTCCCTCCCCGTTATGACGCCTGATATTGCCCTCACTCACTCCCTTACTCCAGTGTTACAGAATCATTCTGTGTTTAAGGCGATGGGCTTCCCAGGAATACAGTAAAATACATTAATGTGTTAATGGTCTCACTACGACCCCGGCAACTATCAGTGTTCGTGTCTCCCCCCCGTGTGTGTGTGTGTGTGTGGGTGTGTGTATGTGTGTGTGTGGGTGTGTTAGTTCTTCTCTTGACGTTCTGAATGCGGATTTTAAGCGACTAATGAGTCGGAAACGCTATTGGAATCCTAAAGAGCTGCACTTTTAGGGTTTTTTTTGGGGGGGGGAAACAAAATGAATACTGAGAATTGTGGAGTTGTTTATTTTTCTTCTTCTTTTTAAGCTGATCGTGTAGTTGGTTGTTTCCCAAAGGCTTCAACAACCCGTAGAGGTAAAGCGGAGGGAGGAAGCCAGTAGGGGGGATGTCAGCCAAGCCGCTCTAAGGGTGTCAGCCAAAGCCACTCGAGGAGTGTCAGCCAGGCCACTCCAGGGGTATCAACCAGGCCAGTCCGGGGGATGTCAGACAAGCCACTCCGGGGGATGTCAGATAAGCCACTCCGTGGGTGTCAGACAAGCCACTCTGGGGGATGTCAGACAAGCCAGTCCGTGGGTGTCAGACAAGCCACTCCGTGGGTGTCAAACAAGCCAGTCCGTGGGTGTCAGACAAGCCAGTCCGTGGGTTTCAGACAAGCCACTCCTTGGGTGTCAGACAAGCCAGTCCGTGGGTGTCAGACAAGCCACTCCGTGGGTGTCAGACAAGCCAGTCCGTGGGTGTCAGACAAGCCAGTCCTTGGCTGTCAGACAAGCCAGTCCGTGGGTGTCAGACAAGCCAGTCCGTGGGTGTCAGACAAGCCAGTCCTTGGGTGTCAGACAAGCCACTGCATGGGTGTCAGACAAACCAGTCCGTTGGTGTCAGACAAGCCAGTCCGTGGGTGTCAGACAAGCCAGTCCGTGGGTGTCAGACAAGCCAGTCCATGGGTGTCAGACAAGCCAGTCCGTGGGTGTCAGACAAGCCAGTCCTTGGGTGTCAGACAAGCCAGTCCGTGGGTGTCAGACAAGCCAGTCCGTGGGTGTCAGACAAGCCAGTCTGTGGGTGTCAGACAAGCCAGTCCGTGGGTGTCAGACAAGCCACTGCATGGGTGTCAGACAAACCAGTCCGTTGGTGTCAGACAAGCCAGTCCGTGGGTGTCAGACAAGCCACTGCATGGGTGTCAGACAAACCAGTCCGTTGGTGTCAGACAAGCCAGTCCGTGGGTGTCAGACAAGCCAGTCCGTGGGTGTCAGACAAGCCAGTCCGTGGGTGTCAGACAAGCCAGTCCGTGGGTGTCAGACAAGCCACTGCATGGGTGTCAGACAAACCAGTCCGTGGGTGTCAGACAAGCCAGTCCGTGGGTGGCAGACAAGCCAGTCCGTGGGTGTCAGACAAGCCAGTCCGTGGGTGTCAGACAAGCCAGTCCGTGGGTGTCAGACAAGCCAGTCCTTGGGTGTCAGACAAGCCGCCAGTCCGGGGGTGTCAACCGTGCCAGTCCGAGGGGTGTCAGCCAAGCCAGTCCGGGGACGTCAGCCGACCCACTCTTGGGGGAGGGGGGAGACTAGAGTAAACAGAAGCGAAAAACCAGAACCTGGTTTACCACCGGGATTTACCGTGACGGACTAGCAACGACCCTTGATCCTCTGGGACGCGGCGGTACGACCCTCGAATACGAGCGTACAACCCTCTAGAGTATGATGGCGTGACCTTTGACCTGATCCCCTAGTCAGGTCAGAGGTCACGTTCGTCAGCGCCTAAGGGTCGTATTTGCTCTTGCTTTGCAAAAGGGCGTAGGAGGGGGGGAGCTTTCTAGGTTAGTCCTCACTGGAAATAATTCTGCTCTGCATTTCCCACGAACGGTTTATATAAATATTACAAGAATTTAATGTCCCGATGATATTCCCTCCAGGCCAGTTATAGATATTTGATTACCCAATTAATTCAGAGGGTATTTTTGGAGAGGCTCGTACATACTGAACAAGGGTCAGGCCATTTTGTGCAGGTCAGTTGATAGCTGTGATAACACGGAGGCAATCAGCGGACAGGCTAAAACTTGGTGTTTGCTCGGGGTGGGATAGGGTTGGGGTGGGGTTCGAGTCACAGGTATGGTGGATTGGACATTTGCTGGATTATCCGCCTGGAGTTGTTATTATCCCATAATTACTTTTAAATGGATTCACCCACATTGCACCAGAGAGACCCAGGGACGAGGCATATAATGGTTGTCACTGGCTGCTATTATCGGTAATTATCAAGAGCCGAATGCTCATGTTATAATGATGGTCGGGTAGTTAGCCCAGATGATGATCCTACACTGCAGTAGGGCCATTAAGAGGAAGATTGTTCGGGATGGTGTTAGACGTAAATATTAATTTACCTAGACCAGTGTAGATTTGGGTAATTAGTAATATGATTATGCAAGATTTTTTCATCAGTCACTCAATCAATCTCTCTCTCTCTCTCTCTCTCTCTCTCTCTCTCTCTCTCTCTCTCTCTATATATATATATATATATATATATATATATATATATATATATATATATATATATATAATATATATATATATATAAGTTTCTGAATTGTCATACAACATCGAGTTTCTTCCGTTCATTCACTACTCTAAAGCCATAAAAGTATTTCTTTCTTTACATTTTTTCTAACAAATTTATTACTTTGTGTGTGTGTGTGTGTGTGTGTGTGTGTGTTACCTCTTTACATTCATTCGTGGACTTTTTCCCAAACCTTTAAACATTTACGTAAAAATATGACTCTTGCATATTTCCCAAACATTTCAGTACATCACGCACGAAAGAGAGCTTAACAGTTCTGCAGAGTAGGCCAAAAAAAAGAAACTATTTTTTTTTTTTTTTTGCATTTACCGGGCAAGAAGCCTGTGATGAGAATGGAAAGAACCGGCAATTCAGTAGAGAGAGAGAGAGAGTTGGTTCGTTCCTCGTCCATCAAATTAGCCTCTCTAGGGCGACCAACCTGCAAGAGACGCTGATGGGAGGAGAGAGAAAACATTTTTGTACGTCTGTGTCGTCTCAACTGAAGCTTGGGGATGAACCGTTGAAACATTTAACGAAGGGATTCATAAACTGTTTCAGTCATTCTCAACTCACGGGCTTAAAACTCACACGCAAATTGCTACTTTTTATTTCCGCTCTTTTTTTTTTTTCTTTTTTTCTTTTTTTTAGATTAGATAGGAATAAAGTTTACTGATTTTATCTCGAATTAAGAAAGCGTTTTCTAACTTTATATGTATGTCGTCGGCTGCTCCCTCGTATCTTGCCGGAACTAGTTAGGCGAACACACACACCCTCAAAGCTGGGAGGGGTCTTTGATGGCTGGCTTCGTTACGTTCGAAATGGCGGCGGAACACGATTAGGCCTGAATCAAAAGGCGGCCGTCATGTTCCACGGAGAGGAGGGCAGTGGGCTGGTGGTGGCGGCGGTGGTGGTGGTGACTCTAGTTAGGTGTGGGGAGGTTACGTGGTGATGAGAGAGAGAGAGATAGATAGAGAGAGAGAGAGAGAGAGAGAGAGAGAGAGAGAGAGAGAGAGAGAGAGAGAGAGCGAGAGAGAGAGAGAGAGAGAAGAAGAAGGCAGGCGTTCAAGAGACGGTGTTGGAGGGAGGTAAGGGGTGAGGGACGTCGAGATGGGACTTTGTGGTATAGAGATGTGGCTAAGTCGCCAAGGCTGTTGTCGTCTGTTGCTCACTTCTGTGTCTCACGAGTGATTAGCTGTATCGGGGGATTGGTTGGGTTTGAGGGAGAGGTGGGGTTGGGGGTGGGGGGTGTTGATTGATCGTTGTAGACCTTGGAGGTGGTAGTTGGCCTCTTGTGTTGCGTCAGGAATATGGTGGAGGAACGAGGCCATCATCATTCACGGTCCAGTGCCTTTGGTAAAGGCGTTTCCACGATCAACACCTCTGGTCTCTCGTGTTTGCATATACCTGCACATGGAAGCGTGTGTGTGTGTGTGTGTGTGTGTGTGTGTGTGTGTGCGCCTTACAAGAAGATGGCACAAGCATGACCTTGGTCGTCCGCTGGACTGTTCATGTTGATGGATGGCGTGAGGACCGGGAGAAGCTGGTGGGTGGGTCGGCCTTGTAGTTATTTAGCGGTAATTTGAAAGGTGTTGATGGATGGTGGGTCGGTGTGGTGTTGTGAGAGTTGTGGCCGCGGAGCGTGGTTGTGGCTTTGAGGGTTGTGGGTGTGATGGTGGAGTAGGCCGAATGGCACGTGATTGCAGGCCGGCCTTGCAGGGGGGTTGGCCACACTAACTCCCAACACCGCAGCCTTGCGTGTCCTGCTGGCTTCTGCTGCTCCTGTTTCTGCTGCTGCTGCATTCTTCACATCCGCACCTGCCTGCATACACCGCCCCTCCTCTCCCCTTCCCCCGACACACGTATGATATGTATAACTTGTATGCATACTCCTGTATGATGAATACATGGGATATGAGACAGACATGGGGGAAGCAACAAACATGTTCCAGACAAAGGAATGAATTCTTTTACGTCCGGCTCGTCTCTGTGGTTCCTGGTTGGTACCGACACCAAGTACCATCGCCGGGTTAGGGAGGCACTACCATCACCAGGGTCGGGAGGTAACCATCAAGAGGCGCAGGGGTTGGAGGGGTTGCTGGAAACCATTACCAGGTCTAAGGGGAACCGTCATCCGATGCAGGAGAACGCCTGGGCCGGACAGACAGTAGAAGTGAAGATACCGAAAGGATTTGGTCACTCCAGGGAACGCCTCGCGGTAACTCCTCATGGATCCCGGCCTGGGGACCTCCGTAGCGAAAACCTGTAAAGTTTGGATGGGGTCGTGTTCTTGTTAATGAAATCTGAGTCGGATTTTTGTGGGGGATTCGTTATACCCTCAGCCTCATACTGACTGTAGGCTCTCTCTCTCTCTCTCTCTCTCTCTCTCTCTCTCTCTCTCTCTCTCTCTCTCTCTCTCTCTCTCTCTCTCCTCACGAGCCGTCAGGAGTGATGCGTGTTGCAGTGTCATGAGCGTTGCCATGCGCGGCTTATAGTAACAGATCTTAATATGATTGTTTCCGTGTTTCTTGATGGTGTCTGTGAAGTCATCTGTTTGACCTTCGGTTTCGTGGTGTTGGTGTCGGTGACGAGCGCCGCATGGTGGTGTAGATCCTCATCCCATTTCCTCAGTGTGGCCGACACGTCCTCCTCCACGCGCCGCGGCCTTTGTGGTCAACCATGAATCAGTCGTACTGCGTCCAAGACACTCTCGCCACTTTTGGACACCGAGGAGATCCGTCTGGTACAATGTCTGCCAGAGGGTGCCTGGCACCCGGCACGCTCGAAGTAAGAGTGATACACACACAGGCTGAAGGTTAAGAGTGCGCTGAGACCCGAAAATCATCAAGCTTCATTCTTGGCCCAGACAGTAAACCATTCGTCAAACACTGGCTGAGTGAGTCAAAGGTTTTCAGGGAGGTCAAGGGTAGGTAGGCTTCAGGCAATTGCTGTGATCAGGAGATCACCTCACACACTCTGATGAAAGTACTGTGAACAAGCCTTCACGTATAAAGGCTTCGTTGCTTCACCAACCGTAAGATTTAGGTTGTGAACCGTTTCGGTGCAGAATGTTTCGATACATTCTTACATTTCGTCCAGGCGTTGAAACGAGTGGTTTCGGTTCGTGCTTCACACCCTCCGCCCGATTGTTTAAAAAGATCCTAATGACTTGTGGATGAAGTGTTGATAGATTCTCCATTCCACATGTCATCAGTGATAGAGGTGCGGATCCTTCGACTCAGGGTATTAGATAGTCTCAAACGGATTCCGCCGTGCCTAATGACGGACCTGCTTCAGCGAGTCAGAACCTGAGCCACCGTCAAGGCTTTTACAGATAATTGATGCCTTCAGCCAGAACATTGTGGGATTTCTTCAGAACCTTACCCTGAACACAGCTTGGAGAGAGAGAGAGAGAGAGAGAGAGAGAGAGAGAGAGAGAGAGAGAGAGAGAGAGAGAGAGAGAGAGAGAGAGAGAGAGAACAGTGTATGTTATTGACGAAGAGGCAGCGTCTGGACCAAAGCAAAATGGCAGCAGTTCACAAAATGGCCTGTGTCACACCAACGCAACCTTTAATACCTAAGCAGTAAGAGGCCAGGTAGCTTGACTTGACACATAAGTCTGTGAAAGAATGATAAAAGGACACACACTAGGAGATCTGATCAGGAACATTTGCCGGGTAAATAGATGAAGGCCGACAGGAAATTCTACCCGGGGGGGAAAAAAACAGTAGACCATAATTATTGACTCACAATAGTTATTTCTAAAACTTTAATTCCAAGAGAGAGAGGACTCTCTCTCTCTCTCTCTCTCTCTCTCTCTCTCTCTCTCTCTCTCTCTCTCTGTCGTTCATGCGCTTGGCAAACGAAAACTCAAAAATTGATTTGAGAAAGTACCCGTACAAAACATTAGGGGTGGCCTTAAGAAGATGAATGAAAAGGGTTTATTTTTTTTTTTTTTTAATTAAAAGTGAAATTCAGAATAGTAGAGCAGATGGACCCGTGTCTGATGGTGGCCACTAGGTACGGCATGAGCCTCAGGTCTGGTAATGATGATTACGGCATGCATCACCAGATGGGGACGTCTCCCGGGGGGTAAAAAAGAAAGACCAAATGTAATCAGGTTATTTTCTGATGACTTGAGCTTGGGGGGTTAAGCTAGACGGATAAGCTGAACCTGATCAAAGATAGGTTTAAAAATGACTTAGATGCATTCTACAAATGAACGGAAGTGAGTGTGATGGAATTTGACGAATTAACTTCGAGCTTGTAAGACGCGTAGCCAGTTTTGAATGAAATGACATTGATGGCACGCCATTTTAAGGCCCAATGGTGAAGCGAAAGAGTGAAACAAAACGTCACGGGTAGGGGAGGCATCGTAGAAGAGAACCTACAACTTAAAAAGGTGTATATTGAGAGGGTATAACACACTGCTGGGCCAAGTAATGAGTGGTATGGTTGTGGGAGCCTGTAACTATACACGAGAGGAGAGGGGAGACTACCGAGTTATGAAATGGGTAATGTGTACATGAGCCGTACCAGCTGGCTGCATCGTACGGTCACCAGCCGAACGAACGAGCTTCAGAAGTTCGGACGCACCTCAAAGGCCGAGTGGAGGATGGAGGAGGAAGGAGGGAGCGAGCATGCGAACTGCTGTACTGTGAGAGGTCGAGAGAACCCGACCTTTAGGGCCGACAGAGGAGAGAATCACAGTCCGGGAGGTACTCTCTCTCTCCCTCTCTCTCTCTCTCTCCCTCTCTCTCTCTCTCTCTCTCTCTCTCTCTCTCTCTCTCTCTCTCTCTCTCACACACACACACACACATTTATAAAAGGAAGAAAAAAAAAAGCACATTTCCATTTCCATTAACTTTAGTGGCTGAAAGTTAAAGTGTTCTTTTGAGATTAATCGTTGCGGAAATTTCCCGTGATTTATATTTACATATACATATATATATATATATATATATATATATATATATATATATATATATATATATATATATATATATATATTTTTTTTTTTTTTTCTATATATTTTATTTTGAATCACAGGCTTGTCAATGTGGACTGTCAAAAGATGGATCTGCGTCCGAAAAGACCGGTAAATTCCTGAAATGTTTTCAGAGAGTAAATATTAGGAGGCAGAGAAGGACTGTTTGTAGCCGGTGTCTGGCATGGGAGGAAAATTGTGTAATGTACCGTTGGTCCGTGCTGGTGTGGTCGGTTGACGGGGTTCGGGGAATGTGTAACGTACCGTTGGTCCGTGGTGAGGTGATCTGTTGGTGTGGAGGAAGTGTGTAATGTACCGTTTTGGTCCGTGGTGAGGCGATCTGTTGGTGTGGAGGAAATGCATACCGTACCGTTGGTCCGTTGAGGAAATGCATACCGTACCGTTGGTCCGTTGAGGAAATGCATACCGTTCCGTTGGTCCGTTGAGGAAATGTATACCGTACCGTTGGTCCGTGGTGAGGCGATCTGTTGGTGTGGAGGGTATGTATACCGTACCGTCGGTCCGTTGGGGAAATATATACCGTACCGTTGGTCCGTTGAGGAAATGTATAGCGTACCGGTGGTCCGTTGAGGAGACGTATAACGTCCCTCACGTTGGTCCGTGGGGAGGCGTTGCACTGACGTTTGTGGAGGAAAGAAAAAAGAAATGTGATGTACTGTTAAGTCCCTCGTGTTTTATATCTTGGCCGTGGGGTCGAGAACGAAGTCTTCTCCCGTCGACCATCACAGCGCCGACCTGGGAGAGAACGGGGGGCGTTTATAAACGCCCGTGTCGTTGTCTGCACGGCCGGTGCCGATTTCCTGGTCCTTGGGGCGCGGCAGCTGTTCTCGGCGCTGCCTGCATGACGGGCCGCCGCGTTATTCACAGTGTATAACAAGTACCCCCGGCTGTAAAGCAGGATCGATATGGTCGCCTCCCTCCCTCCCTCGCACCCTCAGGAGTTGCCATATAGCCTGCACGAATGGAGGTATTTAGAATGAGTGAGGTGACGTGCGTGTGTGTGTGTGTGTGTGTGTGTGTGTGTAGGTAGGTAGGTAGCAGTTTGCGAAGTCGTGAGGAGGCGGGTTGAGTCAGGGGTAACAGGTGTAAATCTTGCCAACAGAGACATGATAATCACAGTGCAGGCTGCCGCCGCAGTGTGCACCTGCCCTCCCACTACACACTGTGTAGACACAGGGTTTTTTTTTTCGTAATTGGTGCAGCAGTTGGTGCACCGTGGTCATTCACACACACACACACACACACACACACACAGGTTGCACCTCTCTCTCTCTCTCTCTCTCTCTCTCTCTCTCTCTCTCTCTCTCTCTCTCTCTCTCTCTCTCTCTCTCTCTCTCTCTCTCTCATACATGTTTTTTTTTATCCATTAATTGGGAAAGAGGACGATGGGAAAGCATTCGAAAAGTTCCATTAGGCCGTTGGTAGCTGTGAACTTCCATTAGCGGGTGGGGCTGCCCCCCCCCCCCCTCTCTCTCTCTCTCTCTCTCTCCTGTCACCGGCTCCCCGCCCCACCCAGCGCCAGCCGGCATGGCCACCAGCTGTGCTGGACCACTCATTAGGCCAACCAGGCCCACCTATTTTTCTTCTCTCTCTCTCTCTCTCTCTCTCTCTCTCTCTCTCTCTCTCTCTCTCTCTCTCTCTCTCCTCTCGGATGACCAGGTAATGATCGATCCGATCCAGCCGGACCAAGTTAGAAAAAGATTTTTTTCCCTCCTTTCCTCCTCCTCCTTCCCTTGGTGTAAACCCGGCAGCCCGCCACCCTGGACCACAAACAGCTGTGACTCAGCCAAACATTTGGGACACGCAAATTTTTTTCATGAATGTCTTTTTTTTTTTTAATTCATTTCCTTCTTCTTCTTCGTTCGCCTTCAGATTACGGAGGACGACCAATTTTAGCACCCACGTTATGTCATGCGTCAAGGTAGACTTTAGTCGAATGTAAGTTTGGCGCGGTCGGGTCCATTTTATTGTTGATAGATTTAGTCTTGAGAAGTCGAGCCGGAGGTAAAAAAAAAAAATTTATTGGTGTTCATGCTCGTAGCAAATGATGTATGACCCACCACCTTCCCACCCACCCCAGATTGGCCCGACTTGCCACACTGTGTCGTGAGGGTTCATCGACCAACCAGCTGCAAGCCATAGCACGTCTCTTGTAACGTAAGCTCGTGGTTGCTCCATCTCTTGGGGGTCACACAGAGAGAGAGAGAGGAACTTCGATGAGATGAACGCGTGGCAACAGACAATAACCCGGCCACGGGATTATAGATGAGAGAGGAAAAATGAGATTGCGTTGAGCGTCGTGAGCGACGCTGAACTCGCAACGGAGTTGAAACGCATGGCCACCCCTCACCACCACCGCTCCTCCTGACGTGGGCCTGGGGGGACTGTAATAGCGTGAACGTGATCTACCAGGTACGCTTTCCTGTACGTCGGCCCCAGCCGCGGTCAGAGCTTGTGTGTCGGGGAGCCGGCCGGGGTAGAGGAGGGAGGGAGGGAGCCGGCCGGGGTAGAGGAGGGAGGGAGGGAGCCGGCCGGGATAGGAGGAAGGGAGGGAGGGAGCCGGCCTGGATAGGAGGAATGAAGGGAGGGAGCCGGCCGGGATAGGAGGAAGGGAGGGAGGGAGCCGGCCGGGATAGGAGGAAGGGAGGGAGGGTGCGAGGTGGGGGATAGGTGGTTGGTTAGGGGGTTTCCACAGTGTAACCTCTTGCGGCAGTTAATGGAGGTTGTCGTGTGGTGGTGGTGATGGTGGGGTGGTCCGTGTCCCGCTGCCCACCCTACAGACCCCCCCGAGTGTTGCTCCGGGCTTATGGTCTTATGGTTGTGCGGAGAGTTGGTGGGGAGGGGGGTGAGGTGATGAGGCCTCTGGGCTGTGTGGTAGGTGTGATAAGTACAGCTGCCCACCGGCCTGCGTGTGTGTGTGGGGCTGGAAATTGTGTAGCCTGCGGTTGGCTGCAGTGTGGGCGTGGCCAGCGAGCCAAAGCGGTGTGTGGGCGTGACCTGCAGATGGTTGGCTGGAGTGTGTGTGTGTGTGTGTGTGTGTGTGTGTAGCGCAAACTGCAGTGTGTCGGCCTGACCTCAGGTGCTGCATTGTGTAGGCGTGGCCTGCATTGGCAGGTAATTAATGGGCGTGGCCTGCCGTTGGCTGTATTTTGTGGGCGTGGCCTGCAGTTGGCTGTATTTTATGGGCCTGACCTGCAGTTGGCTGTATTTTATGGGCCTGGCCTGCAGTTGGCTACTTTGTGTGGGCCTGATCTACAGATGTGTGAGTGTGGCTTACAGTTGGCTGCATTGGGTGTGGGCGTGGCCTGCAGTTGGCTGCGGCGTGTGGGCGTGGCCTACAGCTGGCTACGGTGTGCGGGCGTGGCCTACAGTTGGCTGCAGTGAGTGGGCGTGGCCTACTTCGGGTGCAGTGTGTGGGCGTGACCGGCAGTCGGTTGAAATATGTGGGAGTGTCGTCATACGGGAGCATTGTAGTCTGTGAATTGTGGGTGTGCAGGAGGGAGCTGGATCCCAGTGAATAGTGTGTTGGGTATTCAGGAAAGTAGCTGGATCCCGGTGAATAGTGTGTTGGGTATTCAGGAAAGTAGCTGGATCCCGGTGAAGACTTGTGTTGGGTATTTCGGAGGGTGCTGGGTCCCGTTGAAGGAATGTGTAGCACTGCGGACCTCCCCGATCGGCTGCAATGGCTCGGTCTGGACCAGGTCGCTGGCTTGGTCAACTCTCTGCTCTGTAAGATTTAATGTTGTTCAGTCCTTTGAGCATGACGCTAGGACTCCCTGAGCACGACGGTACGATCCCACAACATAGACGGTACGACCATTGGGGTGGGTACGATTGTGGCGTACCGTCGTACTCAGAGAATGACAGTCCCTGGTTCATGAAACGCCTGTTTATTCTCCCTTAAGTCTGTACCCGTCTTGTTCAGAGTGTGTCAAGTGTCGTTCTGCGAATCAGCCGCGCATGAAGTTTTGCATTCATGTCTTTTCACAAGTCGTCATGAAAATGGCTTTGATATATGCTTTTTTTGTATCACTCATGCACGAGGAGTTTATTCTGGTTTGTTTCATTCGTATATTAAGAATTTATCCTGGTTTGTTCAGCAAATGCACAAAGGATATATATATATATATATATATATATATATATATATATATATATATATATATATATATATATATTCCCTATCCTGGGGATAGGGGAGAAAGAATACTTCCCACGTATTCCCTGCGTGTCGTGGAAGGCGACTAAAAGGGAAGGGAGCTTAGGGCTGGAAATCTTCCCCTCCATTCTTTTTTTTAATTTTCCAAAGGAAGGAACAGAGAAGGGGGCCGGGTGAGGATGTTTCCCTCAGAGGCCCAGTCCTCTGTTCTTAACGCTACCTCGCTGAGACGGGAAATGGCGAATAGTATGAATATATATATATATATATATATATATATATATATATATATATATATATATATATATATATATATATATATATATATATATAGTTTTTTTCGTTCGTTCAGATTCGTTATAAAGATATATTTTGCTCACTGTCAGCCATTGTTTTAATTCTTATCTGCTTTAAAAAAAAATATATCTGTCACGAGTGAAGGTTTTATTTACACCGGTCATGCGTAAAAGGTCTGGCTCAACTCGTCATCAGTCATGGTCTGAGGGTTTCCACTGCTTGCTGACCGCCATTTGGGAGGGCGGGAGGGGAAGGGAAGGAAGGAGGGTGTAATGTAGACTGATTCTTGTACCTCTTGGTCTAAGAGGGTTGGTTGAGCTTGCCGTGTTTACGTGTCGCCTCAAGGCTCCGTCCTCTCTGATGCCTTTTCTCTTTTATTCTTCTATTTCTTCCGTTCTTTGATATTCTGTTCACATGTAATATTTTTTTTTTTCCTTCGGTCTTTGTTCTTGTCTTTTGGACTGTTAGAGATCATTCTTCTCATTTTCCTTGTCCGCACAAGATGCTGCTTGCGTAAAATCTCGTCCAAAGACACTTTTCTTCGGTGTCCTTTGCTTTGAAAACCATGGTGGCGTATTTCCCACCACTTCTTTTTTGTATAGAGATATTTTTGGGTATCTTTGCAGAAGTTTTATTCTTCATGGTGACTATCGTGTTAGGTATAAGACTGCACTGTGCTTGCTCTCAGGTATAGGTATGCACTGTGCTTGCTCTCAGGTATAGGTATGCACTGTGCTTGCTCTCAGTTATAGGTATGCACTGTGCTTGCTCTCGGGTATAGGTATGCACTGTGCTTGCTCTCAGGTATAGGTATGCACTGTGCTTGCTCTCAGGTATAGGTATGCACTGTGCTTGCTCTCAGGTATAGGTATGCACTGTGCTTACTCTCAGGTATAGGTATGCACTGTGCTTGCTCTCAGGTATAGGTATGCACTGTGCTTGTTCTTAGGTATAGGTATGCAATGTGCTTGCTCTCGGGTATAGGTATGCACTGTGCTTGCTCAGGTATAGGTATGCACTGTGCTTGTTCTTAGGTATAGGTATGCACTGTGCTTGCTCTCGGGTATAGGTATGCACTGCTTGCTCTCAGGTATAGGTATGCACTGTGCTTGTTCTTAGGTATAGGTATGCACTGTGCTTGTTCTTAGGTATAGGTATGCACTGTGCTTGCTCTCGGGTATAGGTATGCACTGTGCTTGTTCTTAGGTATAGGTATGCACTGTGCTTGTTCTTAGGTATAGGTATTCACTGTGCTTACTCTCGGTTATAGGTATGCACTGTGCTTGCTCTCGGGTATAGGTATGCACTGTGCTTGTTCTTAGGTATAGGTATGCACTGTGCTTGTTCTTAGGTATAGGTATGCACTGTGCTTACTCTCGGGTATAGGTATGCACTGTGCTTGCTCTCAGGTATAGGTATGCACTGTGCTTTCTCTCGGGTATAGGTATGCACTGTGCTTGTTCTTAGGTTAGGTATGCACTGTGCTTGTTCTTAGGTATAGGTATGCACTGTGCTTGCTCTCGGGTATAGGTATGCACTGTGCTTGCTCTCAGGTAAAGGTATGCACTGTGCTTACTCTCGGGTATAGGTATGCACTGTGCTTGCTCTGAGGTGTAGATATGCACTGTGCTTGCTCTCAGGTTTAAGTCTGCGTTGTGCTTTGCTTTCGGGTATAAGTGTGCACTGTGCTTGTTTTCAGCCCTGCTTGAACTTCAAGGCCTGCATGTGGTTGGTAACACTCATGCCGGAGGGGGAGGGGTTCTATTCACCTTTCCATCCTTCGTTCTTTAAGGTTTTTATGTCGCTTTGCATCCATCGTGCTTTAAGCTGGCGACTCCGTCGTGCTTGGGTCATATTTTGAAGGCTTTGCGTGAAGTATCCCCCCCTCTTGAGGGTCCTCCTCCTTTTTTTATTCATTAATTTTACTCTCATGTTCTTGTTCTTCTTTGGATAGTTAAGATGTTTTTCACCATTTTTGTCCGTCCGTCCGTCCGTCTGTCCGAGCCCGGCGGCCATATTATTGTGGCACTTCAGTTATTATAAGTTACCGGACTCCCCTGTTCAGCATTGGCGATGGGTTCCGTTACTTAACTTTCTCGTTGCCTTTCTGAACACCCACGTACGTCGGCGACGAATATTCGCGCACTTAGAAAAAAAAAACACACACACACGCACTTGTAACACATTAAGTGCAGTATTGTTTCTTCGAGAACCTCTGACGATGTCGGTTTTGACTACTTAAATAAGTGTAGAAAAGTTGGATAATCAAGGAGAGGTACCGGCGCTCTCTCGTTACATCCGTCCATCTGTTCTGTGGGCTGCTGGTAATCCTCGTACCGGCTTGTCGTCTGTCATGCCTCCTACACAACAGTGCCGTCTGAAGAGATTGAAAAGGTCATCCATGAGCCTTTCTGAGGCCTTGCTACACTCTTTACAACCTTCCCACATCATATATATATATATATATATATATATATATATATATATATATATATATATATATATATATATATATCTTTTCTTTCTTTTAAACTATTCGCCATTTCCCGCGTTAGCGAGGTAGCGTTAAGAACAGAGGACTGGGCCTTTTTTGGAATACCCTCACCTGGCCCCCTCTGTTCCTTCTTTTGGAAAATTGAAAAAGAAAAAAAAAAAAAAACGAGAGGGGAGGATTTCCAGCCCCCCCGCTCCCTCCCCTTTTAGTCGCCTTCTACGACACGCAGGGAATACGTGGGAAGTATTCTTAATCCCCTATCCCCAGGGATAATATATATATATACCAAATGCATCAACCGTCCCACGTGAATTATTCTAGTGTTCTTGTTATTTGCCTTTCCTGATCCATGTACACATCGGGCTTTCAGCGTTGGGATTGGTACTCCCTCACGCGAGCTGCTGGTTCTCCGTGCGCTCAAAATTTTCTCCTGCACAGCAGCTCTCAGCGCAGCCCTCGATGATTTAACTTGTGCAGGACCCTGTGGTTTCAACCCCACCTCTCCCATTACCATCCTTATTCAACGTCACTCTCAGAGGTTCAAACTCGTCCACAACTCCCCCAGTTCTTCACCTCGTGAATTGGTCGACACAGAGTTTTTCCTTCCTTTTCAAAAAACCAGTGTTTTGCATTCAGTCCCATCAGCCTTTTTCACCACCACCCTCCTATTTTGCATGCCTGAACGAACCTTCCTTTTCCATTCTGTCCAGATTTTTCCTAAGGAGTAGCCAACAACAGCACAGCGTCATCTGCATATAGCAAGCGCGGCAACTTCCGTCCTGTTCTCCCCGGGGTTTAAGTATCTCAGGAGAGACATTCCACCTCACTCACCGTCTCACGCGCTGACCAATCCAAAACCAGTACCTAAACGCTCGTGATTTAGATTTAATGACGCTGGCTAACCAAGAGGACTTGTGGTTGTTGACCGCCAGAACATCCGTACACTGGTGGAACGGCCAGGTTGAGTACTGAGGGACTGACTGGTTGAGTCATGTCTATATGACGGAGAGGTAATGAGAATGGTGTGGAGACTGCCCTGACCTGCGAGGTGCTGATGTGAATTCCCGGGTGTTATTCGAGGTTCACACAGCGATGATGTGACCTACGGTAGGGTAGTGAGCGAGGTGTTAGCGTGGCCCCTGAGATGTTGATGATGTCCCGTGTGTGTGTGTGTGTGTGTGTGTGACTCAGCCCACCGGGAGGGAGGGAGGGAGGGGTGATAGAGTTTGTGTTGGCCTGCATGTGTACGTTTGTGTGCACATATGTTTACAGTATGCGTTTTTGAGAGATGGAGTGAGGAGTTGGGTATGTGTGCCTGCTTACATGTTTTTCATCTCTTATGTATTATATGTATACAGCGGCAAATCAGATGGCTTGGCAGCCGTGACAAAACCCCGCGGAGGGTCAACAAAGACTATACCACCATCCTGGGAGACGGGCATGCAGCTACCCACTGCCCTTATTCCCCGAGTGGGAGGTGAAGGTTAACTTGTACCGTCACAGACACCCAGACGCTCAAGTCATCAGACTCTACCACCTCTGCCAACCCCTTCTTTCCCCCCCCCCTCCTCCCACCCAACACTCACCACCATACCCAAGACCACAGTCGCCACTGTCCTCCTAGCAACGCCACCGCCACAGCCTCACCACCGGCCATCCGTACTGCTGGTATGCCGCCGTATCTCGCGGCAGGCTGTCATGTGCATGACAGCGGGAGGTGATGCCGCACGACGGTGATGTGTGTATAGTGGTGTCCGGGGCAGTTCGGCTGTACGTGTTGGCCGAGGTGGAAGGATGATGGTGGTGTGGTTCTTGTGATGGTGTACCTCACCGTAGCTGCTTGTACAATCTCCCTCCTTCCTCCTCCACCGGCTCCATCCTGTACTTCCCTCCATCTTCCGCCTCCTGTCGCATTCATTTTTCTCACCTTCTGAGTCTGACTTTATGTGATCTGTTCCCATCTCTACCCTCCTCACAATGCCGTCTCAGGATCCACTTTAAAGAGAGACAGCCAAAGTTTGACGTAAGAAGTATGCATGAACTCCAGTAATGGTTTTACTGTCGGACCCCCGGATTTTGCAGGCAAAGTTTTGCAGTGTGAAGCTTTGGGCCTCCCTCACCTCCCCTTCTGCCTCGCCCAACTCTTGCCTCACCTCTCACACCTTCCTCTCTCTCTCTCTCTCTCTCTCTCTCTCTCTCTCTCTCTCTCTCTCTCTCTCTCTCTCTCTCTCTCTCTCTCTCTCTCTCTCTCTCCTTCCTCCTTTTAGTTTAAATCTCCTTCCCCTTGTCGTCGTCTGGCACCATCGCATCCCCCTCCGCTCACCTCATTCCTCAGAGCATCACGTTCTCCTGTTTCTCTCCCTGGCCAGTGTCCTTCTCTGGATCCCCAGACCCACTGGTCCTCGTCCTCTTTTCCTACAGGAAACCGTTACTGTGTCCCTCGACAGGTTACCTCCTCGTATACCATCCTCGGGTCCTCTGCTGCCTGGCTCGTCCGTGTACTCTATCGTGCCGCTGGCTCGCTCACTCGGCTTCGCCCTCCTCGCTTTTTCCCCCATCCTGACCCGCCATTTTCATGTTCTCTCTCTCTCTCTCTCTCTCTCTCTCTCTCTCTCTCTCTCTCTCTCTCTCTCTCTCTCTCTCTCTCTCTCTCTCTCTCTCTCTCTCTCATTTCCAGAATTTCCCTGAGATGTGACAGTTTGCGTGCCTGTGCCGACATAGCAAAGGCAAGCCAGTGGGTGCCCTGCGAAGCCACTGGGTCACATGACTGACGTCTGGCCGCAGGCAACTGTAGATGGCTCCTGGTGTGTTGTTGTTTGTTTCTTTTCTTCTTCAGCTTAGCTTTAGCACCTTCATGTATATGAATATTTCTAACACGCTACGACATGTCGGTGTTACTTTTATGCAAAGTATAGTTTTTCTCTTCATAAACTCATACAAACTTTTTTTTTCTCCGTTTTTCATTCATTGCCTTCACTTGTTAAGGAATTTCGTCCGTGAATGAAGCTTTTGTCGTAAAAGAAAAAAATATTGAATCCTCTTCTTGACCCGTCGCTTTCACCTGCTGTTCATCCCCTCCCCCCACTCTCTCTATCCCTACTCATACTACTACTACTACTACTACTACTACTACTACTACTACTACTACTACTACTACTACTACTTCTACTACTACTACTACTACCACCACTACTACTATTGCGCCTCACCACCCACTATCCCTGCCTCCCCACCAGCCACCCAAGCTCCGCCTCCTACCAGCTACTCTCGCTCCGCCCCCCCAGCACCCAATCGGGCTCCGCCCCTTCCCTGTCCCCGCCCCGCCCCTAACCGCTACTCACCCCCACTCTCCGGTCGGGCTGCCTCTTCCCCCCAACATGCCGTCCACACTTTATCCCTCACGCCACCTCCTTTCCCCACATGGCCATGCTATGAGGCACCTACGTTAGACTTCCGCAACCTCTTGGGTCCTGGCCTCCCGTGCCACGCCTCCCACGCCACCTCCGCAGTGGGGGGGGGGGGGGGGGCAAACCCCCCCAAGGTCAATGTCGAGAGGAATGTCAAGCAGCATCGATTTTCCCCCGCCAACCGGAGTGGTGGGGAAATACTGGTGGGGAAACCCAGCGGGGAAATACCCCAGCACAGACCTTTGTTTTCCGGTGTCCACGGCTCGACCAGACCCGCAAAGCCAGGATACACACACACACACACACACACACACACACAGAGGTACCACGCCCAACCACTAACCCACCTCACGCCCAACTATCGCACCCAACCACTAACCCCCCCACACACCCAACTATCGCACCCAACCACTAACCCCCCACACACACCCAGCTATCGCACCCAACCACACACCCAACTATCGCACCCAACCACTAACCCACCAGCCTACCAGGTCCTTCCACACACTCACTAACCATCTAAGCCCATTCTTTACCCTTCAACCCACCATTATTATCATTATTATTATTATTATTATTATTATTATTATTATTATTATTATTATTATTACTGACTGTGTTGTTGATGTTTTCAAGGGTATGGATCACAGTAAGGTGCCTGAGAATTAGGGAAATGCCTTCACGGTGCCATTGTATAAAGGCAAGGGGGACAAAGGTGAATGTTCGAATTGCAAAAGTTTGTTGAATTCATATGTAAGTTATATGTGAGAGTGGTATTACAGACAGTGGGGAGTTCTTATCGAGAGAGTCAGGCGAGTGTGCGAGTAGGGAGGGAGTAGAGTTAGTGGTTGTAGGTAAAGACAGGTCTGCTGCAGGGGTGTGTATCGCCACCATATGGCTGTTTAATGTGTTCGTGGATGTAGCGGTGAGGGAAGTATATGCGAGCCAGTGGTGTAGCGGGGTTTAGGGGTGCTTGGGAGATTGATCAGTTACTTGTTGCTGATGGCACGGCGCTAGTGGCAGATTCGAGTGAGAAACTGCAAAATTGGATTCGGAGTTTAGACGAGAGAGAGAGAGAGAGAGAGAGAGAGAGAGAGAGAGAGAGAGAGAGAGAGAGAGAGAGAGAGAGAGAGAGAGAGTAGAAAGTTAAGAGCATACGTGAATAAAAGCAACGTAATTATTAGGTTTAGCCCTAAAGAGAGACAGGTTGGTTGGGGGTGTGAGTCTGAATGATAAAAAAAAAAGACTTGAAGGAGGTGAAGTGCCTTATATACCTACCTGGGGGCGCCGACGTGGCAGCGAATGGAACCACAGGAGCCGAAGTGAGTCATAGTGAGTGTGATATGGGGCGGAGGTCCTGAGAGCATCGAGCAATGTGTGGAAAGAGAGAGGTCACTATCCGGGAGTGCAGAGATGGGTGTCATTAAAGGTCCAGAGAGAGAGAGAGAGAGAGAGAGAGAGAGAGAGAGAGAGAGAGAGAGAGAGAGAGAGAGAGAGGTTAGAACGTGGGTAGGACGTCGCCTTCGGCAGGGCTGTATCGTCGACTGCAGAGGGAAAGGAGTACAACGGTGTCGTTTTGAGGACGTTCTCTCCCCATAGGAGTCCACCGGTTTCTCCTGCGCCTGCGTGGGGTGCAGCCTGGAAGCTCAATGAGTCATTTATATTATATATTTATACATTCGAGCACACCTTTAAGTCTGTTTGTGTGTAGGATTACCAGTCAATGGAGGACATCCAGAGGTTTTGACTGGCAGGCCCCTCCGGAACTGAGATGGGGTCCACGGCGATCAACCACAACAATGTTCCTGCTTGACTGAGAAGCGCTGGCCCAGTTTGATGGCGCCATTGTTTGATTCTCGGCCATTCCGCCCCAGTGTTATTTTCGATTTCGTGTCACCGCGCCATTGTTGTATGCTCTGTCTGGTTATCGAATGAAATACAGTAATGGCGGGGTGTGTGTCGGTCCCCCCACAGGAGAGGCTTAAACCGTCCGGGGGATGTTGATGGCTACAGGGTCCGCTCACGTTTTGCAAACTGAAATCTAATTTCACGGTGGGTTTTAGTGTCTCTCTCTCTCTCTCTCTCTCTCTCTCTCTCTCTCTCTCTCTCTCTCTCTCTCTCTCTCTCTCTCTCTCTCTCTCTCTCTCTCTCCCGGATTCACACACAAGTAAATTGTGTTGTTGTGGTGGAGGGGGGAGAGTGAGGGTGTGAAGGGAGGGTGGGTGTAGGAGAGTGCTTTAGAAGGTCAGGGGGTCGTGGAAAGTTGTCAAAGCCTGAACCTGACCTAATGTCAAATCAATCCTAAATCGCCGCTGAATTATTGAGCGAGTCAAAAGATTCTGTAGGCAATAATGGGATCAGCGACGGCTGAGCTTCAGTCCCATTTCAGATTATCAGGAAAATGAACAGTTCAGCATTTGCATTAATTAGTTGTCCCGAACCGAGTGCTGGACGATGAGGACATTGGGGTACGTTGCTGAAAGGTTTGTAGGAGAGAGAGGATTGTACACATGATTTGCCGTTATATATATATATATATATATATATATATATATATATATATATATATATATATATATATATATATATATATATATATATGTGTGTGTGTGTGTGTGTGTGTGTGTGTGTGATAAGCTGCGACAACTCATCGCAACCTTGAATTGAAAGGAGGGAAGTGGGAAGACGCGGTTATTGATGCCAGATCGCACAGGGGAGGGGACCGCTCGCTGGGACGACACCGCGAAGACATCACGAAGATCTGACGGTAGCGGAAGTGTGTGTGGTGGTGGAGGCCTGGGTGGACGAGGAAGACAGGGCGGTGCCACACTCAGAATTTTTTTTTTCAAGTTATCGAGACAAAATTTTAAGAGTGAGTGAGAATCTGAAATATACGTAGGTGAATGGCGTGATCTCGATTTTTTTTTTCATTTTTCTTTTTGCGAATAAATAAGGTCAGAGGGCAAGCCTTCACGCCATAGGTCGTCCCGTCGTGTTCAGGGAGGGGCAGTGCCGTCGTGCTCAACGGTGTCGTCCCGTCATTTTTTTGAGGTTAACTTGGTCGTGAGGTAAACGTCTGCTCTGGGAAACCGGTGCCCTCAGGGTTAACGATGACGGAGAGGGACCGTGTCAACACACCAGACACCTTGGCAGATCGCTGGCCCGTCGAACTCCAGAGTCCTGTTGCCGGGACACTGAGTGGATTGAACACCTACAGTGTGTGTGTGTGTTGTGTGCGTGTGTGTCTGTGTGTGTGTCTGTGTGTGTGTGTGTGTGTGTGTGTGTGTGTGTGTGTGTGTGTGTGTGTGTGTGCTGGTGTTGTGTCCACGGTGTGTATATGGTTAGTGTGTCTCGTCTTGACAGTCTTCACCACGCCATCTGTCTGCGTACCATTCACTCTCTGTATTGGGGGACGGATCTGAATCTTACGTGGGTCGTTAAGCAATGGTAATGCCGTCGCCACGCAACTCCTCGAGGGAGGAGGAGGAGGAGGAGGGGAAGGCGGTTACGTCAGGATTCGCTATTTTTAGAGTATGAATTGCGCGAGAGTTGACATTCCGAGGGAGAAAGTAAATGTTCTACGTCCATGCAATGTCGACACCTGGCCTCCCACCCTGCCTGCCTCCGGCGCACCGCACACCACCACCACCACCACACACACACCTTGGGCTGTACAGCATTGGCTGGTGCCATGACGTAGCGTAACTCTGTCCTCATGACAAAGCTGTAATAGTCTACTTCAAACGCCTCTCTCCCTCCCTCAACCCCACCCACTTTTTTTTGTTGTGTGTTGCATAAACAGAGACGTCCAGTGTTGTGGACTGAGCGTGTGAAGGTGGAACCGCCCCTCACCAAGCACCCCAGCCCCACCTCCCCTTCGGACACGTCGTCGTTTCCGCTATTTGCTCTAGTAGCGTCACCTTCGATTTACATAATGTTACGTGTGACCTTCCGTGTCAGGGACGATTTGCGTGTCGGCCGTCGTTACGTGATGGATGGATGGGTGAGCCGCGACCCTTTCGTCCAAGTGGATATATTTTTTTTCTTTTTTTTTTGGTTGTGAGGCGTCGGCCGGTTTGTTGACAGTGGGAAGAAGGTGGCACGCGCTCACTCCTCCTGTTGCTGGTAGTGACGAGTCGGTGACGTATAAATCACGCCCTGTGGAGGACGTCTTCTGAGAGAGAGAGAAGGACACGACTTGATGACCTTAGCATGCACGCTGACAAACTCTCTGTCTTTTTAAAAGAAATAAAAGCTAATATTACTCGTTGCGGAGTTGTGATTTTTTTTTAATGTCAACAGACCCGAAGATTGAACAGTTGTTGAGTCTAAATGAATGAGAGAAAAAAGAGAAAGTCAGGATAAGTAATAAGAAAGTATGATGGATTAAGTCTGGAAAAACTGCGGTATATGTATATTTATTTTTGATAGACGGTGTGTGTTGGCCACGTTCAGTGGAAAGTCCTAGTATGCGATAGGTTCGAAGGCATCAGGGGCTTGCTTAGATCAGAGGGAGGAGTTGACGAAAACGGAGAGCTCGAGGACAGGGAAAAATGGAGAAGATTGACGTACCGGGGAGAGGAGAGGCTGCTGGTGACTGACAGACATTGTCTGTTGGGGAAAGTCGGTGTGGTGGGCCAGATCTTTTGGGAGTGGTAGTGGGTGGGGCATGTCTTTGATCGTCGGCATACCACAACAACAACCGTGTCGTGGTATGATGGAGGGGATGGAAGCGTGTCGTAAGGTTTCTTCTCCCTGACGTGAGTTTAATTGCTGCTCGTTCGCCAACGGGAAGGCATGGGGTAACAGTGGCCGCTGGAGGGAACAAGAGGTTCTTCGCACGCTTCCTCTTGAGCTTCGATGTCATGACTTGCCGTGCATGCTGAGCGTCCATTGCAAGAGATAAATGTTGAGAGAGTAGAATCAAAGTACTCACGTATACTTCTAAATATTATGGTATATCTTTGAACGCTGTGGTGTACAGGGGTCGACGTGCTATAAATGGACTGAACTAGGACATGTGAAGCGAATGAGGAAAACCATGGCATATTATCTGAATAAAGCAACTTTGGCGTGATTGTAATGTCGGTAATTTATAGCCTTGTGTATGTGTATGTGTGTGTGTGTGTGTGTGTGTGTGTGTGTCTGTGCCTGGAGGTGAAGGGTGGATTGAAACCCACACTAGGCACCTGAGAGTTGAGTGTCGTAAATACCGCAAGTATTTTCATCAAAGTACCAGCAGGGTCCCACATACACAGTGTACGTAGAATAAGAAAGAAAAAAATTGTTTATAAGGTACTTTCGTGGTCTATGATGTAGACCACAGAAATGTATAGACTTTATATCATTCACTCGACCCCCTTTTCTTTTCTTTCCTCTTCTTTGGTATTTTACTGGATAGCGGCTTTCGGATTTAAATGCTGAAGAAAGGATTTCGTTGATAAAAAGGGGTGAAGGTTGTTAGGCAACAGAACAGACCCCAAGACACACATGCTGTTGATGGACCGGCCAGGGAGGAAGATAATTAGGAAACAACAAAGGAAGGTTGGAAAGCCGCACATGTGGGGGAAGGAGATCAGACCCCAGCGCCACACCCTGTCAGAAGCTTTCGATATATACTATACTAGGGCTCCAGAAATAGGATTCCATGAAGTCTCTCAGAGATGGTGACCAGACATCGCTAAGGGAGAAAGGATATCACATGTCGATCATTCCGCCAAAATGATGATCAGAGAGGAAACGAAATTCTGGATGTTTAAGGAAGTAAGTGTTAAGGAGATATTCGAAAACTGACAAGGTTTTGAGAGCAACGGGACGTTATTCAGAAAGGGTTATAAACGTTTCACTTCATTGTCAGTACCTGTGGATGCTTCCCAGGTGAAGATATGTTTCTTTTCTTTTTTTTACATAAGTGGAGAAGGCAAGCACGCACGGGCGCAGGTTAAGAATCACACTCCTTCAAAGTACAGGGTGGAATACCTTCTTGTCCACACGCCTTGCTTTCTTGTGTCTGGAGGGAGGAGTGGTATTTGAACCCATATGGATAGAGATTATGGGGAGCGGTAAGAGGCGAGAGAGGGAGGTGTGGTGGGTGGAATGTGACAAGAAAAAGAGAGAATTGCATTGTCCGTGGGATAAGACAACTGTGGTGTAGCTGGAACGGTTACGGAAGGAAGGGTAGTGCGACAGAAGCTGTCGGAGGTGCTTTTGGCTGACGACCAAAATAGACCCGCCAGTGGAAGAAGAGGTTCGCCACGTAGCCTTAGTATAATGGACCGCTCCCCTGCTGCACGAAGAACAACGTAAGTACACAGGTGTCGCGTGAGGCGCAGCTAAGGTTGGACTGACGGGCATGACATCCAAGTAGTGAGAAGCTGACGGCCGCAGCGGCAACTGTGTGTGTGTGGATTTTAGCGTTGAGTTTCTTTTTTTCGTCCTCCCGAAGAGTCGATCTGGAATCTTCCATGTAGAGGACTGTTCCCTGGCGGCCGTTCGTATCGTCCAGCAGCCGTGTCCTGCCGGGCAAGCCCTGAGAACATGGCATATCAGTTATTGTGTAGCTTGGTGTGTGTGTGTGTGGATGACGTATTACGTGTTTGAAATATTCATAGATATTAGATGTGTAAAGTCAGGTTAGTTTTGTACCGGACGGTCTTGGAAGTCAGATTAGCTTCGCTGTAGGACTCAAGGTGGTTAATTTTGCGAAGGAGTTTTCTTATTCCCCGGAGATTCTCACTAGCTTTGTGTGTATTTTTTCCTCCAGCAATTAGACTATTCCCAGATTTTATGACCAAAGAGTAACTTGCATCATATTCCTTAATCTTGAAGGATCAGCAAGTGAAATCCCGAAAAGAGATGCGATACAGGGATAGAGGTATTTGGTGTCGATATCATGGTGGTAGTATTGACAACAGTTAGTGGTCTTGAGTAAGAAATTGCCGAAAAATGCTTGTGAAAAGTCACACTTTCACTGAAGGTATTTTGTGTTAGCGTTGGCGAGGGGCGACGCCAATGTGGCTTTATAGCTACTTTCTGAGGAAATGGCCAGTAAGGTAAAGATGACTGGGTGACCGTCAGACACGCACCGCTGTTTACCTTCCTCGTAAACCTAACCTTGTATGACCCCAGAGCTCACAGTGTCAAGCACCAGCGCCCAAACAAAAAAGGAAAAAAAAAAACTTTCCCTGTGAACGCTCAGCGGAGGAGCCTAGTGCAAGAACCCTTCCTCCCTCCCCCCAGAAGACCTACTTCAGGAACCCTCGAGTGAGGGCAGGACGCATAAACCTTCCACCCCGTAGACCTAGGTCAGAAGTTGGAGTGGTGAATAGGTTAGGGCACAAGAGGAGGAGGGGAAGAAGTGAAAGTGAAGGTGGAGTCGTAGTGGAACAGCGTTCATAATAGGATGTTTTAAGGGGCAGTAGAGGGGGGTTGTGGGATAGAGAGTCAGGCGTAAGAACCTTCTGGGAAATCTAGCTCAGAATCTCTTAACTAGAGAGCCGAGGGTGAGACAATCCTTCCTGAATTCTGAGATCATGTCCTCAACTCAAGAGAAGTAAACCTGAACTCGTGGTTGCTGACCTTTTGACGCCTGGAAGGGTCTACCGCTTACCAGAACGGTATAGACGCTGGAGGGGTCGTTTTGCTCTGTAGGGAGAACTTTAGAAGTTTTGGGGGCGGTCAAAGGGGATTAGAGTGCAGGGTAATGGGGCGTAATGGCAAGGTATGGAGCTACCGAACCAAACTTCAGTAGCCTCCCCCTTTTCCGCCTAGCCTAGTCGGCGCTGTCAGCTTGTGGCCCAGTGGTATAGTCCATTTGTAGAAAAATAGAAGTGTACATTGACCTAGTGGATATTATAGTGAGTGCTTAAATAATTCCCTGACGCTTGATTTCTTAGTTATTTTTAATATCAGTTACAAGTACATGGTGGTAATTCTTTAGATATCTATTACAATATTTTGCCCTGAAGTATTACAAGAGCCCACCACACTGTTGAAATAGATACGTGCGTGTACGTTTACCTCGTCCTGTTGCACCAGTCTCCCTCCTCTCATCCACGCACCGCTACCCTAGCACCAAGGTATAACCTCCATTCCGTCCTATTCACCCCAAATATCCTCCCCAGTTTTAATTCAACACGACTTTTCTCCTGTGTATGAGTGTGTGTGTGTGTGTGTGTGTGTGTGTGTGTGTGTTTAGCATTCATAGCGTGCGTTTCCCCCTCCTTCCTCCGCTTCTCCGTGTCCCCCACCTCCTCATTCTTCTGTCGCCTCCACCCTCTCACACCCGTCGAGGCTCCTTCAACCATTCCAGCGCCACTGTGCCTTCCCCTCACACCTCAGTTCCAGCGCTACTGGTCTCAGCTTTTCCACGCCTTCCCTCCTCCAGTCCATTGCAGGACTCCCACGGCTTCCATACCCTATCCACAGCAGCACTTTTACTCCTCCTCCCAGCTGGTGGTGGCGATTCATCTCCGTCCACTCCCCTTCCATCGCAGGGTCGAGAGATACCTTCGAACACCTCCACGCCTTTAATTTCCTTTCCATTGCAGCGCCGCAGTACCCTTCAGCACCACCACGCCCCCTCCTCCATTCGTCTTTCACTGGACCTTCCCGTCTCTCTCCATCTCGAAGATGTTGCAAGGCCTCCACACCAGTCCCCGTTTCCCTCCTGCCGTTGCCATGCCTCCATCCCTACAACACCTTATAGAGGCCCCGGATGGCCCGGCCTCCCCAGCTCGGTTATTGATCAGCGTGGGAGCAGAGGGGACCACACCACCGTCACATACGGGGGCCCCAGCCATGTTGTACTGCCTCGTTTCCACCACCCACCAGGCTCATGGTAGAGCACCAATAAAAAACAAGGAAAAAAAAAGCTGATTTAGTCTGTCTATCGAATGTCGGTAGCCTAATAGGTAATAATTTGGAAATGCTTTTGTTTTTTCCGGTTATGGTGTGTTTAATGGTTGGGTTTATTGCGGGGTTTAGGTGTGGAAAGGAGGGGGTGGGGGATACGCCTCGTTTACAGCCCCTCTTGCATGGTATAAACACATCCTCCACTCGGCAAGACTAATTTTTTGGGAGAAGCCTAGCCTTAATAGCAATTGCCCCAGACACTGTCCGGGGATGCTCAGTGGAACGACGTGGTTTACGAATGACTATTACAGGTGACAGATAGTATTAAACCGTCGTTACACACTACATTACAGTGTCGTTAGGCACTCGATTAAACTGCCCTCGGACACCTTGTCTCGCCGAGGCCAGCCTCGCTAGGGTGTTCTCGGCGGTCTCGACCCACCGCAGCTCCATTTGTTTGCCCGCCATAATTGGGCGTGACTTCACCCACCTTATGTCCACACACAGGGCTCCGGCAGCGTCCGTGAGTGCGAACGCCGGGGGGAACTCCGACCCTTTGACACCTGTGACATCCTGGGAGGAGGGAGTGAACGTCTTGGAGAGTGAGAGCGCCCACTTGTACGAACGCCCGAGTGTGACACTTCCTTGGGGGCGTTTAAGTACCAAATATCTAAGAACTAACTTTATGTGTAAGCTCCCGGGAGCGCGATTAGTAAGGGGCGAGCGTCTACTAGTTAGAAGGCTTCAGTGTGCGAGTTCCCTCGTCGTGTTTGAGAGCCTTGTGTGTAACTTGGAGGTGATCGGAGCGCCAAGGTGTAATTTCCAGGGAGTGTGGTCGGGTAGTAGTGGTAGTAGTCCTACTGGCAAAAGACGCTCGGGCGCATGTCTGTGAATGTTTCGGTTTGGCTGGCTGCTGCTTGTGGCCCTCACAGAACCATAACAGGTGAATCTACAGATCCTCCATCTGTTTTAGTCAGCAGATGTTTCATGAAGAATTGCTTAGAGGGCCGATAATTCACCTGTATACTCTAGATGTATGTATATGTATACGTATGTGCAGGGCGTGTTTCACCTGTGCTCGGAGTGTCTGAGTTGGTGGTGTGTCCGTGGTCCGTTCTCTCTGTTAGTTGTATTTCACTGACACCATCAAGCTTGATGGGGGTTTAGATTAAGCGTGGATGAGCCTTGTGGTCCTTTAACGTGGACGTGCTTTATGGTAACGTGGGAAATAGATTTTCCATTGGAACAGCTGCACACACACACACACACACACACACACACACACATATATATATATATATATATATATATATATATATATATATATATATATATATATGAAAATATTTTACCTTTTCTTATTTTGCGAATTATTAGCTAGAGTGATTCGAGACTTGGCGTGGATGTAATTTACAGAAACTTCATCCAATTTTGTGTGTGTGTGGAAGTTCAGTCCGATTTACATGTTATTCGTTTTGAAAATTAAAAATCACGATGTCTTCAAAAGGAGAATATGTTTAGTGTCGAAGAAATAAATGCTTACCAGACTGGAAGGTTAACCTTATCTTGCGTTAAAACTGTCATATTAAAGTTAATACGATCGTTTTGTATTTCATTCTTCATTCACAGTTTAGAGAAGAAAGCCATCCGATCGAAGTTCGTGCCATCATGCTGTAATATTTCATTCACAGTATAAAAGAAAGAAGGCTTCCATCTGATTGAATGAGTTCCTGCCATCATGCTGTGTTTATAACCAATCACGGTGTAAGAGAGAAAAGCCATCAAACCGTAGTTCATTCCATTGTGTTCTGTTCTTTCATTCACAATGTCATATATATATCCTTTCCTTTTTCCTTTCATACTATTTGCCATTTCCCGCGTCAGCGAGGTAGCGTTAAGAACAAAGGACTGGGCCCTTGAGGGAATATCCTCACCTGGGGCCCTTCTCTGTTCCTTCTTTTGGAAAGTTAAAAAAAAAGAGAGGGGGAGGATTTCCAGCCACCCGCTCCCTCCCCTTTTAGTCGCCTTCTACGACACGCAGGGAATACGTGAGAAGTATTCTTTCTCCCCTATCCCCAGGGATAGGGGATATATATATATATATATATATATATATATATATATATATATATATATATATATATATATATATATATAAGAAAGCCAGCGAAAGCAGTAGGCATGCCCGGCTGAGTTGAGGGGCGGTGTCGGTTATTTGTGTCAGCTGCGTTGCCGGGCGGGTGGGAGCCCGGCGCGTCGCAGGGGTGTGTGTGTACCTTGAGCCATCATACTTTAAACCATAGGATAATCCCAGTAAGCACGGCGGTGTGACCCGTGGTGTTGGGTGGCCTGGTCTCCCACCTGACGATCGTACCACCATCGTGCTCAAAGGGATTATTGACGGGAGTGATAACAGAATTTTGAAAAGTCTGTCATTTTTGTTCGTATTTCATGATGAGAGAGCTGACCCGGGCTTCAGTCAGTCCATCATACATTGCCTCAAGGCCCGTGTCCTTGGGAGGGTAGGTTAAATACTTGTCAACTTTGGTAATGACTGAGACGATTTTTTTTCCTTTTTTTTTTTGTTTATCGTCCTGTCATAGTGGCCGTGTTTTTGAGGATTCCTCACACAGGGCTGAATATTAGAACGTGGGAAGAGCAACATCGACTGGACAAAATGTCGACGAGACCTGAGCGGGACACCAAATTAAGCCAGAAATAACGTCACCAGAAATAACTGGTCCTTGTCAGATTCGTCGAGTTTTTTTTTTTTTTTAAAGTTTGTCCTATCAATGCCTGGCCAGTGATGCGAAGTCGCAGAGCTTTGTAATGAACAGAACCAAGGGAAAGAAGATGATTCATTCCTCGTGTTCTTGCTGGTCTTGTCAGTGTTGCCACTCACGGTGCACTACGATCCTCGGCCTTGTAGGGCGGCCTAACACTAGCTAGTGTCGGGCCCGCCTAACTTTCCTCTTCGGGTCGAAACCTGAACTCTTTCCACTGGGTTTACCATCTTGGAAAGTGTTGATGGCTCAAATTCCTTTTGGTTGCGGTGTAAGCAAGACACGTCGGATCAACGGGGAAATTACGGATGATTTTATCGTGAAAAACTCGAGGTTCAGCAGAGTGGGTTTGGGAGTGAAGTAGCCAGCTGAGTCCAACATGCCTTCTCCCGCCCACCCATAGTGGCCTCCTCGTGGCTTTTCCAGTATGGATACGGTCTCTTGGGCCGAGAGGAAACGGGAGGGAGCGAATGTTTGTGGAGGCAAGAGGTAGTTATTATCACCACTGCGCGTCGTGGCTATATCGTAGGAAGGGGGAGGGTTTACCAGTTCTGGCGTACAGACATCCCGCCAATCCTACCTAAGTTAAAGCTTTCACGATGGTTAGATCCCACAGACGTCAGGGTTGTTACGTGTCGCATGAATCATCTTAATGAGTTAGCGTGGATATCTTTTTTTTTTTTTCCACAAAACGCACCGAGTTTGGTGAGCGGAGGCACGAGACAATACAGAGTGCACTGAAGGGTCCAGGAAGTGGTCCACATCTGGATCCCGTACACCATATGTAGCGTGTCCTGGGCCCCGCCCCCAGCCGTAGCGTGCCCTGGGAGCCCCTGTAGTGGGTCCTGGGCCCTTCCGCCCGCCGTAGTGTGTCCTAGGCCTCGCCGCCCGCCGTAGTGTGTCCTGTGCCCCGCCGCCAGCCGTAGCGTGTCCTGGGCGCCCCCTGTAGCCTGTCCTGGGGCCCCGTCGCCAACCGTTACGTGTCTTGGGCCCCGCCGTGCCGCCAGCCTCCTGAGAGTAATGGATCGTCAGTTCTCCATTTGATGACTCCATCATACGCCCACTTCCGGGTAGCTGGTGTGAGGGTGGAACGGGGGAGGGGAGGGGGGGAGGAGTTGGTTGGGGAGATAATGTAGGGGAGAAAGGGGCAAGATAATCTGGGAGGAAGGCGAGAGTTGGGTTATAATGGTATGGGTATCATCATGACTGGGCTAGTGAGCAGCCTCGTTGGAAAGAAAATGAGAAGAGGTCGTGAAGCCCTTTCCTGGCCATCTTTGCTCGAAACCCAGTTGATTTTCCTTTATTGAAAAAAAAAAAATATATTAAGGAACAACACGCTCCCTGACGTGTACGGCATACAGATGTAACTATTTTGCTCTTTTTCTTCCCCATTGGAGACGTTCTCTTTACCTCATTTCGTATACACCAAGGAAAAAAAGAAGGAAGGATATGAATTATTGCAGTACTGAGTGGATGGAGGGTATTTCCATCTCCCTTTGCCTGCGTTTGGTTGGAGGAGCTGTTGTCTTCATGCCGTGTGATAACTTTCTTTTTTTCTCTCTCTTTAGGATTTTCTGTGATGATCGTCGTGGGTCAGGGTCACAAACAAATTAGTTTTCCAGCATTTAAAACATTTCAAGTAGAAAGTCGAGGTTAAGATCTACGATTTATGATATGTATTTAAGTTACCTTGTGGTCATAACTATGGTACGGACCTTGCGGGAAACATGTGGCAACCTTGGCAACCTGATCGTGGTTGTTGTACAGTGGTGCCAAATGGCTGAAGGTTGACCGACCTGCCAGGGTGTGTGGTACCTCTGGTGGTTGGCACCGTGGGCGCCTCAGGGGCGTCATCCCAGGGTGGCTCCGCCGGTGGTGGAACTGCGGGCGCCTCAGGTCCTTGGGGGGAAGGGGGGGGTAGATGCTGCATCGTCAAAGACGCGTCGAGGAAGACGTGAATATATTTACCCCACCCTACTCAAAATGTTATTGCTTGTTTACATATTTTTCCCTTTTTTTCCAGGATACGTCGACCCTTCGAGAGGAAAATATTATATGTGAAGTAGTATATGTGTAAAGGTGTATTTGGATATTTCATGTGTAGAAAATTTTTCGATATATTTCTCTCTCTCTCTCTCTCTCTCTCTCTCTCTCTCTCTCTCTCTCTCTCTCTCTCTCTCTCTCTCTCAAGTGCATTCATACGTACATGTATACATCTGTAGTAGGTTAATGTTAAGTCCAAATGCTATTTGGTACACGTTATTAAGTTTCAGTTTCATCTAGTTCAGTTAGTGTTTGAATAAGGTACATGTATCCCATCTCAATTTCTATTTAGTCTTATCAGTATTTGATCGAGTGTTCCCCTTCTTACGTGGCCTTTCCCCTTGAAGATTTCCCCTCTTTCCCCTTTATGTAAGCGACCGGCCCGCCATTCCCGTGTGGCTAGGCTGACTCAGAAGCTGACAAATGGATTGAAAAGTTTTGTTTGCCAGACTCTTTATTACCTCATTGATTGTGTAACCAACTCTTCCTACTCTCTGAAGGTGGATGTGACAGTAATATTTCTTTTTCTTTTCTTTTGCCCACAGGCGGCGTTGGAAGCGGAATGCAGGAAGGTGGAGACGGCGAGCAGAGAGTCCGCGTTAGTCAGGTAGTGTACTGCGCCTGCGTCGCTCTAGGGCGGGAAGTTTGAAAACCGAGAAGGTTTTTGGTTTTTTGTGTGTTTTTTCTCTCCCATAATTTTGATGTCTTTTTATTGTTTTAAAATAGGTATAGAGTTTTGTGTGTTATTTTAAATAGGTTATAGTAATGATGCTGTGGTATTAATGGAACTTTCGGTTACCGGGAATAGATAAGGTAATGTGATGTGTTAGGCAAATAGCTATTGTTCCGTGCATTTTACCAAGCATGCAGTCTGTAAACAAAACAACAACAACAACAACAACAACAAGAGAAGCACGAATGGCGCTATCGGGGTATTCTTCCGGTACCTAACCTAACCCAACTAAATCCAACCTAGCCCAAAACTTTAAACGTTTGTGGAAGAAAACCTCTATCGCGTTTTTACGGAACCATAACCATTTGCCGTTTTTTTTTTAGTTATGTTCATACGGGTCTACGACAGTTTTGATGTTGGTAAGTACGTTTTTTTTTTTTTTTTAGACGTTTTATGTGTGACTGATGGTGAGTAAACTATCCCCTTCGTGTAGACTTGGTTGTTAACGATGGGTGATCTGATAGCAGGTTAGCAGGCGTGATATATAGTGTGTCACCGTTGAATGAGTACATCAGTGGATGATATATGACGGTATGGCCAGGGAGATTGATATGGGCAATAGGACTCTTACCTTTCCAGGCTTGATAAGGAAGATCAAACCTGAGTATTAAGTAAATATGTTGATAGATGTACTGTTGGAATATATATATATATATATATATATATATATATATATATATATATATATATATATATATATATATATATAGGAAAAGATCACAGTTGAGTGCATGATCATATAAATTCCTTCTTAACCACAAGAAAATGAAACAAGTTAAGTTCCCAAGTGCACTTTCGTGTAATGATCACATCATCAGGGGAAGATACGAGAAATATATATATATATATATATATATATATATATATATATATATATATATATATATATATATATATATATATATATATACACGACGAAGTTTTGCCAGAGAGCAGGACTAACGCGTAGCGCTCACCGCAGGAAAGTTATGGAGTTGCAAAGAACGGATGGTGTGAGTTTTGAGTTATGTTACGTATGACATGGAGTGGTTGTATGTTTGTGCACGAAAAGCCGACTGCTCACGTGTGGGTAAAGCAGAGAGGAAAGACAGCTACCTGGGCAAAAGGAATGGCGCTTGACAGCCACTGGCTCACAGCCGCCACTCCATCCTCCCGATAACCAAGCGGGTTAGTACTACCTCCCACCTCAGGGAGAGAGTCAAGTCTGTTGGAGCGGGCGGGTTTTGAGCGTTTCTGCTTTTGTTCAAGAATTTCACCTTGCGCGTATTACAGTTCCTTGCGCGCGCGCGCACACACACACACACACACACACACACACACACACACACACACACACACACAGCTGTGGTTGGATTTGTGTGGAGCGGATTACCATTTTCGATTTTATGCATATTTCTCTCTCTCTCTCTCTCTCTCTCTCTCTCTCTCTCTCTCTCTCTCTCTCTCTCTCTCAGAACAAATGCGTAGATCCCTTCCAGCTGCAGTTATATAACCAGATGCTGGAACAACTGGCAGTGTGCCTGGCGAGGTTATTATACAGGAAGGGGAGGGAGAGCGGGAGGGGAACGAGCCATACACCTCCCCTTGTCGGGGCTTCCGTCGCCGCCCCAGACAACGCCGGGTGGGTACCTCAGGTGGCCACAGGTCACACGGCCCTTCCCCCACCCTTCCTCACGTCCACCTGCCGTGCCCAGCCCGGCGTCCAGGTGCCCGGCCCTATGTTGTAGACATACCTCACCACCAGACTCTCCGCTTTCCTCGTTGCCATCCCTCCTTCAGGCGCTGATCCCTTCCTCACACACTCCACTGGTCTCCTCGCCTCCCCGAAACCCTATTTCACCCTCCGACACAATTTAATCCTCCCCTTACCTCTCGCCAGTACACTCCAGTACTGTCCCACACCCTCAGCCACTCTCACGTCCTCCACTCCTACCCCACACTCTTCACCCTCCCATGCACACATCCCTCCCCTCCCACTTCGTCATTGTCTCTTATCACGAAGGAAAAATATACTCGTCCTCTTGTATGAAGGTTCCTGCCCAGAGGAACTGTCGCTGCGCCTTCTGCTTGTCTGTGGAGCGCCTGTGTATCTGTGGTGTCTATAGTCAGTGCACCAGCCTGCTCGTGTGGTGCACGTGCACGGCTTTAGCAGGTGTGGAGGGTGATGGGCTTGTGTCAGACGTATGGGTGATGGGCGACAAGGAGAGTTTGTGGTGTGGCGGGTGGTTAGAGGTGTTGTGTGGCGATGTGGAGCGGTAGTTAGTGGATGTTGGTGAAGGTGTGCCAGTAGGGAGTGGATTGATTAGTGGCTGTGATGAGGGGTTGAGAGGGGAGGGTGGAATTTGACGGGTGAGCATGAATGGATAGGGGAAATGGGTGCTGTAGAACTAGAGTTAGAATGAATGGGGTGTTCTGGACGCGCGCACTCACACACACACACACACACACACACACACACACACACACACACACACACACACACGTCTCATTTCACCAACCTGCTTCATCATTTTGTTTTTGATCACGGTAACTGATGCTGTGGATGAGAACATAAATGCTACTTCAGCTGTAAAACATTATTATCATTTTTTTTAATGAGTTCACTTTTTCAGCGGTTAAACGGAATAATCGTTTCAAAATGGAGGTCTGAGGTATGGGAATATCCTTCACCTGCGATTCGTTTTGGGTAATATGGACATGCATAATATCTAGGTCGAGTTTTGATCATTTGTAGAAATGTGAGAAAGGTATAATCGGGTCAAGAGGATTAACGATGAGACACATTCAGAGGCCTTACAATGTCCCCTCATCCCTAGACATTTGACCTGGCTTGTGTGTTGACCTGCCTGACTCATCGAGTCTTAGGGCTGCCTGCCTCCTCCCGCCTCCTCAGGTGTCTCCCTTACCCCTTATGTGCCACTCAAGGTTCCCCTTTAAGTGATATATATATATATATATATCTTTTCTTTCTTTCTTTCATACTATTCGCCATTTCCCGCGTTAGCGAGGTAGCGTTAAGAACAGAGGACTGGGCCTTTGAGGGAATATCTTCACCTGGCCCCCTTCTCTGTTCCTTCTTTTGGAAAATTAATTAATATATATATATATATATATATATATATATATATATATATATATATATATATATATATATATATATTACAGAAGAAGTATTCTGTATTTGAATGCTATTTCAGGCTCGCCTGAAAACTCCATAATGAGAATGAATTTCTTATTTAAACCACAATGCTTCATATTAAGAGGAAAATGGTTATCTAAAGGTGTATTGGTTCAACAAACACAAGTGCTCCGTAACACACAAAAGGTTCATGTCGGACACATTCGCCCACTGTAAATAGTTGACACATTACATACCTTGTTATGTAATCCCGGTCATTGTTGCTCAGCCTTTGTGAATAGTTGACCAGGTCCATGTAAACAGTTCACTTATCTCGTAGCTTGTAGCTCTGTCACAGAGGCGAAGTCCGTCCGTCCCTGGACCTTTTGTGTGCACTCTTTTGTCGTGTCGTGTATAGGTTCTTAGTGCACGATAAATTCACCATTCTGGCGGTAGAGATGTTATTCAGTGAAGGTACGCTCGACACGCAAATAGATCAAACAAACTATAGGAGGAAAACGTTGTCCATAGACGAAACACATCGATGTCTTTGAAATCGGTTAAGTAGTTAGCTTTATGGGGAAACTTGGCTGTTCTTCAGCAGTTTCACGTCTGCGTAATTATAATTGGATGAGTTTTCTTCCATCTCGTGTTTCTCAGCGGCAGGACGCGTTCATATCATCGTCGAGTTCGAGTCTTAAGAGTTGGAAGATGTTCAGGTTGCCGTCAATTCCCGGCCTGCCTCGCCTCGCTGACAGCTTTACCACGCCGAGGCAAGACTTCCCATGCCGTGGTCTGGGCCATATTTCTGGCTGCAATTCTTTCCCGACACTCCAGGAAGATCTAGTGCCAATCTTGCCGCTCCTCAGGGGGGTGTGTGGGTGCCGGGAGAACGGTCAGTGGCGCTGCCGGGGGCTGGAGGTGCTGTTATGAGGGAGAACAGTGCCATGTGTAATGGTCGCCACGGGACCTCCGGGCGGTGCTGTGTAGGCAGGTTCAGGAGGACCTCCACTGCCGGTGTGGTTCTGGGACGAAGGAGACTCCTTGGAAAGTCTCGTGCTTAGGTGCATCCCGGGCCGCCGCCCCCTTCCCCCCTTGAGCACGACGGAACGTTCCTTGCGCAAGATGGGACGACCCCTCCTTGAGCACGATGGTACTACCCTTGTACGTGACGAATGAAGTCCTTGAGCACGACGGTACGACCCCTGAGCACGACGGCACGGTCCTCGAGTACGCTGGAGGCTGGACCTTTGAGATACCCTTGTAAGTGTCAGGTCAGACGTCACGCCATCATGTCCAGGCAACATGACAGCGCCGTTCAAGTGTCTTTCTTGGTACCCAGGCTGCTCCTCGGCAACCCCTTCCTCAGGAACGTATAAAGGCAGGGCGTGGGTTGTGACCCCTCAAAAGCCTCCAAGGTGCAGAAAGAATGGCTGCTCTATATTTGAAGGTGTCCTGGAAGCCTTTGGAATTTTGGAGACTCCCTGGAACCAGGAACTTGAAGTGGGCTTCATGTCCTAACGCCTCATATCTTTCCTATTTTTATTTCGTAAGACTCGCCGTCTAATGTGTGTGTGTGTGTGTGTGTGTGTTCGAAGTTTTTTTCTCTTTATGACAGGCGGTCATTTCCAGACGGCGGTGTCCCCTGCCAAGGTACATGACAGGTGTCAAGGCGGCTCACGGCTCGAGTTGGTGGGAGGCATCCGTGCGATGCGGACACACTCCACCAGTCGTAGAGTGGAGGAACCTGCAGTGCCCCCTACAGTAACTGTAATGGATGTGATCTTCTGCCAAGTTACAGGGCTGAAGCACACACAGTCTTAATAAGAACTTCTTAAATATATCAGAGGGACGGCCCTCCCGAGACTGGGATTTTCATTATATATTCCAGTTTGAATGAAGAAAAATGTTTGGCTGACGAGAAAAACTTATGAGAAAAGTTTCTGTTATTTGGAATTTTTTGGGTGGGGAATGGGAAAAGAAAACGAATGAAAAAGTGCAAAGGAAAAATAAACTTTGCTCTTTAGCATATTAGTTATGTTTCGTGAATGTTCATTTTGGTAATGATAAATAATGAACAATTTAGATTCGAATAATCTTTATTTTGTAAGTTTCATGATGTGTCTTTTTAACGGAAATACAGTTAGTTCTTTTTTTTCTAAGTTTAATACTTCACAAGTGGATGTAATATATTATTTGCAGAGTACGTAACCTGTTTATGCCAACCTCCTGGTACGGTCTCCTGCTCTTGCAAATGAGTGGGAGGGAGGAGGAGGTGGGGAGGTCACACTCGAAGATTTTAAGCCAGACGAAATTGTGGCTCCAAAAATGTATTACATCCTGTGGGAGGTTACGGTGGACGCAGCGCCCCGGAAGTCGCTCAGCCAACGGGAAACGGACCATATTGTGGTCAACTGTAATTTTCCTCGGAATATGTAGAGGAGAAGATGCTCTCGGAAAAAAGATATGTGTGACGTTTGCCTGACTCAGGATATGTGTATGAATCACCAGGTGGGTCGCTACACACACACACACACACACAAACACACACGGACCTGCTGTGGGGAGAGGGGAAGGGATGGTTTGACGGAATACGACCACAAGTGGTGCCTGGGTCGTGACCACCAGGTAGGTCAGAACACAGACCTGGTGGAGGAGGGTCCTCTACGGTATGCGACCAGAATATGGTGCCAGGGTCAAGGAATGAATTAGGAATAAGGAGACGAGCCCTCGGACAGAAGAGGAAGTGGGGTTAAGGGAGACATTATCGCCATTTAGGATGACGAGTTCTTCGAGACGGGAGACTGTCGCAACTAGAAGCCATTACTGGAGGTTGAGCAAGACATGTAGCAGGGAAAAACGAGAGAACACCTTTTTGGTGAGAAAAGCGTGAATGTGGTAAACAATATTCGGAATATTTTAGTAAATGCTGAGAACTTGTGGGATATCAAAACCCATTTAGTAAATTAGGATAATGAAGAGAGCTTCGTGCATGTTATACGTAAATAGGTAATCTCTCTCTCTCTCTCTCTCTCTCTCTCACACACACACACACACACACAATAATGCTGCTTCCCATTTCCCTGAGGACCTCAGCAGCATCCCACAACGGGCCACACAATGTATCCCGCTTACTGGACGCTAATGCAGAATTATATAAAGCTGGACTCCCGGCAACGGACAGGCGAGGGACGACACGTCCCTCCCGTGTGCCACAAAGGCCACACGACACCTAACGTGCACTTGTTGTGACTGAATTTACCCCGCTTAGGGTTATGTGTGGCCAGGTTTGGTTTCAGGGCAGTTTGGTATGTCTCTTTATGAAGCTGAGATAGGTGAAACGTAATTACAAAAATGGAGATAAAACGTAATTGATTACAAAGATGTAAAACGTAATTACAAAAAGAGATAAAGCGTAATTGATTACAAAGATGTAAAACGTAATTACAAAAAGGAAACCAACCAGCTTTAACGAAGCCTAGCCTTACGTAACATGGGTTAGGTCAGGTAAGACAGATTTGCTTGGTTTAGGGGCGAAGTTGAATGAATATATGAATAATTGTGTCGACGTTGACGTCATTCGGGAAATCACACACACAGTGGCGTGACGGGAAATAGATTACACCACCAGGGTATGAGGCGAGGCGTGACGGCCGCTTCGTCCATGTAGTAAGCACAACGTACGAACCACGAACCACTAAGCACGACAGTACGACCCTGAAGCAGAACGGTACCAAAGGGTCGTACCATCAAGGTGGCGCAACCACCGAACGCTCGACGCTTCTCTCGTACCGCTGTGGTAAATGGAGCAGAAAAACGCTACGCTGAATTAGCATTTCCCGCTTTTGTTGTTGTATAGGGAAAAGAAAAATGTGTATTTAGCATTCGTGCTATAACTTACGGGCAGTCAACGAGCTAAAGTTCATGAAAAAAGAAAAGAGGCTTTTGGTCGGCACCGCGGATGAATATGTGTCGGTGTGTCAGCGGAGAATCCACCCACCTCCCTCCCACCCCCGCTACATCCGTCTCAGCTGGACGACACCAGACGACAGTAGACGAGGAACGGAACAGACAGACACCGGTCTGCTCGCTAGCCTACTACCCGTCGCAAGGTTACTGGGAAGCGTTACACTTATTATCCTTGAAGTTAGTGTGTCAGAAGAGAGGACTCCGGGGGTAGAGGGATGAGAGAATGGCTGGTGTGAGGAGGAAAGGCTCTGTAATCAGTGAGGACCAGGAAGGACTTCCTGACACGCAACTGGAGGAGAAAAAGAAAGGAAAAGAAATATTTGTTGTTGCTCTCGTATAAGAAGTTGTGTTCGTCTATACTTATTCTCCTGTCACTTTAGAAACGCATGGGCGTTCGATGCTAAATGAATTATAAATGTTTCTCATTATCTTACGCTACAGGTATACGCCTAGTGTTTTAGGAACTGATTACCTCCAGTTTTCTACTGGAAAAGAAAATGGAGCTGCGTAAGACTTTATAATTCTTACTGAAAAATATTTACTCATAGGTGAAGACTATTCTAACTCGGTTGTGAAATATTGTTGTCATGGAATTGTATTTTCGTAGATATTTTGAAGTAAATAGTAAACTGTGTGAGTGAGTCATACTTGGTGTTGAAGGACAATAGTTATGTGGAGCTGAAGAAAAGTAATTGCGATACACTGGGCGGAAACGGTGGAAGACTGTTGTTTTGTATCAAGGTCGTGTGGTGGCGCTGTGACCCTGGCGGCTCCTTGTGGGTTGTGTGTGTGTGTGTGTGAAGGGTTGGATGGTGAAAAATGTCCATGAGAATGGCACTCACCTGTCACCTACCTTGATAAGGAGGACAGTGGAAGTATACATAGGTCGCCTACCATGCAAAGTATGATTGTATGAGGGTGGTGTCACATACCTACTCAGAAGTCCAACCCATCGTGAGGCAGGCCATTTCGTCGTAGTTAGGTAAGGTTCGTATGTATCGTTGTGCTTAAGAGTTGAAAAATCGCTGGAAGCCTTTTCTTTTTTCCTGTATTTTTTCGTGCCGTGATCCCGCAGTGGGCAGCAAGCCTCCCATCAAACGGAGGAGGTTCGACGTCGTTAAAATTGTGGATTTATTGTGTGTATTGTGGGTTTATTGTGTGTATTGTGGGTTTATTGTGTGTATTGTGGGTTTAGCTGTGCTGCCTAGGAGAGGCTGCTTCCCCGCCCGGCAACCCACGCCACCCACGCTCTTCATATTGGCTGCCTGTGTGGTTTTTCTCCGTGTGATGCTTCGAGACGTAATGTTGGTTGGCAGGGTACTGCTGGAAATGATTTATGGGGAAATTACTGTAAAGCCATGGAAGGGGAAAAAAAAATGTTTTGTATCTTTCGGTTTGCGGAGCAAGTTCTTTTGGTGGTAGTGGTTATGGAGTTATCATAACACACATTGAGGGAATGACTTAGGTCATTTTCTTTTATTTTATTTTTTTGTAGATCTATTAGTGTCCCCGGAAGTCGGCATTCAATGTGCACCGTTTTGGCGCAGACATTGTAATGCCGCGCGCCGCTTTTTTTACCGTTCTGACGGTCTGCAAGCGTACCATTGACCGTGAATGCGATTGCGGTGTATTTGTGAAATACCGGACACGGATGTAAGCAGGTGGTAAAGATCACCCAGGCTTCTATCCCGTAAAACAAAGACTCAACAGGAACGGAATTATATTTTTGAGGCTGTGGGTCCCGCCTTCGCGCATCCATCGCTTCTTTTTTTTATCATAATTATTATTTAGCACATTTTCTCTACGGGAAAGTGATCAGTACAGTACAGCGAGAATATTCAGGGTGTGTTTACCTCATTGTAGTGATTACTATTCATACACACAGGGATGGAGTAGAATGTACGTGATGTCTTAGTCACGTAACCAGTCTTTCCTGTTATGTATATATAGTGTTTTGAACTTTTTCGTTTTCGGTGTTTTCACGGCTGCATCAGGTAGCTTGCTCCATCGTCTCACTGTTCTGCTATCATAGAAGTATTTATTCGCTTCTCTTTTTTTTTTCGTGGCCTGTGGTTGGTAATATTATTTCCCGGTTTCATTTAATATCGACGGCATCATCTCGGTGTTAACTCGGAAGTCCATCTTAACTCGCATTTTACAGCTCGGTGCTCGTCTCTTCCCGACATCTTGCTGTATCGTATTGAATCATTGAGCTATCCCAGGCATGAGCAAGATATTTTCACTCCCCTGTCATTGATCCTTCTTTTCGTCGAGTTCCTGTCGAGTACACAAGTTGAGGTATCACCTCCTACAGTTCTCGAACCCTGAGTGTACCCTGGTGTTCCCACTCGAATTCCCTATGGTTGAAATCTCCCATTATTATATACATATTTTTTCCCTTCACCGAGAAGAGCTTGGCTGAGCCATGTGGCTCATCCGTCATTACTTTAATTAAATATGTGACTCGGGTTTTCAAATGTTTTCGTACGATTGTATATTTGCAGAAATATTGGGTGGATATTTGACTTGCTTTTCTCATTATATAGTGTGTTTTCATCCCCCAGTTGCTCATGAAAAACTTTAGATTATTTCTTGTTTGATGGGCCAAACCCTCTTCCTTCTCGTATGTTTTATCTTTCCTTCTTTCCCAAGTTATATCCTTTGGGGAAGACCAGAGACGATTGAGTCACCACCTTCCAACTGGTGGCTTGGGGTGACTGCTGTCTGGGAGCCCTAATTCTGCTTAAGGAATTCTCTTGAAAAAGATGATGGTCGTATATGCAAGTGATATAACCTTTGTGAACAGGATTTGATTCCCGTGTGTGTGTGTGTGTGTGTGGACTAGTGTGTGCCGGCCTGATGGAGAAGCGCGGCCAAGTCTGACCACACCACCCTCGAACACGCGCCTGGCCCCTCTTCATCCTCCCCTCACACACACACACACACACACACACACACACACACACGCTTTGTTGCTGTGGCTGCTGTTTCTGCTGCTGCTGCTGTTGCTGGTCTTCACCGCGGCTTTGCAGCATCCTGGACTGTGTCGAGTGTTGTGACAGTATCAACAAGTCTCCCTTCCCTCCCTGCCCCTGCCTGACGGCCCTCGCTGGCTGGCAGGGCTTCCCTTATCTTCTCCTCCCACCACCTCACCCTCCCTCCTCCTCCTCCTCGCACGGCAGTCCCACCGCCGCTGGTTGATTTGCCTCACAATGCCCGCGTCGTTAATTACGCCCCCCCCTCCCCCCCCCGTTACGAGGCATCCGTTTGAAAGGATTTTAATTTCATGGAGAAAGCTGCTTGTTTTACTGGCTGCCTAAATAATTAAATATCAGTCATGTGAAGATTTATATAGTGACTTGTTATGTTGATATTAGGACTGTAAAATTTCACTGTGAAAGCATTTTCATGAACATATATATATATATATATATATATATATATATATATATATATATATATATATATATATATATATTCTTTGAATCCCATTTCAAGATAAGGTAGCACAATCGCCCCAGATTCGCGAGGGAATGCGGTGCGTCTCCCTCCAAACTGTCACTCGCCATCATTGTTCACTAGGGTGAAGGAGACGTCAGCGACGGAGGGAAACGTCGCCAGTCATCATCTTTACTACACCCTCATCTTCCCCTACACGTTTCATTTCATCGCCGGCAGCCATAGCACGGTGGAAAGACCTCTGGTCATACGAGGAGTGAAGTAAGGCAGCGACAAGAGAGAGAGAGAGAGAGAGAGAGAGAGAGAGAGAGAGAGAGAGAGAGAGAGAGAGAGCTGCGTGCCCTAGCCTTGCTTGTATAATGATAGGATAAAGCCATTAAGTACTCCTCACTACACCTTGAAAGAGATGCTGCTCGTGGGTCAGATCAGATGGCTTCATCATTATACCCGTCTGGTGCTGGTAGGCCAAAGCCATCAAAAGGGAAGCTTGCTCTTAAGACTATACTGTGGGGATGCAAGGCAGTCCTCAATGACAGTATAAGATAATACATAAAGATAATGTAACTCAGTCGAAATTTTTAAAAAAAGTGAGATTATTTTTGAAATACACATTGTGGTGCCATCGTCTCAAGAAGAGTGTGTCTATTTTTTCTCCCCTTTGGTTTATGGAATCATGTTTTGAATATCGTAATGAGGAGCCGCCAGAGCGCGGAGGCCTTCGTGGGTCCGTCTGCTCGTGGACTCTGCAGCTCCTGGTTAAATTTGTTTAAATTTCGCCAGCGGGAAGGACTGGAAATGTGAAAGACCTTGACAATAATGACACCCATTCGAAGGAGGAAAAAGGTATACAAATGGGATGGAATTTATACTCCAACTAGGACAGATACTCGTACGTTTTTTGTTTCTTTCTTTTATCGGCTATTTCCCCCATCTGTGTTTAGCCCAGGCCCACATAAGTGTAGCTGGAAACAGGTCTGGCCACAGTGGTAGACTCAAAATTTGCAGCTCATGCATCGCGACATTACGCTTGGCAACGCTGCTGCGTTTGCAGTGTATGTGGCAATTCTGTCGAGAGGGTCAATTTATAGCACCGTGATTCGTCGCTGAGTTTTTTGTTGTCCTCAGAAATGAAACGTCCTTTGAAGAACTAAGCCTCTTGTATTTCCTGGACGTGTTAGGTTGTGGCGGGGATTCCTCGGCGTGTGACGGTGCGTGAAGGACTTCTCATCCTTGTATATATTCATATCCCGGACCTTTGGATGTGGGGGGAGGTGTTTGGCGTTGAAGTAGGGCGGCCGGAGGGGTGAAGGACTTCTGATCCTTGTGCCTTGCAAGGTCGTGTTGGCGAGGATGTCTGTGGTGTAAGTGAGGGGTCTGACTCGACCCTTCCTCTCACTCGCCTGTTCCTTGATGAAGTCTTTCATGATCCCCTGATCCTACCTCGTCACAGCTTATCAAGTCTGAGGCGACTCTGGAATTTTAACAGCATTAGCCGTCTCGTGGAGTGTAATCTCGACTTAACATCGACGCTGGTCTCCAGGCGTCCACGATGCCCCACATCTACGTTCAGTTTTGGCTTCTTGACGTCGAAGGCACGACCGTTGTGCTCTTACGTTTAATGTCCAGGCCTTTTCACCGGCCTTCTAAGGGTCAGGTCAAGGGCGAGGTCGTCGTACCTAAGGGTCCATTGTGCTCCTGGGGCTAGTTAAGGTAGCGATAGATATCGCCCGACCCGCTGGTCGCGTCGCTGCTTAGATTTTTACTCAAATGCCACGAATTTCTTCTGGCTTGCCTGATCACCGTCCGTGAGATGGATAGGTCGATGGTGTTGCAGTGCGGGCGTCCGTGCACCGGTGGGAGGGGGAGAGGTTTTCACCGAGGTGAAAGTTGGCCTCAGTTCTCTTGGGCAAACAGAGACGGCAAGCCAAGCAGATCGCGACGCACTTTTAAGAGCTGGAGGGAAAGGCTGGAGTGTTTAACCCTCGAGCACGACGGTACGACCCTTGAGCACGACCGTGCGATACTTTAAGCTTGACGATGCGATTCTTAAGCACGGCGGTACGATCCTTGAGCATGACGGTACGGCCATCATGTTCTGATGAGTTGATTGCGACAAGCAACACGCCATAACACACAAACAAACAACTTGGTCCTTCTGTTCCTCGGCCACGGAGATCAATAGAAACTACCGTCACAGTGTTATGCTGGGGTGTTGCCTCCTGGCTATTGATCCCCTGTGGTTGTGACCCAACACTCGTCTTCCCCGCCTCCTTTATAATCACTCTTCACACCCCCTTTTCATTATCGCTCCTTTTCACGTCCTTGGCCGTTATCGGTCCGTGCACGCCCTCAGCGCCGTTCATCAACACTGCCCGCGTCCCGGTGCCCCTCCTGATCTCTCTTCATGGCTTGAATCAGATTCATTATCATTATCCTTCGCGCGTCTCTGACGCTGCCCTCACCCACCGAGCACCGCCTCACACCACACGAGTCCTTGTATCCACACCCAAAGCGGCCTTCATCATCATTTCCCCCGCGTCACAGAATGGTTGTCTACAGTCTTCTTGCCTCGTGTGTGGTACTCTACCACGTCTGAGACCTTTCTTTATCCCCGTGGACGCCCACAGCGTCCACCACCGCCATCATCATCATCATCATCACTGCTGACGACAGAGCATCTCTTCCTTATCTCCTTGTCTCGTCCTAAGCCTCCCCTTTTGATTACCCGTGGCAGCATCCCGAGTCCCCCGTCGTTGTCTGAGTCCAGCGCCCCATTTCAGTGCCACTGTATCTCCTCTTATCACGGCTGTGTCCACGTCCTGGACGCCTTTCATGACGAACGAGTCTGCCCGGCTGATGAACCACCACCTGCCGGTATCTCCTCGGGTGCTCCCCTCTTTCAGTGTCGCTGGGCTCTTCTCTCTTCCCTCTGTCTCCCCTGCCTGACATATCGGTTACCCTCTCCATCCCCTCCCTGCATCCTCAAGTCAGCCTGCTTCGGTAATCTATCGCCAGGTGACCTCTCGCAAGCGCGGTGCCCGACGCGCCTGCGATGCATCAAGGCGGGCAGGAGGAGGGGCGGGTGTCCAGCTGGGTCTGGAGACCAGGCTGAAGCTGAGGTAGTCATGGAGAATCTATTTCCACCGTCCTCAGCCCAGCGCTGCTGCCGCCACCAACCCGGCCACACTGGAATTCTCCCAGAATAAACATGAACATGCTCGCACTACACTGGCATGAATATTCCATTAACTGTCTTTACATATATAACGAAATACCTCTTGGCAGTAACGTAGACGAGGTTGGGTTACAGTATCTGGTTCAGTTGTTCCGTCATTGCCAGAGGTTTTGAGAATTCGTCGCTTGGGTTTGGGCTGCTTGAGAGAAAACGTCATGACACCAAGAAGAAAACCTGAAGTTTGAGAGAAAACGTCATGACACCAAGAAGAAAACCTGAAGTGAGTTGTTCCCGTTGCAGATTGTATTTATTGCGGAGCTGATCCTATCGTTTTCTGTTCATCTTTGGAGGACTTGATACCAGCCAGGGTCGGGAGGTGGAGGTGTAGGTGTTGGTTACCATGTCCCGGCTCAGAACCGCCCCTGTCGCGGATGGCTTCAGTACCTTCTTAAATATCCTGTTCATCTTGGGCTCGACCGTGCGACCCTTGGATGTGAGGCGACCAAGGAAGGAAGGAAGGAGGGGGGTGGTGATCACCAGTTAACCTTACAATGGTACGACCCATTAGCACGATCCGTAGGGAGTTGTGACGATGCCTTGGCTTTCGACCTTACCCTTCTTTATTATTAGGGTCAAATCAAAGGCCAGGAGCCTCTCTCTCCCAGCCTCACGCTGGTGGCTCCTCAGCCCGTCCTCTTCCACACAACATAGTAGCTCTTCATCACCGTCCCACCAACTCCCTGACGCTGTTCCAATCACTCCCTCCCACCTACCCTCCCGGCGGTAGCCATCTCCCCTTCCCTCTCGTTCTTCGAGGAGGCCCGCCTGTTCATGCACTCGACCTCTTATTTCCGGATTCTCACAATAGACGAATATTGACTTTTTCCTCAGCTTTAAACAAAAGTGAATCAGCTTCATTTAGCGAATCTTTTATTTTTATTTTTCAACTTTGTTCCATCATGGATCGCGTGCGTGTACAGTACAATATGTTGACTGTGCACAATATATGTATGTGTGTGTGTGTGTTTCTTTCATACTTGTCTACCGTTTCCTGTATTACCGAGGCAGCGCCAGGAACAGACGAAGAAAGGCCGCACTCGCTCACATCCATTCTTTAGCTGTCATGTGCATTGCACAGACACCACAGCACCCTATCCACAACCAAGCCCCACAGACCTTTTCATGGTTTACCCTCGGTTGCTTCATATATATATATATATATATATATATATATATATATATATATATATATATATATATATATATATATATATATATGTGTGTGTGTGTGTGTGTGTGTGTGTATGTATAACAGGGCTACGCTGCAAATGGGTTACACCGCCAGTGAAGAGTCACCTATGGCGAGGTTGTATAATTGAAAGTACAGTCTCGTCAAAGAACTTCTCACTCAAGGGAGTCTCCACCTTTACCTGCTACCGTAAGTAGGGCAGCTTCGGGTTTTCGGCATCCTTTGGAAAGTTGTTCCCCTCAAATACAAGGAGCATTTTGTTTTCCGAATTGTGAATGAGCCCCTCCGTCATCATTACTGGTAATCTGCGGCCACTTCGAATCACGGTAGCCCGTGATATTGCACAGTAACTCCCTCGACCACTGTCATTGTCTTCAATTGGATGGGTTAGTGTTGGTTTTCTTGGCAGCGAGAGGCTATCCCGTGCGGCTGAAGGGTGAGGCGAGGTCTGGCGGGATATATATATATATATATATATATATATATATATATATATATATATATATATATATATATATATTACAGGGTAAAGGTTTTTACCTCATGGGATAGGCGGTGGGTTTTAAGCCTCGTATGTGGGAAGAAAGATGGACGTGGTGTGCGTACAGTATAGGGTTGGTGGACGGAGGCTTTGCGCCTGGTGCTGAGAAGAGGTTATTGACGCCTTTAATGGAGTGTTATTTGTTCATTATGGTGAATAGGCGTTGACGAGATCAGGCCATCGTTTGAAAGTTACCGTAAATTGCTGTATATATATATATATATATATATATATATATATATATATATATATATATATATATATATATATATATATGTATATATATATATATATATATATATATATATATATATATATATATATATATATATATATATATATATATATATATATTGTATTTTTTATGTGCGTATATGAGTTCATGAGCGAAATTCGTAAGTTTTGTCTATTTATTTATTTATTTATTTTATCATCTTATTTGTTTTTGCTTGGCACTCCACGTCGATCTCCTGGCGTTCATGGCACCCGGATCTGGAATCTATGTACGCGGGAGCCTCCGGGCGGCACTCACCATGATTGGCCAATATGACCGAGGCCCCCGACCAATCCTGGGTGGGCGGGGTGGCGATGTACGGCACTGCCGCCCATCGAACTGTCTGTGGCGTCAGGCAGAGGGAGGGAGAGAGAGAGAGAGAGAGAAAAAAAAAGTAATAGCTCGCGAACGTATTACATGGCTTCATGAATTGCCTAGAGACTTCACTTGAACTGACAGTGCAGGGGTGTGGTAAGATGGCTTGAACGATTGGTCAGTCTTGAAGAGTTAGGTCAGGGGGTCATGCCATCCTACCCACGGGTCGTACCGTCTTACCCATGGGTCGTACCTTCTTACCCAAGGGCCGTAGCGTCTTACCCAAGGGCCGTACCTTCTTACCCAAGGGTCGTACCGTCTTACCCAAGGGTCGTACCGTCTTACCTACACTGCAAGTTCCATAGACCCTCAGCATATTGGTTACGTTAAGATCTCAACCACCCACTGCCGCACCGCCTTCCTTGACTTCATTTACCGGAAAATAGAGATCAAGGGTCGTACCGTCTTACCCAAGGGTCGCACGGGTCGTGGCCAAGGGTATATTAGTAAGGATGAAGTGTGTCGTCGGCACGACCAGTGTGGCGTCCGGACTGGCCGGCTACGGAGGCCGTTGTACACAACAGGCCAAGGACTGACTGAACACCAGCAGATGGTCGCCGCCCGCCACACTGAACAGTATGATTCCACTTTACTCACTTCATTCCCATGAATTCCTACTCGATTTTTTTAGATGGGGATTACCAGACCCCTTTCCCCGGTCAGATGGGCTTTTAAAACGGCAGATATAGCGGGATCCATCAGTAGATGAAGGCATTCCTACCCCTCTCAGCTGCAGTTGGGCCCCGCAGAAGCCATTCAGCCAAGACTCGTTCTTTTCATCTGAGCCAGACGGCCCGCCTACCTTACCTCTGGGGAGATGGAGCCTCCCTCCCACTGGTTGGCACTGGTGCGGAGGGAGGTGGCCGGGGCTGCAGGGGACATCACCTGGAGTGTGGTGGAAAGTGGTCAGGATTGGCGGTTGGAATGACCGTCATTAGTAGTCGTCTGGGGCTGGCTGGGAGGTGGCAGGGCTGGAAGGGAGGGGTAACCCGAAGCGAGGGAGGTTATGTGAGGTGAACCGGGCAAGTGTTGGGAGCTGGGGAATAACGAGAAGCAGAGGAGGTTTCTACAAGAGGAATCGTTCAGGGTGAGGCAAGAAGTGACAGGATGGATAGGAGTGACCTTGATTAATAGTCATATTGGGTGAGAGGATGGTGGAGGGGGGCTTCGGGAAGGGTGACCTTAACAGAACATCTAGGGTGAGGAGAGGGGGTGGTGCTCAAAGCTGCTTGCAGGACTCGACTCCTTTTGCTGTCGTACATGGCGAGGTCATTGATGTACGACCGAAGTTTACCATTACAATTTCTTCACTGCATGTTTTACAGAAGCACGTTAGAGTGTATAAGTTTAACATAGCTTTGATATAACCACCTAGATTCTAATTGTCAGAGATTACACACATTAGTCTCACCGCCGCACTGTGCAACATAGTGGTATAGATTTGGTCTTGGAACCTTGAGGCTCATGATGAGATGGTTGATGTAACACACACACGGCATTGTAGGTGTTAGAGGAGGTTACTCTATACTAACCAGGCCCTTAATGGTAACATTTTATCGCCGACTGCGACGTCGCTTGAAATCCGTTTTTAATGTATAAGTAACAGCAGCGCGAGTGGGCTGCAGGAAATGTGTGGAAAAATGGCTTTGTATATGTTGAAAGTGTACGGTAAGATCCTGGGTTAATGATCATCAGTCAGTGCATAGGCATCAAATCCAACATTTACACTTCCTCGAACTGAGGGGGAAAAAAAGTATGTAAGTTGGCTGTGGTAGATAGTTAAACTAACGAAGGAAGATGTATGTCCGTGGGGAGAGCGGATGTACTGGCAAGTTGTTCCCTGAGGCTGAAGGCGACTGCAGTCACCGTTTTAAGTGGCACACTCAAGATTTTTTTTTGGCATGGATTTCCATATGAGAGTCTGACGTATTTGGAGGAGGTTTGGAAGCATATCAGAAAGTTGCAGTGATGAAGGAAGACTTCTTGTACAGTTGTCTCTGTCTGAGCAAGACTTGTGAGGAGTTGAAGTTCGCCTTCTGTGAGCTCTAGTCCTAGATCAGTCCTCTCCCAGGAAGTCCCCCTCTCAGGACCTCCCCTACTGAAGTACTCCCCTTCCAAGATCTCCCCTTACTAGAGCATTCCTCCACGAGGACAAGCTCTCCTAATAGGCCACTCTCACACTGTTCCCCCACCCTTGTCACGACCCCAGAGTGGGACGCTTCACCCTCGAGGACGCTAACTCGCTGCAAGAACCTCCTTCTTCGAGAACTCCACCCACCAGGACCCTTCACCCAGTGGGTCTTCAACCATGACGTTTCCTCCCCACTGTCCAGGTCTGTACGTGGCGACGGTGCGGTGACCACCAGGACCAGTCAGTACGAGGAGATGCTCCGGCTTATATTGATCATGGAGGACTAGTGTGGCCAGGGTCGTCGGCCTCACCTCCCTCCCCCTCCTCCTCTCACCTTACTTGCCACCCTTCGCCACCTCCCCCTCGCACTCCCCTCACCACCACCCACCCGACCCTCGCCCCGCCTTCTTTACCCCTCGCCGTTTTCCCCTCTCTGTCTCCTTCCCTGCCTTTCTTTTCAGATCCCAGACCGCCTAGCTTCCCCCCCCTCCCAAGCCCCCACGCTTCCTTCCCCTCCACCTTCCCCGTGGTTCCGTCTGGCCTGCCTTGCCCTGCCCTCTGTGTTCCCTGCCGGTGAGCTGCTTCCGCCCTGTTTTAGGTCAAGAGGGGCTTGTGTGCCGGCTCTAGTCTCCGGTATTTAGGTTCCATTACGTTGCCAGACTTTTTTTTTTTTTGTGGTGGTGGTGGGGGGGGGGGGGGGATTCGCACACAACCCGGCACGGCAAAGGAGCGTTGCCGATGGTTAATGTGCCGACGACGCACTGGCGGTAAACAAGCGATAAATGAGAGAGAACACGGTGTATTGTGCTGGTCTTTTTAAAGTAGCTGGAGAGGTGCGGATCCTAGTGTTACTAACACCTTGAAAGTTTTATGGAGGAGCCCCCCTCGCGGTTAATGACGTGTTGCCTGTTTTCACTTTAGAAACTTAATAGTTTCGGGGGCTATTATCTCGTCACGAGGAGTAACAGGTAATAATTGGATGGTTCGCTGTATCCCGTCGTTAGCAGAGTGTTCGTTTCAGGAAGGCGGTGTGTTATGGCCCGGGTTAGCCGGTGTTCGTGGAGGGTTGGGGGATCCTTATGTTCAGCATCACCTGAAAGACAAGAAGAATTCGTCGAGATATTTTTAGTGCATTAATTCTGTTTAGTCTTCGTCTATTTATGCTAATTGATGATGAGGGGGTAGGGTTCTCAGCAGATGACTGAGTCCCACCCATACTTGTGAAAATAAGAGATGTACTATAGCGAATCTGTTACGAAAGTTGTCGAATCGAAAAGAATCCGGGCGCTTCGATGAGACGCAGGTAATTACTTCATTAAGAGACATCATGGCAATGATCCCCGAGAGTTGCCAGATGTATAATAGGTTGTCCAACATGGCAGCGTGAGTAACAAAATACTATATAACCTTGATCACAGTATGAAAGAAATTACCAAGGGTGTGTGTGGGTGTGTGTGTTAGGCTAAGTGGACTTGGAATGAAGGGGCGAGTGGCTATGATGTGAGGTATGGCAGAAGGAAGCAGGAGGAATAGGGAAAATGAACTGTTCTCAGTATGTGTGTGTGTGTCCTAATGATGAGCTGGGGATCCGGTTATAATACGATCCTGTGTCTATGATAAGACCACAGCCAGAGGTGATTGGCCCATGTCAGGTCACGGTACGCTCCACCTGTTACACCACCTCCCGTCACGGTACACTTAGTTACACTCCACCAGATGTTTTAAGCACAGAACAGGCACACCTTGGTCCAGATGTGTTGTGCGCGTGCGTAAGTTTTATAGACGTGGACAGTTATTGGAAGTTTATACCTGCGATGGAGCCCACCAGCTCTGGAGATCATTTGATAATACATTTCAGAGCTTTCGATTCGTTTCAAGATAGTGGGTGCGTTTCTTTTAATCCTTTTTGTACAGCGTCACTGAACGCTGGAGAAATTCATTTGAATGTAAAAGTACTACTGTTCAGAACTTTTCGCAATGAGTGGCATAAGATTAACATATTTTGATTTAAAGAAATGAAGATCATTCCTCCAGCTATGCAGATTGTCATCTTGATGTATATGTCATGACATCAAGGTATTTGAAATTTTACATAAGACATACATATTGCCCATATCTGTTCACTCCACTTTTTATATAGAGTCGAGTGAATGAATTCGTTCTCCCGTGGTAGGCCAAAAGTTGTACAAGTTTGTTTAAAAGCGATGATAGGCTGGATGGTATCAATCAGTTGAATGTTATGTGTGGATAAGGTAGGAGATCTCTTTGGCTTGACACGTCACCGAACGTAAAGGTAAGTCTTTATTTCCAGCTCATGTGAGCCTGTGAGTGGATATGAACAGAGGGGGGCCTGTGGTTCTCACGCTCTCAGTAAGTACTAATGTATGCTAGACAAGATCTGAGTAGATAAGGATGGAAGGACTCTCAAGATGGAAGATCACACCTGAAGAACGAACTGGAAAATCGGGAGAAGCTGCGTTTCCTCACACCTTGTTTCACTAGGCTGTTTACGGCTGTGAACCGCGACTGCTGCTGGCCCCGCTCTACCCATTGGCTTCAGCTTTTTCTTTTATATCTTTATTTTTTGTCTCCCTGTTCTTTTTGGTGTTCACTTGCTTCATGGCACATGTTTACTGGAATGGCTGAGATGTCAATATCTTTGTTCTTTTTACATTATTTTGCTCTTGACTGTCGTGTTACGATTGTGGCAGGCGCGATTCCGAGGATTATCCCCCTGGTTTCTCTTAGACATTCCCTGCTGGATAGCTGCTTTGCTCGCTCAGATATAAATCCTCTTTAAACATTTAGTTTACCTCCCACTCTTGCACGCAATCTTTGCTTCTACACACTTTCGTGAAACCGTGTGTGTGTGTGTGAGTTAAGTGTTGATGGGAGTGTGGTGTGAGCGTGAAGGGGTATTTACTTGGTTCCACTCCGCTCTCTCGCAGAGTTTGCGGAGTGGGTCTCGTGCCAGCGATTCTACCTGCATTCTGAAGCGACTCCCTGTAACGGTGTCGAATATTTGACTGCTGCTGAACGTAAATGGGCGGTGGTGGAGGTAGATCTAAGAAAGCTTGTGGACTCACGAGATCTTGAACGATTAATAATGGTAATGAGAGAAGAGTGGCAGCCCATGCACGTCCAGACTGTGAACGCTTCACGTTAAGTGTCCCTGCATGACTCACACGGCATTTCTCGACCCACGTGTCTGGAAAGTGGAAATTAGATTTCCATAATATTTGTCTGAAATTCCTGAAAACTACGAAGTGATAATGGAATATGTGATTCACCGAGGCCGCTCAGACGCTGCTGACCTGCGTCAGTTAAATTTATCCTTCGGAATGCTGCAGTTGCCTTATTGGTCAGTTTCAGTCATATCAGCCCATGACATTTCAAATCAGAAAATAGTAACCATGCAAATTAGTGATTAGGATCCATCATGAAATAAAAAGATTGAGCTTATATGTTTATCCAAAATTTGTATTCCCTTTGCTTAAAAAAAGAAATGAAATTATCACTTCGGAATTTGTTTACTGAATTTCATGGGCTATTGAAGGAAAAAGGAAAAGATCAAGCTTATTTCAGCAGTGCCCAGCTTACTTTGTGTCCCTGGCATGTGTCTTGCAGGCATTGTCGTGATGATAAACTGAGATGTGGGACCTTGAGATGTTGACATGTTCCATGTAATATGTGTAATATGGTAACTGCATATCATTGCATTATTGAAGTATCATGAATATTTCAAGTACACTTGCCAAGTCAGAATTTCTTAAAAGTAAACTCACTTCAAACAGCAGCAGTTACTTACCTCACAGTTATTAACTGAATCATACTTGAATAGTTTGTATTAGTCTTTGCCATGACAGTCACAGGTCTGGCAGTGAGGTTTTTCCCCTGGCATCATGTAATTGCTGCCAAATATTTCCATGAAAACTCCTGGTAGAATAAAATATGCTATTTTCCAGTGATCTTCTAGATAATGTGAACAAAGAGAAATATATAACACTAGATCATATTTAGTGTACTGTTGAACTATTGTGCCAGTTATGTGATAATTGGTGTGTTTACAGATGAGACAGCTAAAAAAAATAGTTTTCACAAAAAAATGAGATCTCATGCCTCCCCCAAATCTCAGAAATTTATCATTCGAATGTGCTAAATATGGTCTATAAACTCTGCGGGACAGAAGAAACATTATGCCATGGTTTTTGCCAGTTGTTTGGGTAATCTAACACTGACAATGTATGGTATAGAAAGTGTACTTCTACATCAGAGTTGCACTTTTAACTGTCTTTGGACACACTTATTGAAACTGGAGTTGGACACACTCATTGAACAGCTTCTTGAAACAGTAGTAGACTCCAAGAGGACCTTTACCCTAATTCTTATCTATTTATAATTTTCCTGATTTCAATATAATCATGTCATCTTGATATCAACACATACAAAAGACCCAGATGTACACACTTGGATGGCTAGCACACAAGGAAACGGTGGTGTTCTTTGTACCTGAAAGATAAATCAGAATAGAATGAGGAGTGATTACAAACCGTAGTTTCTCAGAAGAAAAAAAATAATGCCTTGAATTTCTTCCTGATTTTTGAATGCCAGTATTTCTAGCTACAAGCCATCTTCACCCTTGTCGCCTATCTCTGACCATTCTCAGGATTTTCAGCCTCATTTCCTTAACAACGCATTTCTCTCACCAGTACTGCCACTAGTCCGAACTGTTGTCTACAGTTACTTCTGATCACGCCAGTGTTGCGGGTCATATTAAAACATCTGTGAACCAGTGTTGGCACCCTCGCTAACTCTTGTACCATTGTTTTTAACTCCTTGTTCTTAGCCGTCTGTACACAGTATGCACCATGAAGTTTGTTACCACCATGTCCACAAATGTCTTAACATGCCTGTCTTTGTCACTGCTGTACAGTAGAACCGTCACCATAGCCATCACAAATTATTCCAGACGAGGCTGCCGGTGACACAGAATCTTCCCTTCACCTCTATAGGTCACATGGTCTGTTCTCTTCCCCTCTGCATAAACGGCCAGATACACTTGAGCAGCCTTTATCTTAATGTTTCCTCACCATCTGTCCCACCACAACTTGTTACCACCACTGAAAACACCAGCTGCTGCACGGTATTTCACTGCTGCCACTAATGATGTATGTAGTTACTTTTAGTTTTGCGTGTGTGCGTGTCGGCTTCTCGGGGCCTCAGCTCACCTTTCCTTACAGTCGGAGGAACGCAGCCGCCGCTTCCTACAGCCGTCGCACCGCAGTCGTTCCGAGGGGCCCCTAGGCAGAGACCTAGATGATGATAGTTTTCTTGTGTCAGAGTACAAGACCCAGTTCGCCTGGGTCAGGAGGACAACCTCCGCCAGGGGCCCTGAGGCCGCCCCACTCCTGGAGGTGGAAAAGGTAATGCTTTATTCCCAGGATGGTCCTCCCCGGCTTGGCTAATGAGAAAGCAGAGAATTTTTGACCTGGGAGAGCTGGAATGTCGGCCATTACAGGCTCCGTCTCCTTGGGTAGTAGATATCTCTCCTGAGGGCTTCCATCCCACCGGGAGCTTCCTCTTCCCGGGGCTGCTAGAGAACATTGTAGAAAGTAGACCTGGTTACTATTTGTCCTGTTTAATATATCTTAGTGTGAGCTTGTATTTTAGTGCCCTGATGTAAACAAGAACGTTTACGTCTTTTAAAAGTTTTGTTTCAAATGTATCAGCAGCAAATCAATGCTATAGGTAGTACGTTGCATTTAACAATGATGTACGCCCTTCTTTCTGTTATCTGAAAAAATAAATGCAGTCGTTGTATACATATGTCCGTATATATATATATATATATATATATATATATATATATATATATATATATATATATATATATATATAATCGTTTGTACATGTTTGCTATTTCCCACGTGATACACATTTATTACTACAGAACCCTTTTTACAAGTGTTCCTACAGCTCAATGTCTGCGTTACATTTAGTTGTTGGGACAGGATGGGCTTCTTGGAAGCGAAAAGTTCTCTTGCGAGACTGTACACCCGTCAGCGCTGCTCACACTTGGAGCAAGCTGCACGGACTTGTCTCTGACCACCTGACCCACCAACCTACACCCAGTGTAAAGACACACAAACTACACTAAAGCAGACTTCACCCAGGACGTGGAAGCACTTCAACATCAACCGATCCAGCAAAAAGCACACACGACAAGGACGTAGAAAGAAATATATCCCAGACTTGTTCCCACACGTTTGCACACTTCATAAAACAGAAGCGCTCGTCGTCATTACATATAGGAAAACAAATTCAAACCTTAAATAAAACCATCACCAACCTAATCCTGCAAGAGGTATCACTGCGAGTGAAAAGTCACCTTTTTAAAGGTGGATTATTGGGTGTACACAGTCGTATTGAAGAACTTCTTCTTCAAGGAAGTTTGCATTTTCCTACGTCTGGAAATATTACAGCATTGGGCTGCAGGGACGTTTAGAAAGGTTCTGCGTGACTTCAGGACTCTTGCAAAGACATTGGTCCTGGGATTATTATAGATACACACACACACACACACACACACACACACACACATAGAGTACTTACTTCCAGCCACAAGACTCTATTTGTATAGGGCTCCCGGGGCACTCAATAAGCCAGGCATGACCATAGTTCATGAGTGTATTGATGTTGTGTGTGTCTGTGTCAGCAAGAGCTCAAGGCAATTAAGCCGTAAGTGGCTTAATTGCATCACAGGAATAAGGGGGTCTAGAGAAGTTTTGAGTTGATATTTGTGCTACTAAAGGGATGGGTGAGTGACTCATTCTTCCCCGTAGGTGTGGTTTTGGATGAAGTGTATGTTTGTCGGGTGGTGTTTAAGACTTTGAGTTAGTAGGGTGGTTGTTTAGTGCATTTCGGGTCAGTTCAGCGTGTATGTGTTAAATTAGTGTTTTGTATGCTTTATGGTGGAGGATCTGTGAGTTTTTAAGTGTGAAACAGGGGTAAGCTTTTTTTTTTTTTTATTTGGGGGTTTGAGGTTTTTTATAGAGTGGTTTGGATGGTAGAAGGCTATAACTATTGCAAAGAATTGAGTACTGAGCACATGAGGTGGGATTTCATAAGGAAGATCATTGTTTCTATGTGTAGGATGTTAAAGACAGATGTGGTACAGGGAAGTACGAGGAGGGGAGTTGGGTATTTTGGAGGGTTTTAGGATGAATTGCACAGGTGATTCAGAGGGGAACAGTGTGGTTTCAAGAGTAGTAGAATATATGTGGATCAGGTGTTTGCTTTGAAGAATATGTCAGATACTTTAGAGAAAGAAGAGGAATTTTGAGTTATATTTAAGGTCATTTCACACATATCAGTGCCGTGTCATTCATTGTCGATGAAATCTGTGATGCATCAGTGATGCCTATGCACATTGCACACATACTCGTCTAGTTTGAATTGAAGTCAGTGATTTTCGAGGTGGCAAACTTTACAGACATGGAATTGGCAGTGATTGCCATAATTTTGGATGAAGAGGACGAGCATCAGGTGAAGACAAGGAAGTGCGACTAGGCTCTACTGTAATTATCATGAACACATGAACCACGCCTAGCCTATACATAATATATACATGTAAATATACATAATCAAAACACTTATTACACGAAAAAGTACGTACCATCTGCTTTCGATTCTTACCCTATCCTATTTCATGTCTCGTGTTTGAAACTGTTGTCCATATATTTGGGATGCGGTAAATCATAAAGAACACAATGATCCCTAAACTTCAATTAGTTGTACGTCATTCATTCTTATTCACAAACCCACACAAACCATAGGCAAGCCACAAGCCATACCAAAAATATCGTTGGCGATGATATACAACTTTACGATACGCACCTGACACTGAGAGGGTTAATATAACGTACTGCGCCAGGTCTTGTGTGATTATGTCAGTCAAATTCAAAGTAACTATATTTTTTTTTTTATCACTGATACTGATGAACTGAGTGGGCGCGGCACTGACACGTCACTGACATGTGCGAATTGACCTATATGGATGTAGAGAAAGCAAATGAGAGGTTTGATAGATTTGCTTTGTGGACGGTGATCCTGTATTTTTTTGTAGGAGGAAAGCAACTAGAAACTGCGAGCAGTTTTTATCAATAATAATTGTGTGTGTGTGTAGGAAGAGAATTTATTGAATGGTACCAAGTGAAGGTAGGTCTGCATGGAGGATGAGTAATTTCACTATGAATGTTTCATCTGTTTATGGATGAGGTGGTGAGGGAAGTAAATGTGAGAGTTGGGGACGAGTGGTAGTGCTCCATAAATGAGTCAGTTGATGTTTATAGATGACGCAGTTCCTGGTGGCATACTTTAGTAAGAAACTGAAACTGCAGAAGTTGGAGTGTGAGTATGGGACTGTATGTGAGAGGGTAGAAAGTCGGGTTAATGTGACTGAAAGTAAGCTAATGAGGTTAAGCAGAGAGAGAGAGTTTGATTTAAGTGAGTTTGAAAGAGAACCTGAAAGATGTAGAATGTGTAAGATACCATAAATTGACCGACTGGAGCCTACGGATTGGATGTGAAGGCAGAGGTCCTTGGTCCATTGAAGAAGGTCAGTGTTTTTCAGGGCAAAGATGGATAAAGTTGACGTCCCACCTATGCTGCATGAATGAGAGTTGTGGGCCGTAAATGCAAATATATGGTAGTAATATGGATATGCGGGAAATGAAGTGCCTAAAACAATATGTGGTGTGAGGGAGGATGATCCAGCAAGAAATAACATTGTTTGATAGAAGTTTGGTAAAGTGAATTACGTTTGAGAGAGCTGAGGAAGGTGTGCAGAAATTATTTGGACGTATGAACATTGAGAGTGAGGAGGGACTCATTAAAGAACATGTACATTCATTGGAAGTGAGAGGAACAAGGAGGGGGTGAAACAAAGAATAAGATTGAGTGAAAGATGTTCAGATTTGCAGGGGCCTGGAAGTGCTGGAGGTTGAGAGATTTAGTGAGCTAAAGCAGGGCATATGAAGTAGTATGGGGAAACCATGGAAAGGTATATGGAACTTGGCTGTGGATAGAAAGGCTATGGTTTAGGTTAGAGTTGATGAGAGCAGATAAGTTTTGATTCTTTTGTTCATCAAGCTACCTAGCTAATAATGCTGGAAACAACAAACAAGCATAGAAATGTATCTATGTAAATGGGTATATAAATGTTCTCAGCTGTTTGAATATCGTACTGGGAAGTGGAATTTCAGTATGAAAAGTACACCGATGCTGAATCAGTATACATCTTTTATTCATACTCGATGTTTCAGAAGATTTTTATACGTTTCAGTAGATTTTTGTTCCATTGTCAGTGAGCTTCAAAATCCTACAAAGCTCGTTAGGAACCTAGCTAGAAACAATTTATGTGCAAACAAGACTCAAATCTATTAAGGTAAGCAACAGTTATTGTAAATAGGCAATTGGTAAATATTTGAGTGATTTTCTCAAGATGTAACTCAAAGGTGGGGGGGTATATGTATGGAAAAAAAATAGTCTGAGCTCCTTAAATTTGAACAACATTGCAATATGAAATTGATACAAATAATGGAGTAAAATACTGTCGAAAGTCCAAAACACAAACAGAAAATAACCATCCTGGTGTCATGGCTTCAAAACGCTGGCTCTCTGCAAACTGTTGGTTGAAAAGAAAAACTTGAAAACTTAAGGGAAACCTTCACTCAGTGATTTGGTTTTGGTAGAAGACAATCATTTAGATTTGGTGTCTATCTTGATATCCACAAACTCTACAGAAAGCATAAGTCCAGATTACAGTTTTCAGAGTCCAAAATTTTGAATCACTTGGTTGTACAATAGGTCTTTGTTTCTCTGATTGCTGTCTAATTTAGGAGTTCTTGGATTTCTTCAGTCCCATGCGTATTCTTAATGAAAGCCCATGATGTTCATCAAATGGCATGGAAAGATTGCATATTATCTTATTAATAAGCTACCCCAAAGATGCTACATGAATGTTTGTACACTACAGATAAATGTAAAGGAATTGAAATTTTTTTCTTTACATTTGAAGAGGCTGCCTGTAGTATTAGAAGTAAATACTATCCTGAAATCAATGGTGAAGTAATTGGCTTCAGTAATTTGCAAGTTTCCTTGTGAAAGAGCAACTAACACGACCCATGTATTGTAATATTACATAGAATGTACTCTTTGGTTCAATGATTTTAGGGACTTTTTTGATAAAGATAATATCTATAAATTCCTTTGTGTACTTTCAGTAAAATGCAAAAGAAATTAATTTTACATAAACATATTCTCAAAAAATCTAACATCAGTCAATGTAGATAGTAGATTAGCTTTAGATTTTAATGACAGGAAAGAATCCACCGTAGTGGTAAGGCCTGTGTGTGTTGGTTTCTTTTAAATGGATATTGGAGAACTGTTGTTCTTTCTGTAAGCATTGATATCTAGGAAGAGAAGTTTATTTTGAGTTTCACATTCTCACATGAAATGGACATTAGGATGTTTTTAGTTCATGGAATCAAAGAACAACTGACTTTGATGTCTACTTTTGAATAATGAAATGCATCATCAACTTATATGTAGTAAACTGACTGCCTAAAGCAGGAGATCATTCAGTCAGCCTCTTTTGTTCATTTTGACATGAAGTTATTTGCTGAGTAGGATCAAGTGGACAGCCCATTTTTGCTAAGTAGGTTCAGGTGGACTGCCCATACTTTCATCATACCAGCACACACAGCCCATACCACTGGATTAGATTCTTTCTGTCATTTAGATTTAAAGCTTATTTGATATGCAAAAATTACATTATACTTTGGAATTTCTTGCCCAGCTAGTCCATGTGGAATGAAGGTTTTTATATATTTCCCCTGGTCAGTAATGATTAGATATGCATAAAAAAAAAAAATAGTGTCCTGTGGATGACTTAACTAAAGCATTAATGAAAAATTGCATTCAGTAATTTGACGTATCCAGGATCTTGAATATATAGAAACTTGAGTTGATTAAAAATTGTGGTTGTTGTCACATGCTAGCATAATTGCTTTTGGTGCAGAGTGTTTTATATGAAAATATGTACTCTGTTACTGGCTTGTCTGAAGTAGGAATATCCCCCGTGCTGAAGTGGTGAAGTTAGTATTTGTATCCTCATTTGTTTCTGTTTCTTGTAATATTTTGAAAGTAGAGTGATTACAAGATCAGTATAATCTGTGTAAAAAATCATTAATAGATGATGCCTGTACGTGAAAAGTTAACATATCACTGATTAGAATTAATTATTCCACAGTTTATGATATTATGATCCATCAGAAAGTGGACTGTACAGCATATTATGGATGAAAGTTGGCATTTATGATGTTTCTTTTGCAGCCACCACCGCAGTCCACAAAGAATCAGGTGAGCGTCAACGGTGTGGCCGGGGGAGCATCAGGAGCCACAGGAGGAAGTGCTGCTACTGCTTGTGATCCCCAGCCTGCTACAGATCAGCAGCTACCACGTACGCCGCGTAAGTCCAAGTCGATGGGTCGCATTCACGGTGGAGGAGCTGGGCCGGAGGTAGGAGAAGGGGCAGCTGGTGGCCCTGAGACAGTCGGCAACACTCAGCAGCAGGGTGGTAACCAGGAGGGCCAGCACGACCAGGCACCATCCCGCCCCGACGCTGCTGCACCAACCCAACACTGGCACCGGGGCCACCGCCGCACGCCCTCTGACGGAGTAGCATGGCGACACTCCAAAGGTACACATGGGCACATGCACACACAAGGGCTTCTGCCCATACATGGTTAGGGGCTGTTGTGGAGGAGAAATAAGGTGGAAAGTGTTTTTGGCATTGTTGATAGTCACAAATGTCTTGTCTTAGGTATGTAGGTATCCTTAGGTTCTCTGGATCAACTTAAAATCAGCAATATGAAAAGAGCTCTCTGTTTTGTTCATTTACCATGTTCAACTATTTATAGCCAATCTGTGATTAATGCAGATATGATTAAAGAAAATCTGATGATTGCTCTTATAAAAAAATCTAAAAAGATCTAGCATCGATTACTCCCGCACAGGCAACCAGAGAATAGAACAACTTGAGGACATAACTTGAAATTAAGCAAGAAACTTGTAAAATAGTCGTGAGGAAGTACTTTTATGGTGTAAATGTGATGAATGAATGTAATAGAATGACTGAAAATATGTTCATCGCATGCAACATACAGAAATTTATGAAGTCGTATGATAGAGAGTGTTCAAGAGATGGGACTCCATGAATGTAAAACTTCCCCCCAATACAATACAGTTAGATAAAGATACACACCATCCAGAAGCAGCAACATTTTTTGCTGATTAGAAAGACTACAGCTTTCCAGGCCTGGTTGTTAAAGTTAGGAAAAGGAGTGGTGTGTAATGGGGCTCCTAAATTAAATATTTCTCAAATATAACTTCACTATGTCAGATTGAGCAGTAAAATAGCAGTAATAGTGGAAAAATCAGATATAAATTGGATGTAAGGAGTGATGCCAAGCTCAGTAAACTAATGTTTTGTATGTTGGTGTTTGTAAAGCATATCTAAACTAGAAGATATTATAGATGAGTGGCAATATGCTAGTAAAGAAATTAGGCAAGAAATTCTGTAGAGGAGTGCAACAGTAACTGAAGGAATGGAAAGTATTTATTGGTTATTGGCAACTTTGCCCACTGATTTGACCAGCCAGCTTCAAAGAGTATTTTGTCTGGATAGATTTTATTTTGTACCAAGAAGAAAACCAACTGTTATTCATGGAAACATCTCTTAGATAAAATATTTTACAGTGATAAGGGTATGAGGACCATAAAACTCCAGTTAGATGTGAAGAGCATTCCCATGTCAGTAAACTAGAGAACTGTAAATAATTGTATTCTGGCCAGTAAGACAACTAACTAGTATTATTAGATGACTGTGAGGAACAACATATAACTTTTAGCACAGCATGAACCACTCATATGGGGACCATAAGCCAAGGCAAGAAAATTTAGTCTAGCAAGGCTATTCCTAATATCAAATACACACAGCCAAGCTAGGCAAGTTTTGTTTTTTAATTTGAATCTAAAGTAAAAATGGAATTAGATAAGTAAAGGTAACAGGAACAGTGTTAATCAGTTATAAGAAAGGAGACTAGGGGAAGAAATAATGAGTCTACTACAGAGACTGTAAGGTTGGAGAAATTAATGAAAAGTGATAAGCTGGATCAGAGGTTAAAAAGGTTGGCAGGGAAAATAGAAAAGAGATTGATATCAAATTGGATGGCAGATGTCATCTGATGGGAGAGATGAGGTAGTCAGAAAGCAATTAGTAGGTGTAAGAGAGCAAGAAATTAGCAAAGCCAGAGAATGAATAAGGAACAGGAAATCTTTCAAAAGAAAAGTGTGGACAAGGCAGAGGGATAATCCAAAGCTTTTGTGTGTGTGTGCGATTACTTGTTCTGTGTTAAAGGAGGAGAGTTTTTTGCTCTTGTTGCCCCATCTCATAACCTTGTATATATGTTCCATGTATTTACTTCTGTATAATGTGTGCACACACACACACACACACCCACACGCGTAGCCCATGCTAGGGACACATTTTGATAACCAGCCTCTCAGGAAGGATAACCATTGGGTGGACTGTGGACTGGTTTATCTAATCAGGATTTGAACCTGTGCAGGTTTGATCCTGAGTTGACTGTACTGGGAGGGAGTTTTACATTCATGGAGCCCCCATCTCTTGAACATTTTCTAATATCATATGATCTCTTAAATTTATGTATGTTGTCAGGATTAACCATTTCCTCAGTCATTTTGTTCCATGCTTTTGCTACTCTTATAAAAGTATTTTTCAGCATTCCTCACGTTATGTCTTCTCGTTACTCTATCCCTACATCTCTCGAAGAACTGTTTACTGTCAACATTTTTGCTCTCTTTTGAAGACTTAACATTTGTGATCAGGCATTTGTTTATGAAGTTCGTTATTGAAAAGTAAGGGTGAAGTGTTGAGGTAAATGTTATCATTTTATCTTCAAGCATAAGTTGATCTAGAGATTCACTCTAAATAGGTAAGGAAAAAGGGACATGCTATGTATTCAATTGTATGCAGGTTTTGAGAAGGAACCTTAAACTAGAATTAGTCCTCTCTCTTTCATTAGTTACAGTGTACTGTGTTATGGTACAGTATGTGCTGAGATGCTGATTAAAGTTATATACAGTAATGAACATCATGTGGAACTGTGCTGAATTTATTTTAATTAGCACTTTTTCTGATGTGAAGTTTGCATCGTTATCACTGAGAATGAGTTACTTTATTTCATCTGATGCTTTTTGATCTTGTCACAGATAATACAGTGCCTATTTAAGGTCTTATTGCAAGGCTGATATATTTCCTATTATGATAAAGACAGAACTGTATTTACTGTAGAAAGTATAATTCACCATGGTAGAGTATTAAGCAATATTTCCAGGCTTCGTGATTTTTCGGACCAAGTAGTGAAATCATGTTGAAACTATCTGCGCAAACAGAAACAAGGAAATATTGAGTGTCCTGAGACTAGTTGGCACTTTGCTGTTGATTATGACTTTTATGTCATAATTTGATGAAATCGGTTAAAAGTTTGCATGTAATGCAATTGTCACTATGGTCACAAAGGTGTAATAGACTGTTGAAGGACTGAATGACATATTTAGTATTGTGTATTAAGGTAGATAATTTTCATATCAAGATCAACTGGTTGAATACAGTGATTGATAAGCATTTAGAATGTTAGAGTACCATAGATTATCTTTTTAGTAAGAATATATTCACTAACATCACATCAACATCAAAATGAATAATTGTTAATTTTTTACTTACTTAGATTTTTTCACTAGATTAGTTATATATATATATATATATATATATATATATATATATATATATATATATATATATATATATATAGATATATATATATATATATATATATATATATATATATATATATATATATATATATATATATATATATATTGATTTTAGTAATATAGATTACTATGCAGCCTTTTTATGAATAAAGGCATTAAACACCATCAAATGTACTGGGAGCATACATTATTTGTACATCTATAGTTGAATTATTTCTTTACATAGGATGTGTGTTCCATACCCAGTAGTAAGTCCAAGTATTTAGGATAATCCAAGAAATTGTTTTAAGTTATATGAATGGAAAATCTTGAGAAATATAAAAGAGCCTGCTCCATTAGTTATTGATAAGTTTTTCTGTTATATTAATTAGAAGTAAGTTAATGAACTGTAATTAAGCCCATTGTGATAGTAGATAGAGAGGTGCTCCGCCCACTTATACCAGCCATCCCACCCTGGAACAAGTAAGAAAATACATACAGCACACATTGTCACATGAGGAGGCAGAAATGCTCTGGTGGTGGTCTGTGAAGCACTTGTACAATTGTACATAAGTAGTGCATGATTACACACACTAGGGATAAAATAGTGGTGTTTTGATATATCTGCCATCTGTCAAAACTACATTTACTTTCACCTTCTTCTCTTGCTATTAACAACTGCATTGGTTGTAGAAGTCATGTAACATTTACCAATAAGAAATTAAGATTGATCTGAAATAATGATTTTAGTCTTGAGGATATGTTTTTCTATCATAAGATATACTCTTTTATCTATGATGTGTTACATATTCATTTATCATTACATTAAATCTCTAGAGCCCATTTTATGGGGCTCTTGTGGCAATAAGGCTGGATTCCACTCAGAAGCCCAGAAGTAATGAACTTTTCTATTGTCAAAAGCTCATTCATGAGACATTTTTTTCCCCCATTAATGGTGATACAGTTTTGTTGAAAATGACTTTTCACATTGGCATAACCACTTCCAGGTTGAGTCTGTTAGCACCCATGGTTGTGGATAGGGAGCTGTGGTTTCATTATATACATGACAGCTAGAGAGTGGATCTGAGCTAATGAGGCCTGCAGCCTCCTGCACCCCAAAGTTTGGAAGTGGCAGGGGAATGTAGACTTATTGGAAGTAAGAAATTTTTTGACTTAAAGTTGACTTGACTTATTGTGTTACCTCAGGCAGGTGGAACCTGGTAACACCTATGGGGGCTGGAAATCCTCCCCTCTAGTCTTTGATTTTCCAAAAGAAGGAACAGAGAAGGGAGCCAAGTGAGGATTTTCCCTCTTAGGTTCTGTCCTCTGTTCTTAATGATACCTCGCTAATGCTGGAAATGGTGAACATGTATGGAAAAAACTGGCAGTGGAAAGATGAAGTGAAAAAGATATTGAGCAAGCGGGGCCTGAACATGCAGGAGGGTGAAAGGTGTGCAAGGAATAGAGTAAATTGGAACGATGTGGTTTACCGGGATCGATGTGCTGTCAATGGATTGAACCAGGGCATGTGAAGTGTCTGGGGTAAACTGTGGAAAGTTTTGTGGGGCCTGGATGTGGAAAGGGAGCTGTGGTTTCGGTGCATTATACATGACAGCTAGAGACTGTGTGTGAACAAATGTGGCCTTGTTGTCTTTTCCCAGCGCTACCTCGCGCGCGTGTGGGGGGAGGGGGTTGTTATTTCATGTGTGGCAGGGTGGCAACAGGAATTAATATAGGCAGCAAGTATGAATTATGTAAATGTGTATATATGTATATGTCTGTGCATGTATATATATGTATACGTTGAAATGTATAGGTATGTATAAGTGCATGTGTGGACTGTATGTATGTACATGTGTATGTGGGTGGGTGGGCCATTCTTTCCTTTGTTTCCTTGCGCTACCTCGCTAACATGAGAAACAGCAACAAAGTATAATAAAAAAAAATAAAAAGATATAGAAATCTGGGAGTGGACTTAGCAGCGGATGGGACCATGGAAGTGTCACAGTGGGGGAGGGAGCATTGAAGAATTTGTGGAAGGCAAGAACATTATCTTAAGAGAGCAAATATGGGTATCTTTGAAGGAATAGTTGTTCCAACGATGTTATTTGGTTGGAAGGCATGGGCTATAGATAGGGCTGTGCAGAGGAGGGTGCATGTGTTGGAAATGAAATGTTTGAGGACAATATGTGGTGTGAGGTGGTTTGATTGAGTAAGTACTGAAAGGGTAAGAGAGATGTGTGGTAATAAAAAGAGTGTGGTTGAGAGAGCAGAAGAGGGTGTGTTGAAATGGTTTGGTCACATGGAGAGAATGAGTGAGGAAAAATTGACAAAACGATTTATGTGTCAGAGGTGGAGGGAAGGAGAAGCGGGAGACCAAATTGGAGGTGGAAGGATGGAGTGAAAAAGGTTTTGAGTGATTGGGGCCTAAACATACAGGAGGATGAAAGGCATGCAAGGAATTGAGTGAATTGGAAGGATGTGGTACACCAGGGTCGACGTGCTGTCAGTGGATTAAACCAGGGCATATGAAGCGTCTGGGGTAAACCATGGAAAGGTCCGTCGGGCCGGGATTTGGAAAGGGAGCTGTGGTTTTGGTGCATTACACATGACAGCTAGAGACTGAGTTTGAATGAATGTGGCCTTTTTTGTCTGTTCCTGGCACTGCCTTACAGGAGGGGTGGGAGGATGCCATTTCTTGTGTGGTGGGGTGGCAATGGAAATGGATGAAGGCAGCAAGTATGATTATGTACATGTGTATATATGTATATGTCTGTGTATGCATATGTATGTATCGCTGAAATGTATATGTATGTATATTTGCATGTGTGGGCATTTATGTATATGCATGTGTATGTGGGTGGGTCAGGCCATTCCATATCTGTTTCCTTACACTACCTTGCTAATGTGTGAGATGGCAGTTAAGTATAATGAAAAATATGAAAATAGATAATGTTTATGTTTATTATACTTAATCGCTGTTTCCTGCATCAGCAAGGTAGCACCAGGAAACAAATGAAGAATGGCCCATCCTTTCATATACACATATATATACATAAATGCCCATGCAAGCACATATACATACACTTACATATACATATCAACTTATACACATATACATACTTTTTTTTTTCTTTGCTTTGTCGCTGTCTCCCGCGTTTGCGAGGTAGCGCAAGGAAACAGACGAAAGAAATGGCCCAACCCACCCCCATACACATGTATATACATACGTCCACACACGCAAATATACATACCTACACAGCTTTCCATGGTTTACCCCAGACGCCTCACATGCTTTGATTCAATCCACTGACAGCACGTCAACCCCGGTATACCACATCGCTCCAATTCACTCTATTCCTTGCCCTCCTTTCACCCTCCTGCATGTTCAGGCCCCGATCACACAAAATCTTTTTCACTCCATCTTTCCACCTCCAATTCGGTCTCCCACTTCTCCTCGTTCCCTCCACCTCCGACACATATATCCTCTTGGTCAATCTTTCCTTACTCATTCTCTCCATGTGCCCAAACCATTTCAAAACACCCTCTTCTGCTCTCTCAACCACGCTCTTTTTATTTCCACACATCTCTCTTACCCTTACGTTACTTACTTGATCAAACCACCTCACACCACACATTGTCCTCAAACATCTCATTTCCAGCACATCCATCCTCCTGCGCACAACTCTATCCATAGCCCACGCCTCGCAACCATACAACATTGTTGGAACCACTATTCCTTCAAACATACCCATTTTTGCTTTCCGAGATAATGTTCTCGACTTCCACACATTCTTCAAGGCTCCCAGGATTTTCGCCCCCTCCAACACCCTATGATCCACTTCCGCTTCCTTGGTTCCATCCGCTGCCAGATCCACTCCCAGATATCTAAAACACTTTACTTCCTCCAGTTTTTCGCCATTCAAACTCACCTCCCAATTGACTTGACCCTCAACCCTACTGTACCTAATAACCTTGCTCTTATTCACATTTACTCTTAACTTTCTTCTTTCACACACTTTACCAAACTCAGTCACCAGCTTCTGCAGTTTCTCACATGAATCAGCCACCAGCGCTGTATCATCAGCGAACAACAACTGATTCACTTCCCAAGCTCTCTCATCCCCAACAGACTTCATACTTGCCCCTCTTTCCAAAACTCTTGCATTCACCTCCCTAACAACTCCATCCATAAACAAATTAAACAACCATGGAGACATCACACACCCCTGCCGCAAACCTACATTCACTGAGAACCAATCACTTTCCTCTCTTCCTACATGTACACATGCCTTACATCCTCGATAAAAACTTTTCACTGCTTCTAACAACTTGCCTCCCACACCATATATTCTTAATACCTTCCACAGAGCATCTCTATCAACTCTATCATATGCCTTCTCCAGATCCATAAATGCTACATACAAATCCATTTGCTTTTCTAAGTATTTCTCACATACATTCTTCAAAGCAAACACCTGATCCACACATCCTGTACCACTTCTGAAACCACACTGCTCTTCCCCAATCTGATGCTCTGTACATGCCTTCACCCTCTCAATCAATACCCTCCCATATAATTTACCAGGAATACTCAACAAACTTATACCTCTGTAATTTGAGCACTCACTCTTATCCCCTTTGCCTTTGTACAATGGCACTATGCATGCATTCCGCCAATCCTCAGGCACCTCACCATGAGTCATACATACATTAAATAACCTTACCAACCAGTCAATAATACAGTCACCCCCTTTTTTAATAAATTCCACTGCAATACCATCCAAACCTGCTGCCTTGCCGGCTTTCATCTTCCGCAAAGCTTTTACTACCTCTTCTCTGTTTACCAAATCATTTTCCCTAACCCTCTCACTTTGCACACCACCTCGACCAAAACACCCTATATCTGCCACTCTATCATCAAACACATTCAACAAACCTTCAAAATACTCACTCCATCTCCTTCTCACATCACCACTACTTGTTATCACCTCCCCATTTGCGCCCTTCACTGAAGTTCCCATTTGCTCCCTTGTCTTACGCACTTTATTTACCTCCTTCTAGAACATCTTTTTATTCTCCCTAAAATTTAATGATACTTTTTTTTTTTTTTTCCAAAAGAAGGAACAGAGAATTGGGCCAGGTGAGGGTAGTCCCTCAAAGGCCCAGTCCTCTGTTCTTAATGCTACCTCACTAATGCGGGAAATGGCGAATAGTTTGAAAGAAAAAGATATATATATAGAGAAAGGTGCAAGAGGTGAAAAAAAGGGCAAATGAGAGTTGGGGTGAGAGAGTATCATTGAATTTTAGGGAGAATAAAAAGATGTTCTGGAAGGAGGTAAATAAAGTGCGTAAGACAAGGGAGCAAATGGGAACTTCAGTGAAGGGCGCAAATGGGGAGGTGATAACAAGTAGTGGTGATGTGAGAAGGAGATGGAGTGAGTATTTTGAAGGTTTGTTGAATGTGTTTGATGATAGAGTGGCAGATATAGGGTGTTTTGGTCGAGGTGGTGTGCAAAGTGAGAGGGTTAGGGAAAATGATTTGGTAAACAGAGAAGAGGTAGTAAAAGCTTTGCGGAAGATGAAAGCCGGCAAGGCAGCAGGTTTGGATGGTATTGCAGTGGAATTTATTAAAAAAGGGGGTGACTGTATTGTTGACTGGTTGGTAAGGTTATTTAATGTATGTATGACTCATGGTGAGGTGCCTGAGGATTGGCGGAATGCGTGCATAGTGCCATTGTACAAAGGCAAAGGGGATAAGAGTGAGTGCTCAAATTACAGAGGTATAAGTTTGTTGAGTATTCCTGGCAAATTATATGGGAGGGTATTGATTGAGAGGGTGAAGGCATGTACAGAGCATCAGATTGGGGAAGAGCAGTGTGGTTTCAGAAGTGGTAGAGGATGCGTGGATCAGGTGTTTATTTTGAAGAATGTATGTGAGAAATACTTAGAAAAGCAAATGGATTTGTATGTAGCATTTATGGATCTGGAGAAGGCATATGATAGAGTTGATAGAGATGCTCTGTGGAAGGTATTAAGAATATATGGTGTGGGAGGAAAGTTGTTAGAAGCAGTGAAAAGTTTTTATCAAGGATGTAAGGCATGTGTACGTGTAGGAAGAGAGGAAAGTGATTGGTTCTCAGTGAATGTAGGTTTGCAGCAGGGGTGTGTGATGTCTCCATGGTTGTTTAATTTGTTTATGGATGGGGTTGTCAGGGAGGTAAATGCAAGAGTTTTGGAAAGAGGGGCAAGTATGAAGTCTGTTAGGGATGAGAGAGCTTGGGAAGTGAGTCAGTTGTTGTTCGCTGATGATACAGTGCTGGTGGCTGATTCATGTGAGAAACTGCAGAAGCTGGTGACTGAGTTTGGTAAAGTGTGTGGAAGAAGAAAGTTAAGAGTAAATGTGAATAAGAGCAAGGTTATTAGGTACAGTAGGGTTGAGGGTCAAGTCAATTGGGAGGTCAGTTTGAATGGAGAAAAACTGGAGGAAGTGAAGTGTTTTAGATATCTGGGAGTGGATCTGGCAGCGGATGGAACCATGGAAGCGGAAGTGGATCATAGGGTGGGGGAGGGGGCGAAAATTCTGGGGGCCTTGAAGAATGTGTGGAAGTCAAGAACATTATCTCGGAAAGCAAAAATGGGTATGTTTGAAGGAATAGTGGTTCCAACAATGTTGTATGGTTGCGAGGCGTGGGCTATGGATAGAGTTGTGTGCAGGAGGATGGATGTGCTGGAAATGAGATGTTTGAGGACAATGTGTGGTGTGAGGTGGTTTGATCGAGTGAATAACGTAAGGGTAAGAGAGATGTGTGGAAATAAAAAGAGCGTGGTTGAGAGAGCAGAAGAGGGTGTTTTGAAGTGGTTTGGGCACATGGAGAGAATGAGTGAGGAAAGATTGACCAAGAGGATATATGTGTCGGAGGTGGAGGGAACGAGGAGAAGAGGGAGACCAAATTGGAGGTGGAAAGATGGAGTGAAAAAGATTTTGTGTGATCGGGGCCTGAACATGCAGGAGGGTGAAAGGAGGGCAAGGAATAGAGTGAATTGGAGCGATGTGGTATACCGGGGTTGACGTGCTGTCAGTGGATTGAATCAAGGCATGTGAAGCGTCTGGGGTAAACCATGGAAAGCTGTGTAGGTATGTATATTTGCGTGTGTGGACGTATGTATATACATGTGTATGGGGGGGGTTGGGCCATTTCTTTCGTCTGTTTCCTTGCGCTACCTCGCAAACGCAGGAGACAGCGACAAAGTATAATAAAATATAAAAAAAATATATACATATACACAGACATATACATATTTACACATGTACATATTCATACTTGCTTGCCTTCATCCATTCCTGTCGCCACCCCGTTCCACAGGAAACAGCATCGCTTCCCCATCTTCAGCAAGGTAGTGCCGGGAAAACAGACAAAAGCCACATTCAGCTTGTCTCTAGCTGTCATGTGTAATGCACCAAAACCACAGCTCCCTAACTACGTCCAGGATCCACAGACCTTTCCACAGTTTACCCTGGATGTTTATGGCCTGGTTCAGTCTCTTGACAGCATGTCAATCCCGTATGACACATCATTCCATTCATCTATTCCTTGCCCTCCTTTCACCCTCCTGCATGTTCAGGCCCCGATCACACAAAATCTTTTTCACTCCATCTTTCCACCTCCAATTCGGTCTCCCACTTCTCCTCGTTCCCTCCACCTCCGACACATATATCCTCTTGGTCAATCTTTCCTCACTCATTCTCTCCATGTGCCCAAACCATTTCAAAACACCCTCTTCTGCTCTCTCAACCACGCTCTTTTTATTTCCACACATCTCTCTTACCCTTACGTTACTTACTTGATCAAACCACCTCACACCACACATTGTCCTCAAACATCTCATTTCCAGCACATCCATCCTCCTGCGCACAACTCTATCCATAGCCCACGCCTCGCAACCATACAACATTGTTGGAACCACTATTCCTTCAAACATACCCATTTTTGCTTTCCGAGATAATGTTCTCGACTTCCACACATTCTTCAAGGCTCCCAGGATTTTCGCCCCCTCCAACACCCTATGATCCACTTCCGCTTCCTTGGTTCCATCCGCTGCCAGATCCACTCCCAGATATCTAAAACACTTTACTTCCTCCAGTTTTTCGCCATTCAAACTCACCTCCCAATTGACTTGACCCTCAACCCTACTGTACCTAATAACCTTGCTCTTATTCACATTTACTCTTAACTTTCTTCTTTCACACACTTTACCAAACTCAGTCACCAGCTTCTGCAGTTTCTCACATGAATCAGCCACCAGCGCTGTATCATCAGCGAACAACAACTGATTCACTTCCCAAGCTCTCTCATCCCCAACAGACTTCATACTTGCCCCTCTTTCCAAAACTCTTGCATTCACCTCCCTAACAACTCCATCCATAAACAAATTAAACAACCATGGAGACATCACACACCCCTGCCACAAACCTACATTCACTGAGAACCAATCACTTTCCTCTCTTCCTACATGTTGTACACATGCCTTACATCCTCGATAAAAACTTTTCACTGCTTCTAACAACTTGCCTCCCACACCATATATTCTTAATACCTTCCACAGAGCATCTCTATCAACTCTATCATATGCCTTCTCCAGATCCATAAATGCTACATACAAATCCATTTGCTTTTCTAAGTATTTCTCACATACATTCTTCAAAGCAAACACCTGATCCACACATCCTGTACCACTTCTGAAACCACACTGCTCTTCCCCAATCTGATGCTCTGTACATGCCTTCACCCTCTCAATCAATACCCTCCCATATAATTTACCAGGAATACTCAACAAACTTATACCTCTGTAATTTGAGCACTCACTCTTATCCCCTTTGCCTTTGTACAATGGCACTATGCATGCATTCCGCCAATCCTCAGGCACCTCACCATGAGTCATACATACATTAAATAACCTTACCAACCAGTCAATAATACAGTCACCCCCTTTTTTAATAAATTCCACTGCAATACCATCCAAACCTGCTGCCTTGCCGGCTTTCATCTTCCGCAAAGCTTTTACTACCTCTTCTCTGTTTACCAAATCATTTTCCCTAACCCTCTCACTTTGCACACCACCTCGACCAAAACACCCTATATCTGCCACTCTATCATCAAACACATTCAACAAACCTTCAAAATACTCACTCCATCTCCTTCTCACATCACCACTACTTGTTATCACCTCCCCATTTGCGCCCTTCACTGAAGTTCCCATTTGCTCCCTTGTCGTACGCACTTTATTTACCTCCTTCTAGAACATCTTTTTATTCTCCCTAAAATTTAATGATACTTTTTTTTTTTTTCCAAAAGAAGGAACAGAGAATTGGGCCAGGTGAGGGTAGTCCCTCAAAGGCCCAGTCCTCTGTTCTTAATGCTACCTCACTAATGCGGGAAATGGCGAATAGTTTGAAAGAAAAAGATATATATATAGAGAAAGGTGCAAGAGGTGAAAAAAAGGGCAAATGAGAGTTGGGGTGAGAGAGTATCATTGAATTTTAGGGAGAATAAAAAGATGTTCTGGAAGGAGGTAAATAAAGTGCGTAAGACAAGGGAGCAAATGGGAACTTCAGTGAAGGGCGCAAATGGGGAGGTGATAACAAGTAGTGGTGATGTGAGAAGGAGATGGAGTGAGTATTTTGAAGGTTTGTTGAATGTGTTTGATGATAGAGTGGCAGATATAGGGTGTTTTGGTCGAGGTGGTGTGCAAAGTGAGAGGGTTAGGGAAAATGATTTGGTAAACAGAGAAGAGGTAGTAAAAGCTTTGCGGAAGATGAAAGCCGGCAAGGCAGCAGGTTTGGATGGTATTGCAGTGGAATTTATTAAAAAAGGGGGTGACTGTATTGTTGACTGGTTGGTAAGGTTATTTAATGTATGTATGACTCATGGTGAGGTGCCTGAGGATTGGCGGAATGCGTGCATAGTGCCATTGTACAAAGGCAAAGGGGATAAGAGTGAGTGCTCAAATTACAGAGGTATAAGTTTGTTGAGTATTCCTGGTAAATTATATGGGAGGGTATTGATTGAGAGGGTGAAGGCATGTACAGAGCATCAGATTGGGGAAGAGCAGTGTGGTTTCAGAAGTGGTAGAGGATGCGTGGATCAGGTGTTTATTTTGAAGAATGTATGTGAGAAATACTTAGAAAAGCAAATGGATTTGTATGTAGCATTTATGGATCTGGAGAAGGCATATGATAGAGTTGATAGAGATGCTCTGTGGAAGGTATTAAGAATATATGGTGTGGGAGGAAAGTTGTTAGAAGCAGTGAAAAGTTTTTATCAAGGATGTAAGGCATGTGTACGTGTAGGAAGAGAGGAAAGTGATTGGTTCTCAGTGAATGTAGGTTTGCAGCAGGGGTGTGTGATGTCTCCATGGTTGTTTAATTTGTTTATGGATGGGGTTGTCAGGGAGGTAAATGCAAGAGTTTTGGAAAGAGGGGCAAGTATGAAGTCTGTTAGGGATGAGAGAGCTTGGGAAGTGAGTCAGTTGTTGTTCGCTGATGATACAGTGCTGGTGGCTGATTCATGTGAGAAACTGCAGAAGCTGGTGACTGAGTTTGGTAAAGTGTGTGGAAGAAGAAAGTTAAGAGTAAATGTGAATAAGAGCAAGGTTATTAGGTACAGTAGGGTTGAGGGTCAAGTCAATTGGGAGGTCAGTTTGAATGGAGAAAAACTGGAGGAAGTGAAGTGTTTTAGATATCTGGGAGTGGATCTGGCAGCGGATGGAACCATGGAAGCGGAAGTGGATCATAGGGTGGGGGAGGGGGCGAAAATTCTGGGGGCCTTGAAGAATGTGTGGAAGTCAAGAACATTATCTCGGAAAGCAAAAATGGGTATGTTTGAAGGAATAGTGGTTCCAACAATGTTGTATGGTTGCGAGGCGTGGGCTATGGATAGAGTTGTGTGCAGGAGGATGGATGTGCTGGAAATGAGATGTTTGAGGACAATGTGTGGTGTGAGGTGGTTTGATCGAGTGAATAACGTAAGGGTAAGAGAGATGTGTGGAAATAAAAAGAGCGTGGTTGAGAGAGCAGAAGAGGGTGTTTTGAAGTGGTTTGGGCACATGGAGAGAATGAGTGAGGAAAGATTGACCAAGAGGATATATGTGTCGGAGGTGGAGGGAACGAGGAGAAGAGGGAGACCAAATTGGAGGTGGAAAGATGGAGTGAAAAAGATTTTGTGTGATCGGGGCCTGAACATGCAGGAGGGTGAAAGGAGGGCAAGGAATAGAGTGAATTGGAGCGATGTGGTATACCGGGGTTGACGTGCTGTCAGTGGATTGAATCAAGGCATGTGAAGCGTCTGGGGTAAACCATGGAAAGCTGTGTAGGTATGTATATTTGCGTGTGTGGACGTATGTATATACATGTGTATGGGGGGGGTTGGGCCATTTCTTTCGTCTGTTTCCTTGCGCTACCTCGCAAACGCAGGAGACAGCGACAAAGTATAATAAAATATAAAAAAAATATATACATATACACAGACATATACATATTTACACATGTACATATTCATACTTGCTTGCCTTCATCCATTCCTGTCGCCACCCCGTTCCACAGGAAACAGCATCGCTTCCCCCATCTTCAGCAAGGTAGTGCCGGGAAAACAGACAAAAGCCACATTCAGCTTGTCTCTAGCTGTCATGTGTAATGCACCAAAACCACAGCTCCCTAACTACGTCCAGGATCCACAGACCTTTCCACAGTTTACCCTGGATGTTTCATGTGCCCTGGTTCAGTCTCTTGACAGCATGTCAATCCCGGTATGACACATCATTCCAATTCACTCTATAATTGCTGATAACCATGAGGAAAATGAAATATGATAATTCCTAAGTGTGCATCCTCAGGGGAGCTACAAGTGTGAGATAGAAGGCTTAGGACAGCCAGTTTATGGACAAAGAAGAGTTGGAGCTAAGGCACCGTTGATATACAAGTGTTTCCAGTTTGTGGTTTTCCTGTCTAGTACCGTGCCTGTCTTAGAATTTTATTATGTGGACAAGATGGGGAACCATTTACAAATTTTGCTTGTGACAGAGCTATCCAGTTTGTGTAGATCTTCACTAATGTTCATGTTACAATTCTTTGTATATCTAATAAGGGAAGAGTCAATGATATTACAGTTTGTAACTGAATTCTCATTACTCCAGTCAGTACAGTGGTCATTGCTTTTACCACGATTAAACAAAGCATTTGATTCTTGTCCTGTTCTTATATACTATATTTATGTTGCTTAAGTCTAATAGTGAGATCCTTACTAGTCTGCCCAGTATAAAGCATGTTACAGCTTTCCCAAGGTATTCTGTAAACACAGTCCCGCAGAATTTTCTGGTGAGTTTTTGATTAAGATATTCATAATAGTATTGCTATTGTTGAAGCATGCATTCACATTAAAGGATTTAAGCAAGCTGGGGAGTAACATAAATGATCACTAAATGGGAAACTAAAAGTTTTTGATAACAAGGGGAGGTTTTGTGCTAACTCTATAAAATGATTTCTCTGCCAATTTAAGAGATTTATCAGTGAAAGATCTAGGATACTTTAATTTTGATCCAGTTGAATATATCTTCTTCGAACTCATCGTCAATGAATTCTTGATTGCATATTAACAATGCCCTAAGAAACATCAGCTGGAATGATGGTCTGTTAACTCTGTCATGTTGAGCTAAGTAATAGTGAATATGATAACAATCAGTGGTGGCTTTTCTGTATATGCTAAACATAAACATATTTTCAACCTTATGGATGTAGCCTTCAACAATAACAATGCTATTAAGAATATCTCTAGTGAAAAACTCATCAGAAAATTCTCTAGGCTTTGTTTATAGAATACCTTGTAAAAGATGTAAAATGTTTTATATTGGGCAGACTGGTGAGTTTCTCTCTGTTAGACTTAAGCAACACATATAGTATAAGAACAGGAAAATAATCAAATGCTTTGTTTAATCAAGTTCAGAATTATGACCATTGTATTGATTGGGGTAATGCTAATTTAGTTTTAAACTGCAACTCCTTGACCAAGGAAATATCACTTATGAAATACACAAAGAATTGTAGCATGAATATTAGTGAAGGTCTATACAAACTGGATTGCTTTGTTTTAGGAAAAATTTGTAAATGCTTCCCTGTCTTGTCCACATAATAAAATTTTATGACAAGCATGTTGCCAGACCTGATATCCACGAACCGAAAACAGTTGTGTACCAATGGTGTCTTTGCTCCACCTCTTCTTTGTATGTAAAATGACTGTTCTGAGTCTTCTATCCCATTCTCTTACCTACCCTGACGATTTGACTATTACACGAAAGTGCACTTTTGATTTATCTTGTTTCATTTTCCTTGTATTCATCAGCAAGTACTAGATGTTGTGCACCACTGTAAACTACTTTAATATATGTATATATACAGTAAACCTTTGATTTGATGGAGTAATAAGGAGGAAGGGTTGTCCATCAATGCAGAAAGTCAGTTAAATCGAGTGTGACCTCTGGGCCATATTTTGATACAGTGTACAGTCTTATACAATATACGACTATTGAATTATGATAAAAAATATTTGATATTTACTCACCTGACCACATGATAGATTGAGGCAGATTGAGACTAAAACAAAGCAAGTCTACCCCTTGCTATCAAAAACAAGTGCGATATGAAATGCTCATGGTGCAGCATTTGAGATTTTTTATTTTTTCATTTTTTTAATTATTAATTATTTAATCTATTTATTATACTTTGTCGCTGTTTCCCATGTTAGCGAGGTAGCATAAGGAAACAGACAAAAGAATGGCCCAACCTACCCACATACACATGTATATACATAAACGCCCACACACACACATATACACACCTATACATTTCAACGTATACATACACAGATATATACATATATACACATGTACATATTCATACATGCTGCCTTCATCTATTCCCACCGCCACCCAGCCACACGTGAAATGGCACCCCCCTCCCCCCTGCATGCGCGCGAGGTAGCGCTAGGAAAAGACAGCAAAGGCCACATTTGTTCACACGCAGTCTCTATGTCATGTGTAATGCACCGAAACCACTGCTCCCTTTCCACATCTATGCCCCACAAAATTGCCATGGTTTACCCCAGACACTTCACATTCCCTGGTTCAATCCATTGACAGCACATTGCTCTGGTATACCACATCGTTCCAATTCACTCTATTCCTTGCACGCCTTTCACCCTCCTGTATGTTCAGGCCCTGATTGCTCAAAATCTTTTTCGCTCCATCCTTCCACCTCCAATTTGGTCTCCCACTTCTCCTCGTTCCCTCTACCTCTGACACATTTATCCTCTTTGTCAATCTTTCCTTACTCATTCTCTCCATGTGAACAAACCATTTCAACACACCCTCTTCTGCTCTCTCAATCACACTCTTTTTATTACCACACATCTCTCTTACCCTTTCATTACTTACTTGATCAAACCACCTCACACCACACATTGGCCTCAAACATTTCATTTCCAATACATGCAACCTCCTCCACACAACCCTATCTATAGCCCATGCCTCGCAATCCTGGGGATAGGGGAGAAAGAATACTTCCCACATATTCACCGCGTGTTATAGAAAGGACTAAAGGGGGCGGGAGCAGGGAGCTAGAAACCCTCCCTTCCTTGTATTTAACTTTATAAAAGGGGAAAACAGAAGAAGGAATCATGTGGGGAGTGCTCATCCTCCTCGAAGGCTCAGATTGGTGTGTCTAAATGTGTGTGGATGTAACCAAGAAGAGAAAGAAGGAAAGATAGGTAGCATGTTGAGGAAAGGAACCTCGATGTTTTGGCTCTGAGTGAAATTAAGCTCAAGGGTAAAGGGGAAGAGTGGTTTGGGAATGTCTTGGGAGTAGAGTCAGGGGTTGGTGAGAGGACACGACCAAAGGAAGGAGTAGCACTACTCCTAAAGCATGAGTTGTGGGAGTATGTGATAGAGTGTAAGAAAGCAAACTCCAGATTGATATGGGTAAAACTGAAAGTGGATGGAGAGAGATGGGCGATTGTTGGTGCCTATGCATCTGGTCATGGGAAGAAAGATCATGAGAGGCAAGTGTTTTGGGAGCAGCTGAGTGAGTGTGACCGGTTTTAGTGATTAATGATTTGAATGCAAAGGTAAGTAATATGGAAGTTGAGGGTATAATTGGTGTACATGGGGTGTTCGGTGTTGTAAATGAAAATGTTGAAGAGCTTGTAGATTTATGTGCTGAAAAAGGACTGTTGATTGGGAATACCTGGTTTAAAAAGAGAGATATACACAAGTATATGTATGTCTCCATGGTTGTTTAATTTGTTTATGGATGGGGTTGTTAGGGAGGTGAATGCAAGAGTTTTGGAAAGGGGGCAAGTATGCAGTCTGTTGTGGATGAGAGAGCTTTGGAAGTGAGTCAGCTGTTGTTTGCTGATGATACAGCACTGGTGGCTGATTCGTGCGAGAAACTGCAGAAGCTGGTGACTGGGTTTGGTAAAGTGTGTGAAAGAAGAAAGCTGAGAGTAAATGTGAATAAGAGCAAGGTTATTAGGTACAGTAGGGTTGAGGGACAAGTCAATTGGGAGGTAAGTTTGAATGGAGAAAAACTGGAGGAAGTGAAGTGTTTTAGATATCTGGGAGTGGATTTGGCAGCGGATGGAACCATGGAAGCGGAAGTGAATCATAGGGTCGGGGAGGGGGCGAAAGTTCTGGGAGCATTGAAGAGTGTGTGGAGGTCGAGAACATTATCTCGGAAAGCAAAAATGGGTATGTTTGAAGGAATAGTGGTTCCAACAATGTTATATGGTTGCGAGGCGTGGACTATGGATAGGGTTGTGCAGAGGAGGGTGGATGTGCTGGAAATGAGATGTTTGAGGACAATATGTGGTGTGAGGTGGTTTGATCAAGTACGTAATAATAGGGTAAGAGAGATGTGTGGTAATAAAAAGAGTGTGGTTGAGAGAGCAGAAGAGGGTTTTTGAAATGGTTTGGTCACATAGAGAAAATGAATGAGGAAAGATTGACCAAGAGGATATATGTGTCGGAGGTGGAGGGAACGAGGAGAAGTGGGAGACCAAATTGGAGGTGGAAAGATGGAGTGAAAAAGATTTTGGGTGATTGGGGCCTGAACATACGGGAGGGTGAAAGGCGTGCAAGGAATAGAGTGAATTGGAAGGATGTGGTATACCAGGGCCGACGTGCCGTCAATGGATTGAACCAGGACATGTGAAGCATCTGGGATAAACCATGGAAAGTTGTGTGGGGCCTGGATGTGGAAAGGGAGCTGTGGTTTCGGTGCATTATTACATGACAGCTAGAGACTGAGTGTGAACGAAAGTGGCCTTTGTTGTCTTTTCCTAGCGCTACCTCGCGCACATTTAGGGGCAGGGGGTTGTTATTTCACGTGTGGCGGGATGGCGATGGGAATGAATAAAGGCAGACAGTATGTATTATGTACATGTGTATATATGTATATGTCTGTGTGTTTATATATACGTATACGTTGAGATGTATAGGTATGTATATTTGCGTGTGTGGACGTGTATGTATATACAGGTGTTTGTGGGTGGGTTGGGCCATTCTTTCGTCTGTTTCCTTGCGCTACCTCGCTAATGCGGGAGACAGCGACAAAGCAAAATAAATAAATAAATAATATATGTAAGTAGGAGAGATGGCCAGAGAGCTTTATTGGATTACATATTAATTGATAGGCATGTGAAAGAGACTTTTGGATGTTAATGTCCTAAGAGGGGCGACTGGAGGGATGTCTGATCATCATCTTGTGGAGGCAAAGGTGAAGTTTTGGAGAAGTTTTCAGAAAAGAAAAGAGAATGTTGGGGTGAAGAGGGTGGTGAGAGTAAGTGAGCTTGGAAAGGAGACTTTTGTGAGGAAGTACCAGGAGATTGAGTGCAGACTTGCAAAAGGTGAGAGCAAATGACATGAGGGGAGAGGGGGAGGAATGGAATGTATTTAGGGAAGCAGTGATGGCTTGCTCAAGAGATGCTTGTGGCATGAGAAAGGTGGGAGGTGGGCGGATTTGAAAGGGAAGTTAGTGGTGGGATGAAGAAGTAAGATTGTTAGTGAAAGATAAGAGAGTGGTGTTTGGATGATTTTTGCAGGGAAGTAGTGCAAATGACTGTTAAATGCATAAAAGAAAGAGGCAGGAGGTCAAGAGAAAGGTGCAAGAGGTGAAAAAGAGGGCAAATGAGAGTTGAGGTGAGAGAGTATTATTGAACTTTAGGGAGAATAAAAAGATATTTTGGAAGGAGGTAAACTGTGCATAAGACAAGACATCAAATGGGAACATCAGTGAAGGGGGCTAATGGGGAGGTAATAACAAGTAGTGGTGAAGTGAGAAGATGGACAGTGAGTATTTTGAAGGTTTGTTGAATGTGTTTGATGGTAGAGTGGCAGATATAGGGTGTTTTGGTCGAGGTGGTGTGTGAAGTGAGAGGGTCAGGGAGAATGGTTTGGTAAACAGAGAAGAGGTAGTGAAAGCTTTGCGGAAGATGAAAGCCAACAAGGCAGCAGGTTTGGATGGTATTTCAGTAGAATTTATTAAAAAGGGGTGACTGTGTTGTTGATTGGTTGGTAGGGATATATCATTGTATGTATGGTTCATGGTGAAGTGCCTGAGGATTGGTGGAATGCATGCATAGTGCCATTGTACAAAGGCAAAGGAGATAAATTTGAATGTTCAAATTACAGAGGTATAAGTTTGTTGAGTATTCCTGGGAAATTAAATGGGAGGGCATTGATTGAGGGTATAGGCATGTACAGAGCATCAGATTGGGGAAGAGCAGCGTGGTTTCAGAAGTGGTAGAGGATGTGTGGATCAGGTATTTGCTTTGAAGAATGTATGGGAGAAATACTTAGGAAAACAGAGGGATTTGTATGTAGCATTTATGGATCTGGAGAAAGCTTATGATAGGGTTGATAGAAATGCTTTGTGGAAGGTATTAAGAACATATGGTATGGGAAGTAAGTTGCCAGAAGCAGTGAAAAGTTTTTATTGAGAATGTAAGGCATGTGTACAAGTAGGAAGAGAGGAAAGTGATTGGCTCTCAGTGAATGTCGGTTTGCAGCAGAGGTGTGTGATGTCTCCATGGTTGTTTAATTTGTTTATGGATGGGATAGTTAGGGAGGTGAATGCAAGGATTTTGGAGAGGGGGCAAGTATGGAGTCTGTTTTGTGGATGAGAGAGCTTGGGAAGTGAGTCAATTTTTGTTTGCTGATCATATAGTGCTGGTGGCTGATTTGGGTGAGAAACTGTAGAAGTTGGTGACTGAGTTTGGTAAAGTGTGTGAAAGAAGAAAGTTGAGAGTAATCGTGAATAGGAGCAAGGTTATTAGGTTCAGTAGGGTTGAGGGACAAGTTGATAGGGAGATAAATTTGAATGGAGAAAAACTGGAGGAAGTTAAATGTTTTAGATATCTGGAAGTAGACTTAGCACCGAATTGAACCATGGAAGTGGAAGTGAGTGACAGTGTGGAAAAGGGAGTGCAGGTTCTGGGAGCATTGAAGAATGAGTGGAAGGTGAGAACACTACCTCGTAGAGCAAAAATGGGTATATTTGAAGGAATAGTGGCTCCAACATATAGCATGGGCTATATAGATAGGGTTGTGCGGAGGAGGGTGGATTTGTTGGAAATGAAATGTTTGCAGACAATATGTGGTGTGAGGTGGTTTGATCAAGTAAGTAATGAAAGGGTAAGAGAGATATGTGGTAATAAAAAGATTGTGGTTGAGAGAGCAGAAGAGGGTGTGTTGAAATGGTATGGACACATGGAGAGAATGAGTGAGGAAAGATTGACAAAGAGGATACATATGTCAGAGGTGAAAGGCATGCAAGGAATAGAGTGAATTGGAACGATGTGGTATATTGGGGTCGACGTACTATCAGTGGATTGAACCAGGGCATGTGAAGCGTCTGGGGTAAACCATGGAAAGGTCTGTGGGGCCTAGATGTGGAAAGGGAGCTGTAGTTTCGGTGCATTACACATGACAGCTAGAGACTGAGTGTGAACAAATGTGGCCTTTGTTGTCTTTTCTTAGTGTTACCTTGTACTTGTGTGGGGGGAAGGGGGTGCTTTTTCATGTGTGATGGGGTGACATGGGAGTGGATGAAGGCAGCATGGGAGTGGATGAAGGCAGCAAGTATGAATACGTGAATGGGTATGTATGTATATGTCTGTGTATGTATGTGTATGTATACATTGAAATGTATAGGTATGCATATGTGTGTGTGTGGGCATTTATGTATATACATGTGTATTTGGGTGGGTTGGGCCATTCTTTTGTCTGTTTTCTTGCATTACCTTGCCAACGCGGGAGATAGTGACTAAGTATGATGAATATAAAATACTTCCATCTATGTCTGTCTAGGCAAATTTACATCTCTTTCTGGTCCTACTGAAGTCTTACTGTACATGCAGAAAGAATATGTCGATGCACTCACTTGACCTCTAGAAATATTGCTCAGTAAATCATAAGTGGAACTCATAGTTCCAGAGAAGTGGAAGAGGGCAAATGTTGTGCCAGTATTTAAGAAAGGAGATTGGGATACTGCACAGAAGTACTCTCCAGTCTCACTTACATATGTGGTTTGTGATACATTGGAAAAGGTGATCAGAAAGGAAATGAATGAATACTCGCAAAAGAGGAACTTTGTAACTGGGAGACAATGTGGATTTAAGGAAAGGAGATCATGCGTAACCAATATTTTAGACTTCTTTGACAGGATGATTGCCATCTGAGAGCAGAGAGAGGGATAGGTAGACTCCTTCTCTGAGTAGAAGTTACAATTAATTGTTTTGTTTAAAAAAGATTAAAAACATTTTATCAGTATGTAAGATAGAAAAAATTATATATTAAGTTCTACCTGAAAGCAGCACTGTCCACTCCTTATCTCCAATAGCAGAAGAGCATTAGCACTTTTGATTTTGTGTTGTTTTCCCTTATTCTGTAAGGATAACAACAACATTTTTAAGCATATGAAAACCTTGAATGTGTAGGGAAAGGAAAAGTAAACTGTGTGGATGTTAGAGGGTTATGAAGTGTTTTATGATAAGGCATTTGTTCTCTTTTGTATAAAACATGGCAGAATACATGACTTCTACAAATTACTCCTACCCACCTCTATTGTCAAAAGAAAATACTCATGCATGCTCAATAGTGTCCAGTTTAGATTGTTTTCCTTTTAGTTAAGAGAATGATTAACCCCATTTGATACTAATTATTTTCGAATGTAGGGATAGTCAGTAGATGCAGTAAAATGTTACATTAATTACAGTATATATTATATAATGATTAACACTATTACTAACCATGACAAGAGCCAAGCAATATCAGTGTTTGAAGTGAAAGTTTATTATACACATACACAGGTATATATATATATATATATATATATATATATATATATATATATATATATATATATATATATATGTTTGCTATCATTGTCATCATCATTATTATCATTATTATTATTATTATTATTATTATTATTATTATTATTATTATTATTGTTGTTATTATAGTTTTCCATTGTTATATAAACCAAGGACTCCTTTTATTGGGATCTTGAAGCTGTGGGGCTGTGTTATTGTCAGATGCTTTGAAATGTTGACTCCATTGGATTGAAAAGTTTTCTGATAAGATTATTCTACTTTTCTTCTTCCTACAATGACAACTGTTCACGTAAAATGACTCGTCTCTTGTGCCTTGAACACGTGCAAGCAAAGTCCAATAACACACACACACACACACACACACACACACACATTATATATTTATTTATTTATTATACTTTGTTATCCCTGGGGATAGGGGAGAAAGAATACTTCCCACGTATTCCCTGCGTGTCGTAGAAGGCAACTAAAAGGGAAGGGAGCAGGGGGCTGGAAATCTTCCCCTCTCTTTTTTTTTTTTTTCCAAAGGAAGGAACAGAGAAGGGGGCCAGGTGAGGATATTCCCTCAGAGGCCCAGTCCTCTGTTCTTAACGCTACCTCGCTGAGGCGGGAAATGGCCTATAGTATAAAAAAAAATTATACTTTGTCGCTGTCTCCCGCGTTAGCGAGGTAGCACAAGGAAACAAACGAAAGACTGGCCCAACCCACCCACATACACATGTATATACATACATACATGTCCACACACGAACATATACATACCTATACATCTCAACGTGTACATATATATACACACATAGACATATACATATATACTTTTCTTTTTTCTTTCAAACTATTTGCCATTTCTTGCATTAGCAAGGTAGCGTTAAGAACAGAAGACTGGGCCTCTGAGGGAATATCCTCACCTGGCCCCCTTCTCTGTTCCTTTTGGAAAATTAAAAAAAAAAAAAAGAGAGGGGAGGATTTCCAGCCCCCCCCCGCTCCCTTCCCTTTTACTCACCTTCTACAACATGCAGGGAATACGTGGGAAGTATTCTTTCTTCCCTATCACCAGGGATATATTATTTTTTTTATTTTTTTTATTTTGCTTTGTCGCTGTTTCCCGCGTTAGCGAGGTAGCGCAAGGAAAGAGTCGAAAGAATGGCCCAACCCACCCACATACACATGTATATACATACACGTCCACACATGCAAATATACATACCTATACATCTCAATGTACACATATATATACACGCACAGACATATACACATATACACATGTACATAATTCATACTGTCTGCCTTTTTTTTTTCCCATCGCCACCTCACCACACATAGAATAACAACCCCCTCCCCCCTCATATGTGCGAGGTAGCGCAAGGAAAAGACAACAAAGGCCCCATTTGTTCACACTCAGTCTCTAGCTGTCATGTAATAATGCACCGAAAATAAAGCTCCCTTTCCACATCCAGGCCCCACAGAGCTTTCCATGGTTTACCCCAGACGTTTCACATGCCCTGATTCAATCCATTGACAGCACGTCAACCCCGGTATACCACATCGTTCCAATTCACTCTATTCCTTGCATGCCTATCACCCTCCTTCATGTTCAGGCCCCGATCACTCAAAATCTTTTTCACTCCATCTTTCCACCTCCAATTTGGTCTCCCACTTCTCCTCGTTCCCTCCACCTCCGACACATATATCTTCTTGGTCAATCTTTCCTCACTCATTCTCTCCATGTGCCCAAACCATTTCAAAACACCCCCTTCTGCTCTCTCAACCACACTCTTTTTATTTCCACACATCTCTCTTACCCTTACATTACTTACTCGATCAAACCATCTCACACCACACATTGTCCTCAAACTTCTCATTTCCAGCACATCCACCCTCCTGCGCACAACTCTATCCATAGCCCATGCCTCACAACCATACAATATTGTTGGAACCACTATTCCTTCAAACATAGCCATTTTTGCTTTCCGAGATAATGTTCTCGACTTCCACACATTCTTCAAGGCTCTCAGGATTTTCGCCCTCTCCCCCACCCTATGATTCACTTCCGCTTCCATGGTTCCATCCGCTGCCAGATCCACTCCCAGATATCTAAAACACTTTACTTCCTCCAGTTTTTTCTCCATTCAAACTTACCTCCCAATTGACTTGACCCTCAACCTACTGTACCTAATAACCTTGCTCTTATTCACATTTACTCTTAACTTTCTTCTTTCACACACTTTACCAAACTCAGTCACCAGCTTCTGCAGTTTCTCACATGAATCAGACACCAGCGCTGTATCATCAGCGAACAACAACTGACTCACTTCCCAAGCTCTCTCATCCCCAACAGACTTCATACTTGCCCCTCTTTCCAGAACTCTTGCATTCACCTCCCTAACAACCCCATCCATAAACAAATTAAACAACCATGGAGACATCACACACCCCTGCCGCAAACCTACATTCACTGAGAACCAATCACTTTCCTCTCTTCCTACACATACACAAGCCTTGGATAAAAACTTTTCACTGCTTCTAACAGCTTGCCTCCCACACCATATATTCTTAATACCTTCTACAGAGCATCTCTATCAACTCTATCATATGCCTTCTCCAGATCCATAAATGCTACATACAAATCCATTTGCTTTTCTAAGAATTTCTCACCTACATTCTTCAAAGCAAACACCTGATCCACACATCCTCTACCACTTCTGAAACCACACTGCTCTTTCCCAATCTGATGCTCTGTACATGCCTTCACCCTCTCAATTAATACCCTCCAACATAATTTCCCAGGAATACTCAACAAACTTATACCTCTGTAATTTGAGCACTCACTTTTATCCCCTTTGCCTTTGTACAATGACACTATGCAAGCATTCTGCCAGTCCTCAGGCACCTCACCATGAGTCATACATACATTAAATAACCTTACCCACCAGTCAACAATACAGTCACCCCCTTTTTTGATAAATTCCACTGCAGTACCATCCAAACCCACTGCCTTGCTGGCTTTTATCTTCCGCAGAGCTTTTGCTACCTCTTCTCTGTTTGCCAAACCATGTATTCCCTGCGTGTCGTAGAAGGCGTTGAAAAGGGGAGGGAGCGGGGGGCTGTAAATCCTCCCCTCTCGCTTTTTTTTTTAATTTTCTAAAAGAGGGAACAGAGAAGGGGGCCAGGTGAGGATATTCCCTCAAAGGCCCAGTCCTCTGTTCCCAACGCTACCTCGCTAATGCGACAAAGTATAAAAGAAAAAAAAAAAAAATATATATATATATATATATATATATATATATATATATATATATATATATATATATATATATATATATATTTTTTCTTTTTTGCTTTGTCGCTGTCTCCCGCGTTTGCGAGGTAGCGCAAGGAAACAGACGAAAGAAATGGCCCAACCCACCCCCATACACATGTATATACATACGTCCACATTCGCAAATATACATCCCTACACAGCTTTCCATGGTTTACCCCAGACGCTTCACATGCCCTGATTCAATCCACTGACAGCACGTCAACCCCGGTATACCACATCGATCCAATTCACTCTATTCCTTGCCCTCCTTTCACCCTCCTGCATGTTCAGGCCCCGATCACACAAAATCTTTTTCACTCCATCTTTCCACCTCCAATTTGGTCTCCCACTTCTCGTTCCCTCCACCTCAGACACATATAACCTCTTGGTCAATCTTTCCTCACTCATTCTCTCCATGTTCCCAAACCATTTCAAAACACCCTCTTCTGCTCTCTCAACTACGCTCTTTTTATTTCCACACATCTCTCTTACCCTTACGTTACTTACTCAATCAAACCACCTTACACCACACATTGTCCTCAAACATCTCATTTCCAGCACATCCATACTCCTGCGCACAACTCTATCCATAGCCCACGCCTCGCAACCATACAACATTGTTGGAACCACTATTCCTTCAAACATACCCATTTTTGCTTTCCGAGATAATGTTCTCGACTTCCACACATTCTTCAAGGCTCCCAGGATTTTCGCCCCCTCCCCCACCCTATGATCCACTTCCGCTTCCATGGTTCCATCTGCGGCCAGATCCACTCCCAGATATCTAAAACACTTTACTTCCTCCAGTTTTTCTCCATTCAAACTTACCTCCCAATTGACTTGACCCTCAACCCTACTGTACCTAATTAACTTGCTCTTATTCACATTTACTCTTAACTTTCTTCTTTCACACACTTTACCAAACTCAGTCACCAGCTTCTGCAGTTTCTCACATGAATCAGCCACCAGCGCTGTATCATCAGCGAACAACAACTGACTCACTTCCCAAGCTCTCTCATCCCCACCAGACTTCATACTTGCCCCTCTTTCCAAAACTCTTGCATTTACCTCCCTAACAACCCCATCCATAAACAAATTAAACAAGCATGGAGACATCACACACCCCTGCCGCAAACCTACATTCATTGAGAACCAATCACTTTCCTCTCTTCCTACACGTACACATGCCTTACATCCTCGATAAAAACTTTTCACTGCTTCTAACAACTTGCCTCCCACACCATATATTCTTAATACCTTCCACAGAGCATCTCTATCAACTCTATCATATGCCTTCTCCAGATCCATAAATGCTACAAACAAATCCATTTGCTTTTCTAAGTATTTCTCACATACATTCTTCAAAGCAAAAACCTGATCCACACATCCTGTACCACTTCTGAAACCACACTGCTCTTCCCCAATCTGATGCTCTGTACATGCCTTCACCCTCTCAATCAATACCCTCCCATATAATTTACCAGGAATACTCAACAAACTTATACCTCTGTAATTTGAGCACTCACTCGTATCCCCTTTGCCTTTGTACAATGGCACTATGCACGCATTCTGCCAATCCTCAGGCACCTCACCATGAGTCATACATACATTAAATAACCTTACCAACCAGTCAATAATACAGACACCCCCTTTTTTGATACCATCCAAACCTGCTGCCTTGCCAGCTTTCATCTTCCGCAAAGCTTTTACTACCTCTTCTCTGTTTGCCAAATCATTTTCCCTAACCCTCTCACTTTGCACACCACCTCGACCAAAACACCCTATATCTGCCACTCTATCATCAAACACATTCAACAAACCTTCAAAATACTCACTCCATCTCCTTCTCACATCACCACTACTTGTTATCACCTCCCCATTTGTGCCCTTCACTGAAGTTCCCATTTGCTCCCTTGTCTTACACATATTTTTTTTTTTTTTTTTTTTTTTGCTTTGTCGCTGTCTCCCGCGTTTGCGAGGTAGCGCAAGGAAACAGACGAAAGAAATGGCCCAACCCACCCCCATACACATGTATATACATACGTCCACACACGCAAATATACATACCTACACAGCTTTCCATGGTTTACCCCAGACGCCTCACATGCTTTGATTCAATCCACTGACAGCACGTCAACCCCGGTATACCACATCGCTCCAATTCACTCTATTCCTTGCCCTCCTTTCACCCTCCTGCATGTTCAGGCCCCGATCACACAAAATCTTTTTCACTCCATCTTTCCACCTCCAATTTGGTCTCCCACTTCTCGTTCCCTCCACCTCAGACACATATAACCTCTTGGTCAATCTTTCCTCACTCATTCTCTCCATGTGCCCAAACCATTTCAAAACACCCTCTTCTGCTCTCTCAACTACGCTCTTTTTATTTCCACACATCTCTCTTACCCTTACGTTACTTACTCAATCAAACCACCTCACACCACATATTGTCCTCAAACATCTCATTTCCAGCACATCCATCCTCCTACGCACAACTCTATCCATAGCCCACGTCTCGCAACCATACAACATTGTTGGAACCACTGTTCCTTCAAACATACCCATTTTTGCTTTCCGAGATAATGTTCTCGACTTCCACACATTCTTCAAGGCTCCCAGAATTTTCGCCCCCTCCCCCACCCTATGATCCACTTCCGCTTCCATGGTTCCATCCGCTGCCAGATCCACTCCCAGATATCTAAAACACTTCACTTCCTCCAGTTTTTCTCCATTCAAACTCATCTCCCAATTGACTTGACCCTCAACCCTACTGTACTTAATAACCTTGCTCTTATTCACATTTACTCTTAACTTTCTTCTTTCACACACTTTACCAAACTCAGTCACCAGCTTCTGCAGTTTCTCACATGAATCAGCCACCAGCGCTGTATCATCAGCGAACAACAACTGACTCACTTCCCAAGCTCTCTCATCCCCAACAGACTTCATACTTGCCCCTCTTTCCAAAACTCTTGCATTCACCTCCCTAACAACCCCATCCATAAACAAATTAAACAAGCATGGAGACATCACACACCCCTGCCGCAAACCTACATTCACTGAGAACCAATCACTTTCCTCTCTTCCTACACGTACACATGCCTTACATCCTTGATAAAAACTTTTCACTGCTTCTAACAACTTGCCTCCCACACCATATATTCTTAATACCTTCCACAGAGCATCTCTATCAACTCTATCATATGCCTTCTCCAGATCTATAAATGCTATATACAAATCCATTTGCTTTTCTAAGTATTTCTCACATACATTCTTCAAAGCAAACACATGATCCACACATCCTCTACCACTTCTGAAACCACACTGCTCTTCCCCAATCTGATGCTCTGTACATGCCTTCACCCTCTCAATCAATATCCTCCCATATAATTTACCAGGAATACTCAACAAACTTATACCTCTGTAATTTGAGCACTCACTCTTATCCCCTTTGCCTTTGTACAATGGCACTATGCACGCATTCCGCCAATCCTCAGGCACCTCACCATGAGTCATACATACATTAAATAACCTTACCAACCAGTCAACAATACAGTCACCCCTTTTTTAATAAATTCCACTGCAATACCATCCAAACCTACTGCCTTGCCGGCTTTCATCTTCCGCAAAGCTTTTACTACCTCTTCTCTGTTTACCAAATCATCTTCCCTAACCCTCTCACTTTGCACACCACCTCGACCAAAACACCCTATATCTGCCACTCTATCATCAAACACATTCAACAAACCTTCAAAATACTCACTCCATCTCCTTCTCACATCACCACTACTTGTTATCACCTCCCCATTTGCGCCCTTCACTGAAGTTCCCATTTGCTCCCTTGTCTTACGCGCTTTATTTACCTTCTTCCAGAACATCTTTTTATTCTCCCTAAAATTTAATGATACTCTCTCACCCCAACTCTCATTTGCCCTTTTTTTCACCTCTTGCACCTTTCTCTTGACCTCCTGTCTCTTTCTTTTATACATCTCCCACTCAATTTCATTTTTTCCCTGCAAAAATCGTCCAAATGCCTCTCTCTTCTCTTTCACTAATAATCTTACTTCTTCATCCCACCACTCACTACCCTTTCTAATCAACCCACCTCCTACTCTTCTCATGCCACAAGCATCTTTTGCGCAATCCATCACTGATTCCCTAAATACATCCCATTCCTCCCCCACTCCCCTCACTTCCATTGTTCTCACCTTTTTCCATTCTGTACTCAGTCTCTCCTGGTACTTCCTCACACAAGTCTCCTTCCCAAGCTCACTTACTCTCACCACCCTCTTCACCCCAACATTCACTCTTCTTTTCTGAAAACCCATACAAATCCTCACCTTAGCCTCCACAAGATAATGATCAGACATCCCTCCAGTTGCACCTCTCAGCACATTAACATCCAAAAGTCTCTCTTTCGCGCGCCTGTCAATTAACACGTAATCCAACAATGCTCTGTGGCCATCTCTCCTACTTACATAAGTATACTTATGTATATCTCGCTTTTTAAACCAGGTATTCCCGATCATCAGTCCTTTTTCAGCACATAAATCTACAAGCTCTTCACCATTTCCATTTACAACACTGAACACCCCATGTATACCAATTATTCCCTCAACTGCCACATTACTCACCTTTGCATTCAAATCACCCATCACTATAACCCGGTCTCGTGCATCAAAACCACTGACACACTCATTCAGCTGCTCCCAAAACACTTGCCTCTCATGATCTTACACATATATATATATATATATATATATATATATATATATATATATATATATATATATATATATATATATATATATTTTTATATATATATATATATATATATATATATATATATATATATATATATATATATATATATATATATTTTTTTATATATATATATATATATATATATATATATATATATATATATATATATATATATATATATATATATATATATACAACAATGTTGTATGGTTGCGAGGTGTGGGCTATGGATAGAGTTGTGCGCAGGAGGATGGATGTGCTGGAAATGAGATGTTTGAGGACAATATGTGGTGTGAGGTGGTTTGATCGAGCAAGTAATGTAAGGGTAAGAGAGATGTGTGGAAATAAAAAGAGTGTGGTTGAGAGAGCAGAAGAGGGTGTTTTGAAATGGTTTGGTCACATGGAGAGAATGAGTGAGGAATGATTGACCAAGAGGATATATGTGTCGGAGGTGGATGGAATGAGGAGAAGTGGGAGACCAAATTGGAGGTGGAAAGATGGAGTGAAAAAGATTTTGTGTGATCGGGGCCTGAACATGCAGGAGGGTGAAAGGCGTGCAAGGAATAGAGTGAATTGGAACGATGTGGTATACCGTGGTCGACGTGCTGTCAGTGGATTGAACCAGGGCATGTGAAACGTCTGGGGTAAACCATGGAAAGTGTGTGGGACCTGGATGTGGAAAGGGAGCTGTGGTTTCGGTGCATTATTACATGGCAGGTAGAGACTGAGTGTTAACGAATGGGGCCTTTGGTGTCTTTTCCTAGTGCTACCTCGCACACATGAGGGGGGAGGGGGTTGTTATTCCATGTGTGGCGAGGTGGCGATGGAACAAATAAAGGCAGACGGTATGAATTATGTACATATGTATATGTCTGTGTGTGTATACATATGTGTACATTGAGATGTATAGGTATGTATAGTTGCGTGTGTGGACGTGTATGTATATACTTGTGTATGTGGGCGGGTTGGGCCATTCTTTTGTCTATCCCTGGGGATAGAGGATTAAGAATACCTCCCACGTATTTCCTGCGTGTCGTAGAAGGCGTCTAAAAGGGGAGGGAGCGGGGGGCTGGAAATCCTCCCCTCTTGTTTTTTTTTTTTTTTTTTTTCCAAAAGAAGGAACGGAGGGGGCCAGGTGAGGATATTCCAAAAAAGGCCCAGTCCTCTGTTCTTAACGTTACCTCGCTAACGCGGGTGATGTGAGAAGGAGATGGAGTGAGTATTTTGAAGGTTTGTTGAATGTGTTTGATGATAGAGTGGCAGATATAGGGTGTTTTGGTCGAGGTGGTGTGCAAAGTGAGAGGGTTAGGGAAAATGATTTGGTAAACAGAGAAGAGGTAGTAAAAGCTTTGCGGAAGATGAAAGCCGGCAAGGCAGCAGGTTTGGATGGTATTGCAGTGGAATTTATTAAAAAAGGGGATGACTGTATTATTGACTGGTTGGTAAGGTTATTTAATTTATGTATGACTCATGGTGAGGTGCCTGAGGATTGGCAGAATGCATGCATAGTGCCATTGTACAAAGGCAAAGGGGATAAGAGTGAGTGCTCAAATTTCAGAGGTATAAGTTTGTTGAGTATTCCTGGTAAATTATATGGGAGGGTATTGATTGAGAGGGTGAAGGCATGTACAGAGCATCAGATTGGGGAAGAGCAGTGTGGTCTCAGAAGTGGTAGAGGATGTGTGGATCAGGTGTTTGCTTTGAAGAATGTATGTGAGAAATACTTAGAAAAGCAAATGGATTTGTATGTAGCATTTATGGATCTGGAGAAGGCATATGATAGAGTTGATAGAGATGCTCTGTGGAAGGTATTAAGAATATGTGGTGTGGGAGGCAAGTTGTTAGAAGCAGTGAGGAGTTTTTATCGAGGATGTAAGGCATATGTACGTGTAGGAAGAGAGGAAAGTGATTGGTTCTCAGTGAATGTAGGTTTGCGGCAGGGTTGTGTGAGTCTCCATGGTTGTTTAATTTGTTTATGGATGGGGTTGTTAGGGAGGTGAATGCAAGAGTTTTGGAAAGAGGGGCAAGTATGAAGTCTGTTGTGGATGAGAGAGCTTGGGAAGTGAGTCAGTTGTTGTTCACTGATGATACAGCGCTGGTGGCTGATTCATGTGAGAAACTGCAGAAGCTGGTGACTGAGTTTGGTAAAGTGTGTGAAAGAAGAAAGTTAAGAGTAAATGTGAATAAGAGCAAGGTTATTAGGTACAGTAGGGTTGAGGGTCAAGTCAGTTGGGAGGTAAGTTTGAATGGAGAAAAACTGGAGGAAGTAAAGTGTTTTAGATATCTGGGAGTGGATCTGGCCGCAGATGGAACCATGGAAGCGGAAGTGGATCATAGGGTGGGGAGGGGGCGAAAATTCTGGGAGCCTTGAAGAATGTGTGGAAGTCGAGTACATTATCTCGGAAAGCAAAAATGGGTATGTTTGAAGGAATAGTGGTTCCAACAATGTTGTATGGTTGCGAGGCGTGGGCTATGGATAGAGTTGTGCGCAGGAGGATGGATGTGCTGGAAATGAGATGTTTGAGGACAATGTGTGGTGTGAGGTGGTTTGATCGAGTAAGTAACGTAAGGGTAAGAGAGATGTGTGGAAATAAAAAGAGCGTGGTTGAGAGAGCAGAAGAGGGTGTTTTGAAATGTTTTGGGCACATGGAGAGAATGAGTGAGGAAAGATTGACCAAGAGGATATATGTGTCGGAGGTGGAGGGAACGAGGAGAAGTGGGAGACCAAATTGGAGGTGGAAAGATGGAGTGAAAAAGATTTTGTGTGATCGGGGCCTGAACATGCAGGAGGGTGAAAGGAGGGCAAGGAATAGAGTGAATTGGATCGATGTGGTATACCGGGGTTGACGTGCTGTCAGTGGATTGAATCAGGGCATGTGAAGCGTCTGGGGTAAACCATGGAAAGCTGTGTAGGTATGTATATTTGCGTGTGTGGACGTATGTATATACATGTGTATGGGGGTGGGTGAGGCCATTTCTTTCGTCTGTTTCCTTGCGCTACCTCGCAAACGCGGGAGACAGCGACAAAGCAAAAAAAAAAAATATATAATTGTTTTATACTATTTGCCATTTCCATTTGCCATTTGCTATGTGGAAATATATATATATATTTTCTTTCAAACTATTCGCCATTTCCCGCATTAGCGAGGTAGCGTTAAGAACAGAGGACTGGGCCTTTGAGGGAATACCCTCACCTGGCCCAATTCTCTGTTCCTTCTTTTGGAAAAAAAAAAAAAAATATATATATATATATATATATATATATATATATATATATATATATATATATATATATATATATATATATATATATATCCTCCCCTCTTGTTTTTTTTTTTCTTTTTTTTAATTTTCCAAAAGAAGGAACAGAGGGGGGCCAGGTCAGGATATTCCACAAAGGCCCAGTCCTGTGTTCTTAACGCTACCTCGCTAATGCGGGAAATGGCAGATAGTTTAAAAGAAAAAAGAAAGATATATATATATATATTATATTATTTATTTTATATCTGTCGCTGTCTCCCGTGTTTGCGAGGTAGCGCAAGGAAACAGACGAAAGAAATGGCCCAACCCCCCCCCCATACACATGTATATACATACGTCCACACACGCAAATATACATACCTACACAGCTTTCCATGGTTTACCCCAGACGCTTCACATGCCCTGCTTCAATCCACTGACAGCACGTCAACCCCGGTATACCACATCGCTCCAATTCACTCTATTCCTTACCCTCCTTTCACCCTCCTGCATGCTCAGGTCCCGATCACACAAAATCATTATCACTCCATCTTTCCACCTCCAATTTGGTCTCCCTCTTCTCCTTGTTCCCTCCACCTCCGACACATATATCCTCTTGGTCAATCTTTCCTCACTCATCCTCTCCATGTGCCCAAACCACTTCAAAACACCCTCTTCTGCTCTCTCAACCACGCTCTTTTTATTTCCACACATCTCTCTTACCCTTACGTTACTCACTCGATCAAACCACCTCACACCACACATTGTCCTCAAACATCTCATTTCCAGCACATCCATCCTCCTACGCACAACTCTATCCATAGCCCACGCCTCGCAACCATACAACATTGTTGGAACCACTATTCCATCAAACATACCCGTTTTTGCTTTCCGAGATAATGTTCTCGACTTCCACACATATATATATATATTCCTATAAGTCCACAGGGAAAATGAAACACGTTCCCAAGTGCACTTTCGTGTAATGATCACATCATCAGGGGAGACACAAGAGAGAAATATAACAGTCAGTTGATATACAGTGACAAGACATAGCTACGTCTCTGTTGTATATCAACTGACTGTTCACAGTCAAGTCATACGTACCTTTCCATTGTTCCCCCAGTTGCTTCATATTCCATGATTCACTCCATTGACAGTACATCACCCCTGTATACCACATTGCTCCAGTTCACTCTATCCTGAGCACACTTATCACCCTCCTGCATGTTCAGGCCCCAGATGCTCAAAATCTTGTTCACTCCATCCTTCCATCTCCAGTTTGTTCTCCCTGTTTGTCTAAACCAATCCCCTTTCTTCCCCACTACTTTCACTTACAGTTGCAAAGGCACTAATAATCACCCACCTCATGTATTCTGCTTGTATTTTAACCAACATTAGGCTGGGACTCACTTCCATATCCACTTTTACACATTCACACAAGTTCTACCTTCCTTAGATGTCGCCCTCATGCTAACCATAGACTTTACTCCTCCAACATTTCCAAACCATTCATCTCCTTTCTTTCTTTCTTTCCTTTTTAATTTTTTCAGATTCAGAACATCAAGTTCCTTTTGTCAAATATTCTACCTGTCTTTCCCATCCTCTTATCTTATTTACATCCACTCATGTCCAAGCACCTGTGCCTGAGCCTGTGAGCACTCTTTGCTTGGATCCTTTTTCTGTTCCAGCTTTCTGAAATGGAAATGGAATTTCAAGATGGAGAGGGTTTCTAGCACCCCCCCTCCAGCCCCATTTATAACCATTTTCTACAACACAGAGAATACATGGGAAGTTGTCTTTCTCTCCTATCCTTAGGGTTATATATTTTTCATGCATTTGCTGTTTCTTGTGTTTGTGAGATAATGACCCTATTAGATCACATCCACTCTCTGACTGTCATGTATGATACACCGAAACCAGAGTCACCTATCCACACCCCCGACCAATTCATATGCCCAGGTTTAGTGCATTGACAGTATGTTGTCGCCGTGTCCTCTCCCAGCTGTCCGAAACATCACTTATCTATTTTGCGTAAAAAAGAAGTGATACTGGTTCTCTGCTGCTTGTGGCTACACCTTCAGTGAGGCTCTATCATCATCAGTTGATGGAAGTAAGGTACATTCTTGTTGAGGGACTTATTGTTAATTCTTTTACTTTTAACTGAAGTATAGCCATAAAGCTACAGGAGCCCCATAAAAGAGGTCCTGAGTTGTTTGTAGTCGTAATGATGATAATAATGATATTAATGGCGATTGCAATGATAATGTAAATAATAGGGATAATATATAAGATGAAAAATAGCATGAATATACAGTATTTGCAATGATTTTTCAGTTGTGCACGATTCTTTGCGTTTATATCGTTAAGGCTGCAAAAATTTGCACATACAGTAGGAATGCAAAAAAATTAATGCAGATTAAAAAGTATTTATCTTGGATGTCTGAATATTCACTTTTTATTTCTTTATTCAGTGTATTGAGCCAAAAGTTATGAAATTGAATGGACCTTTAAATATTCCTAAATCCTAGTGAGATCAAAACTTACTCATAGCAACCAAATTCCCTTTCAATATCCTGATCCTAGTATTGCTAGTGGCTTAATGTTTTTATTTTTCCACTCTGGTCACACAGACTGATATATTTTACAGGGCTGGAGGCAGACCGTATTATTGGTGGTGAAACTATGTTGGGTTCTGGTGAAGATGAGAAACTGTACAAAAGGTAAGAGTGTTGAGTACCTTTACTGTTAAAGTAATCCAATTTATACAGTTCTAAACTAAGTTTTCTTTCTAAGATTTGTTTATTGCACAAGCCTTGAGAGAACCTCTTGGGTCCTTAAGTGTTTAAAACCTCTAGCACCTTGCCTTTTGGTGAAGTAAATGTGTTTCACCCCACACCAACCACCAATTTGATGGTAACAGCATAGGTATGGGATTGGATCTGCCCTCAGGCCAGTCAGCAACCTTTGTCCAGCAATGATATCATCCTCCTGCTGGTTTTCATGTTGGCTGACTCAGATTTCTCAGAGCCCAGACACATGCTGGCATTCTGCTCCATTTGTCCTTATTTCAGTTTCTTCCATGTTAATGTGGATAAGTATCTTTTTTTGATATGCTTAGGGTGTGGTGTATTTACCAGTTGATGTTTAGAACATTATTCCTTATGCCCAGCTAAATCCCTGTGCAAATTTTTAGATATCGCCTGAAACTATCAACAGAAATATCTATATATGTTGATTATGCCTGATACTCCTTTCATTAAGGAGCATTTCTTCTTGGATTTAGAGATATTATGTTGTTGTTGGCCCAACCAAGCCTATATGTTAGAGCCCATGATAATAGGAAGTTATCCACCACCCTGGTTCTTCTGAGGAACCTTACATTGGAGATTAACAAAAGATCTTTGGCATACCACCAGCATAGTTTTTATTTTATGCCTAACTTTAGGTGTCTGGGTTCAAACGTGCAGCTACTTATTTGTACTCTACAGAGAGGGAGTTGTACTCTTGTGGGGCTCATCTCTTGAACATTCTCTCTGTCATGCAACTCCTAAAATTTATGTACGCTGTTTTCATTATCCATGTCCCTAGTCGTTCTCTTCCATTCATTGATCTTGCTAATGCTATAAAAGTACTTCTTTACATCTTTTTTAACAAGTTTCTTGCTTGATTTCATGGAATTGCCTCTGGCTGCTCTATCCTGATTTTTCTCAAAGAACTGTCTACTGGCCACATCATCAATCTGTTTCAAGAACTCTTTTTCAGAATGGGTAAATATAAAACCTTTAGTCTTTCTCTGTAACTTAGCTCTCTTATTTCTGTACCAACTTTGTTGCTCTTCTTTGGAACATCTCTGTGAGTTCACTGTTTCTTTAGGTGCAGTGACCAAACTTGAGGAACATATTGTAGTTTTGACTTTATGTTGTACATGAAATGCTTGTCAAATATTTCTTAATCCACATACTTGAAAGCTATTCTGATATTTGCCAGAAGACAGTGTGTCTCCTTTGATATTCTCCTAATGTGTGACTCTGGCAGTATGTTAGGGATGATGTTGACTCCCAAGCCCTTCTCTTTCATTTTACCCCATCCTCATTTCTTACATTTACTTGGGATGAATTTCTTCAACCATGTATCAGAACTGCTTTGAAGTCTGATTAGGTCCCCTTGCAAGCTGATGCAATCCTCCTCACTTTTCACTTCCCTCATTACTTTTGCATCATATACAAACATATTTAGATTGGAATCCATGCCTTCAGACAAGTAATTTACGTAGTTCAAGAAGAGTAACTGTCTTACAATAGAACCCTGGGGCACTCCAGTGGTGACCTCCACCCAGTTGAAGAAGACCTTTCTGACATTTGTATTTTGTTCCTTTTCACTTAGATAATCCTCTAACCATTGAAGGATTCTCCATCTTAATCCTGCCTATATTCCAGCTTCTTAATCAGCCTCCCATGCAGTACTGAGATACTTGGTTTTACACTTTTTTGCCATAACTCTAAGGTATCCATTTTTTTGCCATGTTTTATTTTTTTTTTTTTTTTTTTTACTAACCATACTCTTTCATATATGCACTGAAAGACTTGCAGGGCAATCCAGCCCTTGAGAGGGATGTTAGTTTTGAAGCATGAAATACTACTACTCGCTTAGGGATGTTTCAGAAGTAAATTTCTCTTGTTGTTTCTCGCCTTTCTTTCCCCACTCTAACTTGACAATAACCTCCCTTAGGATGACATCAGTGTTCTGAATTTTATAAGGCTACCAATGTAATAGCCAGCAGGACAGTGTTATCATTGAGTGGAGGTTGCTGATATGCTAGAGAGTGGACTAGTACCAAGCCGTAAGCTGCTATCATCGAGTAATGGAATGGTGAGGGATGAGTGGTATTTCAACAGGAGGGAGTGAGTAAGAGGTTTCTTACCCTAAGGATCTTGAGAGATTTTCTCAAGGCTTGTTGGACACCACCCTGAAGGGAAATGGATTTCTTTGTGTGTTTATGTGATGGCACAAGAACATGATTTATGATAGGTGTTTGTAAAGTGTGTGTGTGTAATTTCCCTTATTCTTTTTTCTGCAATAGCTGACTTTATAGCTTAAAACCTTGTACTGTAACTCAGATCCCTTATACCTAATGCCATCTGTTTTGCCTTCCTCTGGACTTTCTAGATTAGATCTGTGTTTCATTAAGAGTGTTGGTCTAACTTGAACTGAGAAGGCTTGGGCAACCAGATGCTGTAATCATAGCTGTCTCATAAATGCCTTTTTTTCCCATGTTAGCATGGTAGTGCCAGGAACAGGTGAAAAAATTGCCTTATTTGCTCTCATCTGCTCTCCATCTGTCATGTATAATGTTCCAGAATCAGTGAGCCCAATCTACAACCATGCCCCACAGATCTTTCTGTAGTGTCCCCTGACCACTTCATATGACCTGGTTCAGTCTAGTGACAGCACATTGACTCCACTTCACACTTTCCCTTGCTTGCCTTACAACTTCTTACATGTTCAGGCCTTGAGCACTGTAAGCCTTTTTCACTCCATCCTTCCATCTCAAGTTTAGTTTTCCCCTTCTCCATGTTCCTCCACTTCTGGCTCAGATTGTATTTGTCACCTTCCCCTCACCCTTTCTCTCTTTATGTACACACCATATCAGCACACCCTCCTCAGCTGCCTCAACAATATTCTTCTTGCTACCACACCTCCTTCCTTTCCTTTCATTTCTCACTCAGACCACATTTTGTCCTCAAAATTTTGATTTCCAACACATTCACCTTCTTTGATACTCTATCATGTAAAGCTGATGCTTCGCATTCATAAAACAATACTGGGATTATTATACAATTAAACATAACCATCTTTGCCCTCACAGAGGGTGACTTCTCTTTCCACATATTCCTTAATGTACCCAAGCCCCTTGCCCTGTACCCATCCTATGTATTACTTTTGCTGCCATGGTTCCTCTTGCTGCCTCATCCACTTCTAGGTAAAACTTAACTTCCTCCCAGGTCTCTCTGTTTAGACCTATCCCCCAATTAAACTGTTTTCCTCTCCAGAACGTGATAAACTTGCTTTTACTCACATTTACTCTTAACTTTCTCCTCTCACACACTTTCCCAAACTCACACACCAGCTTCTGCAGCTTTTCCCTCAAATGTGCCACCAATTCCATATTGTTAGCAAACAGTAACTGACTCACCTCCCAGACTTCCCTTTGCTTAACAGACTGTAATCTGCCCCTCTCTCCAACCCCTTCACCTTCCTCAAAATGCCATACGTAACAGATTTTAGGTAGCCATATTATCATTACAGACCCTGCTGCAGGCCCAACTTCACCTGCAGTGGTAGAGGATGTGTGGATCAGGTGTTTGCTTTGAAGAATGTGTGTGAGAAATACTTAGAAAAGCAAATGGATTTCTATGTAGCATTTATGGATCTGGAGAAGGCATATGATAGAATTGATGGAGGTGCTCTGTGGAATGTGTTAAGAATATTTAGCATGGGAGGCAAGTTGCTAGAAGCGGTGAAAAGTTTTTATTGAGGATGTAAGGCATGTGTACGAGTAGGAAGAGAGGAAAGTAATTGGTTCTCAGTGTATGTCGGTTTGCGGCAGGGGTGTGTGATGTCTTCATGGTTGTTTAGTTTGTTTATGGAAGGGGTTGTTAGGTGAATGCAAGAGTTTTGGAGAGAGGGGCAAGTATGCAGTCTGTTGTGGATGAGAGGGCTTGGGAAGTGAGTCAGATGTTGTTCGCTGGTGATCCTGCGCTGGTTGCTGATTCGGGTGAGAAACTGCAGAAGCTGGTGACTGAGTTTGGTAAATTGTGTGAAAGAAGAAAGCTGAGAGTAAATGTGAATAAGAGCAAGGTTATTAGGAACAGTTGGGTTGAGGGACGAGTCAATTGGGAGATAAGTTTAAATGGAGAAAAACTGGAGGAAGTGAAGTGTTTTAGATATCTGAGAGTGGCTTTGGCAGCAAATGGAACCATGAAAGCAGAAGTGAGTCACAGGGTGGGGGAGGGGAGCAAAAGTTCTGGGAGCGTTGAAAAATGTGTGGAAGTCGAGAACATTATCTCGGAAATCAAAAATGGGTATTTTTGAAGGAATAGTGGTTCTAACAATGTTATATGGTTGCTAGGCATGGGCTATAGATAGAGTTGTGCGGAGGAGGGTGGATGTGCTGGAAATGAGATGTTTGAGGACAATATGTGATGTGAGGTGGTTTGATTGAGTAAGTAGTGAAAGGGTAAGAGAGATGTGTGGTAATGAAAAGAGTGTGGTTGAGAGAGCAGAAGAGGATGTTTTGAAATGATTTGGTCACATGGAGAGAATGAGTGAGGAGAGTGACAAAGAGGATATATGCGTCAGAGGTGGAGGGAACGAGGAGAAGTGGGAGACCAAATTGGAGGTGGAAAGATGGAGTGATAAAAGTTTTGAGCAATCGCGGCCTGTACATGCAGGAGGGTGAAAGGTTGCAAGGAATAGAGTGAATTGGAACGATGTGGTGTCGACTTGCTGTCAATGAACCAGGGCATGTGAAGCGTCTGGGGTAAACCATGGAAAGTTTTGTGGGGCCTGGATGTGGAAAGGGAGCTGTGGTTTCGGTGCATTATACATGACAGCTAGAGACTGAGTGTGAACGAATGTGGCCTTTGTTGTCTTTTCCCAGCGCTATCTCGCGCACATGCGGGGGGAGGGGGTTGTCATTTCATGCGAGGCGGGGTGGCAGTGGGAATGAATAAAGGCAGCAAGTATGAATTATGTACATGTGTATATATGTATATGTCTGTGTATGTATATATATGTATATGTTGAAATGTATAGGTATGCATATGTGTGTGTGGGTGGAAGTGTATGTATATACATATGTATGTGGGTGGGTTGAGCCATTCTTTCGTCTGTTTCCTTGTGCTTCCTCGCTAATGTGGGAGACAGTGACAAAGTATAATGAAGAATGAAAAAAATAGTAACACACACCATACTGCTGGTAAAAACTCCTCTTTGCTTCTCTTAGCTTTCCTCCCACACCTTATATCCACATTACCTACCTCAAAGCATCTTTCTCTGTCCTATCATATGTTTTTTCATGATCCATAAATGCCACTTATGAATCCTTCTGTTTCATTAAAGTTGGTTTTTTTTTTTTTTGCCGCTGTCTCCCGCGTTTGCGAGGTAGCGCAAGGAAACAGACGAAAGAAATGGCCCAACCCACCCCCATACACATGTATATACATACCTCCACACACGCAAATATACATACCTTCACAGCTTTCCATGGTTTACCCCAGACGCTTCACATGCTCCGATTCAATCCACTGACAGCACGTCAACCCCGGTATACCACATCGCTCCAATTCACTCTATTCCTTGCCCTCCTTTCACCCTCCTGCATGTTCAGGCCCCGATCACACAAAATCTTTTTCACTCCATCTTTCCACCTCCAATTTTGTCTCCCTCTTCTCCTTGTTCCCTCCACCTCCGACACATATATCCTCTTGGTCAATCTTTCCTCACTCATTCTCTCCATGTGCCCAAACCATTTCAAAACACCCTCTTCTGCTCTCTCAACCACGCTCTTTTTATTTCCACACATCTCTCTTACCCTTACGTTACTTACTCGATCAAACCACCTCACACCACACATTGTCCTCAAACATCTCATTAAAGTATATATATCAAATTCTAGGAGGCATATTGTTCCTCCCCATTGTAATGCCCTGTGCATTCCAGCACCCTCTTTATCACCCCTTGCCCTTACAGCTTTCCAGATACACTCAACAGACTTAACCTTTATGATTTGAACATTCACTTTTGATCCCCTTATCTTTATAAAATGGGACTATACAGAGATTCTGCAAACCTTCAGGCCTTTCTTCATGAACCATAAATATCCTCTTTCCTGATGCCGTCTCTTTGTGACCTCCAGTACATCCAGTCTTGTTCTCTGCACTTGTTATTTTCATTTGTCTTTTCCCATTCATTCAGCACTGTTTTTCTTTGATTGTTTAATCCTTCATATGTATAGTAATTGCTGAGTTTTGTTATCCCAGAAGAATGCAAGAATCTGCAGTTGCTTCTCCATTTACATTCTCTGAATATGTCAGAATGCCTGCATATTATAAGATGCATGAATTTTGTTGTCCTCTTAGTGCCTTTTGATTATTAGAGCTTCCATGGTAGTACAGTCTTGGATATTTGTTTCTACATCTGTTATCAGATTTACACTTTTCCGAAGGTAATGCTTACATGCATTATTTAGACATCTACAATTTGTATCTATTTAGGAATGAGACGGTGGGGGGGGGGGGGGGGACTAGGTTAGTTTACCTTGCCTTATGATTACTTGAGTCAGCAGCTGTTTGAACTGGAGTTGGAGAAGTTTGCTATGGTCCTTGGAAAAATCTATCCTATAATAACTGTGTGGCTTTTTTCTTTTTCTTCAAATATTCTTATAGGCATGTTAAGCATAAATGAACTTTTTTCATAACACCATAGTATGTTCATGGATGGAATTCTTGTCATTAATGAAGAACAAAGCATTGTATAGATAATCATTTACTTCCGCTTAGCCTTTTGCTGTGAATGTGCATGCAGTAGGGGATGACTGGTACTGGTATCTTTCCTCTCCTCTGACTGTAACCCCAGCAACATGTTGCTCTTCAGTTTATACTGGATTTGGGACATTTTTTTCTTCCTGCCCATAATCTAGGAAACCTGCCTTTCTTTAAATGGGGACCTTCAGTAGGTAGAATGATTCCAGATGATATACCCATTGCATATAAGATAGAAATTGAATATTGTTTAGTTTTGGCATCATTATAAAAGGTGTTATGACTGAAAACCTTACAGTGCTTTTAAGTGTTTCATTATTGCAGGAAAAGAATACTCAAAATGGTAGATTAAGAATATGAATATTTCTCATTTCTTTTGCTATTGCGAGGCCTTAGTGTTATTCACAGACAACATCCAAATTTTTTAATGTCACTCACAAAATTTTGCTATTCAAAGGCCCTTGCATGTTTGTTATTGATAAAATCATAGATGAGTTTCCATGGAATGCTCTTACACCCCAAATGTTTTGAATCTCATCAACTTTAAAACACTATGATAATTTATTTTCCTTATGACAGTATTAGAAATATTCATCCAGTTCTTGTATAGATAAGCTCAGAATTTAAGAGTGATAAAATAGATGGTCAAAAACATTGATAAATTATGCATTATGGTATGTTTCCTTAGGTTAAGTCATTTTATATGGACTTTCAAGGTGATGCTGATTTGGTTTTTACAGGGCTTACAAGTCTGAGTATCGCAAAAAGTTCCGTCCATTCTCACAATACCAGTATGTGGACGGTAAATTTCATAAGGTGAAGACTGATGATAATACAGGTGGAAGTAGTGAATCACCAAACAATTGGTACAAGGAAGTCATTGAGCTTCGTCGCCAGGCTGGACAGTATCGGGTATGTAATAAGTGACTTTACAAGTTCATGTGGAATAGAATTTGAAAATATTGTATGAATCCCTAGAACTCTGAAGAGCAAAAAGAAAGATATATATATCCTCACCTGACCCCCTTCTCTGTTCCTTCTTTTGGAAAGTTAAAAAAAAAAAAAACGAGAGGGAAGGATTTCCAGCCCCCCACTCCCTTCCCTTTTAGTTGCCTTCTACGACATGCAGGGAATACGTGGGAAGTATTCTTTCTCCCCTATCCCCAAATATATATATATATATATTTTTTTTTTTTTTTTTTTTTTTTTTTTTTTTTATACTTTGTCGCTGTCTCCCGCGTTTGCGAGGTAGCGCAAGGAAACAGACGAAATAAATGGCCCAACCCCCCCCATACACATGTACATACACACGTCCACACACACAAATATACATACCTACACAGCTTTCCATGGTTTACCCCAGACGCTTCACATGCCCTGATTCAATCCACTGACAGCACGTCAACCCCGGTATACCACATCGATCCAATTCACTCTATTCCTTGCCCTCCTTTCACCCTCCTGCATGTTCAGGCCCCGATCACACAAAATCTTTTTCACTCCATCTTTCCACCTCCAATTTGGTCTCCCTCTTCTCCTCGTTCCCTCCACCTCCGACACATATATCCTCTTGGTCAATCTTTCCTCACTCATTCTCTCCATGTGCCCAAACCATTTTAAAACACCCTCTTCTGCTCTCTCAACCACGCTCTTTATTTCCACACATCTCTCTCACCCTTATGTTACTTACTCGATCAAACCACCTCACACCACACATTGTCCTCAAACATCTCATTTCCAGCACATCCACCCTCCTGTGCACAACTCTATCCATAGCCCATGCCTCACAACCATACAACATTGTTGGAACCACTATTCCTTCAAACATACCCATTTTTGCTTTCCGAGATAATGTTCTCGACTTCCCAGGATTTTCGCCCCCTCCCCCACCCTACGATCCACTTCCGCTTCCATGGTTCCATCCGCTGCCAGATCCACTCCCATATATCTAAAACACTTTACTTCCTCCAGTTTTTCTCCATTCAAACTTACCTCCCAATTGACTTGACCCTCAACCCTACTGTACCTAATAACCTTGCTCTTATTCACATTTACTCTTGACTTTCTTCTTTCACACACTTTACCAAACTCAGTCACCAGCTTCTGCAGTTTCTCACATGAATCAGCCACCAGCGCTGTATCATCAACGAACAACAACTGACTCACTTCCCAAGCTCTCTCGTCCACAACAGACTTCATACTTGCCCCTCTTTCCAAAACTCTTGCATTCACCTCCCTAACAACCCCATCCATAAACAAATTAAACAACCATGGAGACATCACACACCCCTGCCACAAACCTACATTCACTGAGAACCAATCACTTGCCTCCCACACCATATATTCTTAATACCTTCCACAGAGCATCTCTATCAACTCTTATCATATGCCTTCTCCAGATCCATAAATGCTACATACAAATCCATTTGCTGTTCTAAGTATTTCTCACATACATTCTTCAAAGCAAACACCTGATCCACACATCCTCTACCACTTCTGAAACCACACTGCTCTTCCCCAATCTGATGCTCTGTACATGCCTTCACCCTCTCAATCAATACCCTCCCATATAATTTACCAGGAATACTCAACAAACTTATACCTCTGAAATTTGAGTACTCACTCTTATCCCCTTTGCCTTTGTACAATGGCACTATGCAAGCATTCTGCCAATCCTCAGGCACCTCACCATGAGTCATACATAAATTAAATAACCTTACCAACCAGTCAATAATACAGTCACCCCCTTTTTTAATAAATTCCACTGCAATACCATCCAAACCTGCTGCCTTGCCGGCTTTCATCTTCCGCAAAGCTTTTACTACCTCTTCTCTGTTTACCAAATCATTTTCCCTAACCCTCCCACTTTGCACACCACCTCGACCAAAACACCCTATATCTGCCACTCTATCATCAAACACATTCAACAAACCTTCAAAATACTCACTCCATCTCCTTCTCACATCACCACTACTTGTTATCACCTCCCCATTTGCGCCCTTCACTGAAGTTCCCATTTGCTCCCTTGTCTTACGCACTTTATTTACCTCCTTCCAGAACATCTTTTTATTCTCCCTAAAATTCAATGATACTCTCTCACCCCAACTCTCATTTGCCCTTTTTTTCACCTCTTGCACCTTTCTCTTGACCTCCTGTCTCTTTCTTTTATACATCTCCCACTCAATTGCATTTTTTCCCTGCAAAAATCGTCCAAATGCCTCTCTTCTCTTTCACTAATAATCTTACTTCTTCATCCCACCACTCACTATCCTTTCTAATCAACCCACCTCCCACTCTTCTCATGCCACAAGCATCTTTTGCGCAGTCCATCACTGATTCCCTAAATATATATATATATATATATATATATGAATAATATTTATTTATTCATTTATTTATTTATAATACTTTGTCACTGTCTCCCGCGTTAGCAAGGTAGCGCAAGGAAACAGACGAAAGAATGGCCCAACCCACCCACATACACATGTATATACATACACGTCCACACACACACATATACATACCTATACATACATCTCAACGTATACATATATATACACACACAGATATATACATATATACACATGTACAAAATTCATACTGTCTACCCTAATTCATTTCCGTCGCCACCCCACCACACATGAAATGACAACTCATTCTCTCCATGTGCCCGAACCACTTCAAAACACCCTCTTCTGCTCTCTCAACCATGCTCTTTTTATTTCCACACATCTCTCTTACCCTTACGTTACTCACTCGATCAAACCACCTCACACCACACATTGTCCTCAAACATCTCATTTCCAGCACATCCATTCTCCTGCGCACAACTCTATCCATAGCCCACGCCTCGCAACCATACAACATTGTTGGAACCACTATTCCTTCAAACATACCCATTTTTGCTTTCCGAGATAATGTTCTCGACTTCCACACATTCTTCAAGGCCCCCAGAATTTTCGCCCCCTCCCCCACCCTATGATCCACTTCCGCTTCCATGGTTCCATCCGCTGCCAGATCCACTCCCAGATATCTAAAACACTTCACTTCCTCCAGTTTTTCTCCATTCAAACTCACCTCCCAATTGACTTGACCCTCAACCCTACTGTACCTAATAACCTTGCTCTTATTCACATTTACTCTTAACTTTCTTCTTCCACACACTTTACCAAACTCAGTCACCAGCTTCTGCAGTTTCTCACATGAATCAGCCACCAGCGCTGTATCATCAGCGAACAACAACTGACTCACTTCTCAAGCTCTCTCATCCCCAACAGACTTCATACTTGCCCCTCTTTCCAAAACTCTTGCATTTACCTCCCTAACAACCCCATCCATAAACAAATTAAACAACCATGGAGACATCACACACCCCTGCCGCAGACCTTCATTCACTGAGAACCAATCACTTTCCTCTCTTCCTACACGTACACATGCCTTACATCCTCGATAAAAACTTTTCACTGCTTCTAACAACTTGCCTCCCACACCATATATTCTTAATACCTTCCACAGAGCATCTCTATCAACTCTATCATATGCCTTCTCCAGATCCATAAATGCTACATACAAATCCATTTGCTTTTCTAAGTATTTCTCACATACATTCTTCAAAGCAAACACCTGATCCACACATCCTCTACCACTTCTGAAACCACACTGCTCTTCCCCAATCTGATGCTCTGTACATGCCTTCACCCTCTCAATCAATACCCTCCCATATAATTTACCAGGAATACTCAACAAACTTATACCTCTGTAATTTGAGCACTCACTCTTATCCCCTTTGCCTTTGTACAATGGCACTATGCACGCATTCCGCCAATCCTCAGGCACCTCACCATGAGTCATACATACATTAAATAACCTTACCAACCAGTCAACAATACAGTCACCCCCTTTATTAATAATTGGGGTGACTGTATATATACATATATATATATATATATATTTTTTTTTTTTTTTTTTTTTATACTTTGTCGCTGTCTCCCGCGTTTGCGAGGTAGCGCAAGGAAACAGACGAAAGAAATGGCCCAACCCCCCCCCCCCCATACACATGTACATACACACGTCCAGACACGCAAATATACATACCTACACAGCTTTCCATGGTTTACCCCAGACGCTTCACATGCCTTGCTTCAATCCACTGACAGCACGTCAACCCCTGTATACCACATGACTCCAATTCACTCTATTTCTTGCCCTCCTTTCACCCTCCTGCATGTTCAGGCCCCGATCACACAAAATCTTTTTCACTCCATCTTTCCACCTCCAATTTGGTCTCCCTCTTCTCCTCGTTCCCTCCACCTCCGACACATATATCCTCTTGGTCAATCTCTCCTCACTCATTCTCTCCATGTGCCCAAACCATTTCAAAACACCCTCTTCTGCTCTCTCAACCACGCTCTTTTTATTTCCACACATCTCTCTCACCCTTACGTTACTTACTCGATCAAACCACCTCACACCACACATTGTCCTCAAACATCTCATTTCCAGCACATCCATCCTCCTGCGCACAACTCTATCCATAGCCCACGCCTCGCAACCATACAGCATTGTTGGAACCACTATTCCCTCAAACATACCCATTTTTGCTTTCCGAGATAATGTTCTCGACTTCCACACATTTTTCAAGGCTCCCAAAATTTTCGCCCCCTCCCCCACCCTATGATCCACTTCCGCTTCCATGGTTCCATCCGCTGACAGATCCACTCCCAGATATCTAAAACACTTCACTTCCTCCAGTTTTTCTCCATTCAAACTCACCTCCCAATTGACTTGACCCTCACCCCTACTGTACCTAATAACCTTGCTCTTATTCACATTTACTCTTAACTTTCTTCTTCCACACACTTTACCAAACTCAGTCACCAGCTTCTGCAGTTTCTCACATGAATCAGCCACCAGCGCTGTATCATCAGCGAACAACAATTGACTCACTTCCCAAGCTCTCTCATCCCCAACAGACTTCATACTTGCCCCTCTTTCCAGGACTCTTGCATTTACCTCCTTACAACCCCATCCATAAACAAATTAAACAACCATGGAGACATCACACACCCCTGCCGCAAACCTACATTCACTGAGAACCAATCACTTTCCTCTCTTCCTACACGTACACATGCCTTACATCCTCGATAAAAACTTTTCACTGCTTCTAACAACTTGCCTCCCACACCATATATTCTTAATACCTTCCACAGAGCATCTCTATCAACTCTATCATATGCCTTCTCCAGATCCATAAATGCTACATACAAATCCATTTGCTTTTCTAAGTATTTCTCACATACATTCTTCAAAGCAAACACCTGATCCACACATCCTCTACCACTTCTGAAACCGCACTGCTCTTCCCCAATCTGATGCTCTGTACATGCCTTCACCCTCTCAATCAATACCCTCCCATATAATTTACCAGGAATACTCAACAAACTTATACCTCTGTAATTTGAACACTCACTCTTATATATATATATATATATATATATATATATATATATATATATATATATATATTTTTTTTTTTTTTTTTCATACTATTCACCATTTCCCGCATTAGCAAGGTAGCGTTAAGAACAGAGGACTGGGCCTTAGAGGGAATATCCTCACCTGGCCCACTTCTCTGTTCCTTCTTTTGGAAAATTGAAAAAAAAAAAAAATGAGAGGGGAGGATTTCCAGCCCCCCGCTCCCTTCCCTTTTAGTCGCCTTCTACGACATGCAGGGAATACGTGGGAAGTATTCTTTATCCCCTATCCCCAGGGGATATATATATATATATATATATATATATATATTCTGGGAGCCTTGAAGAATGTGTGGAAGTCGAGAACATTATCTCGGAAAGCAAAAATGAGTATGTTTGAAGGAATAGTGGTTCCAACAATGTTGTATGGTTGCGAGGCGTGGGCTATGGATAGAGTTGTGCGCAGGGGGATGGATGTGCTGGAAATGAGATGTTTGAGGACAATGTGTGGTGTGAGGTGGTTTGATCGAGTAAGTAACGTAAGGGTAAGAGAGATGTGTGGAAATAAAAAGAGCGTGGTTGAGAGAGCAGAAGAGGGTGTTTTGAAATGGTTTGCACACATGGAGAGAATGAGTGAGGAAAGATTGACCAAGAGGATATATGTGTCGGAGGTGGAGGGAACGAGGAGAAGAGGGAGACCAAATTGCTGGTGGAAAGATGGAGTGAAAAAGATTTTGTGTGATCGGGGCCTGAATATGCAGGAGGGTGAAAGGAGGGCAAGGAATAGAGTGAATTGGATCGATGTGGTATACCGGGGTTGACGTGCTGTCAGTGGATTGAATCGGGGCATGTGAAGCGTCTGGGGTAAACCATGGAAAGCTGTGTAGGTATGTATATTTTGCGTGTGTGGACGTATGTATATACATGTGTATGGGGGGGGGGTTGGGCCATTTCTTTCGTCTGTGTGTGTGTGTAAATGTAAATAAGAGCAAGGTTATTAGGTACAGTAGGGTTGAGGGTCAAGTCAGTTGGGAGGTAAGTTTGAATGGAGAAAAACTGGAGGAAGTAATGTGTTTTAGATATATGGGAGTGGATCTGGCAGCAGATGGAACCATGGAAGCGGAAGTGAATCATAGGGTGGGGGAGGGGGCGAAAATTCTGGGAGCCTTGAAGAATGTGTGGAAGTCGAGAACATTATCTCGGAAAGCAAAAATGGGTATGTTTGAAGGAATAGTGGTTCCAACAATGTTGTATGGATGCGAGGCGTGGGCTATGGATAGAGTTGTGCGCAGGAGGGTGGATGTGCTGGAAATGAGATGTTTGAGGACAATGTGTGGTGTGAGGTGGTTTGATCAAGTAAGTAATGTAAGGGTAAGAGAGATGTGTGGAAATAAAAAGAGCGTGGTTGAGAGAGCAGAAGAGGGTGTTTTGAAATGGTTTGGGCACTTGGAGAGAATGAGTGAGGAAAGATTGACCAAGAGGATATATGTGTCGGAGGTGGAGGGAACGAGGAGAAGTGGGAGACCAAATTGGAGGTGGAAAGATGGAGTGAAAAAGATTTTGTGTGATCGGGGCCTGAACATGCAGGAGGGTGAAAGGTGGGCAAGGAATAGAGTGAATTGGATCGATGTGGTATACCGGGGTTGACGTGCTGTCAGTGGGTTGAATCAGGGCATGTGAAGCGTCTGGGGTAAACCATGGAAAGCTGTGTAGGTATGTATATTTGCGCGTGTGGACGTGTATGTATATACATGTGTATGGGGGTGGGTTGGGCCATTTCTTTCATCTGTTTCCTTGCGCTACCTCGCAAACGCGGGAGACAGCGACAAAGCAAAAAAAAAAAAAAAATATATATTATCATCCCTGGGGATAGGGGAGAAAGAATACTTCCCTCGCATTCCTCACGTGTCGTAGAAGGCGACTAGAGGGGACGGGAGCGGGAGGCCAGAAATCCTCCCCTCCTGGTATTTCAACTTTCTAAAATGGGAAACAGAAGGAGTCACGCGGGGAGTGCTCATCCTCCTCGTAGGCTCAGATTGGGGTGTCTAAATGTCTGTGGATGTAACCAAGATGTGGAAAAAGGAGAGATAGGTAGTATGTTTGAGGAAAGGAACCTGGATGTTTTGGCTCTGAGTGAAACGAAGCTCAAGGGTAAAGGGGAAGAGTGGTTTGGGAATGTCTTGGGAGTAAAGTCAGGTGTTAGTGAGAGGACAAGAGCAAGGGAAGGAGTAGCACCACTCCTGAAACAGGAGTTATGGGAGTATGTGATAGAATGTAAGAAAGTAAATTCTCGATTAATATGGGTAAAACTGAAAGTTGATGGAGAGAGATGGGTGATTATTGGTGCATAAGCACCTGGGCATGAGAAGAAAGGTCATGAGAGGCAAGTGTTTTGGGAGCAGCTGAATGAGTGTGTTAGTGGTTTTGATGCACAAGACCAGGTTATAGTGATGGGTGATTTGAATGCAAAGGTGAGTAATGTGGCAGTTGAGGGAATAATTGGTATACATAGGGTGTTCAGTGTTGTCAATGGAAATGGTGAAGAGCTTGTAGATTTATGTGCTGAAAAAGGACTGGTGATTGGGAATACCTGGTTTAAAAAGCAAGATATACATAAGTATACGTATGTAAGTAGGAGAGATGGCCAGAGAGCGTTATTGGATTATGTGTGAATTGACAGGCATGCGAAAGAGAGACTTTTGGATGTTAATGTGCTGAGAGGTGCAACTGGAGGGATGTCTGATCATTATCTTGTGGAGGTGAAGGTTAATATTTTTGTATGGGTTTTCAGAAAAGAAGAGAGAATGTTAGGGTGAAGAGGGTGGTGAGAGTAAGTGAGCTTGGGAAGGAGACTTGTGTGAGGAAGTACCAGGAGAGACTGAGTACAGAATGGAAAAAGGTGGGAACAAAGGAGGTAAGGGGAGTGGGGGAGGAATGGGATGTATTTAGGGAATCAGTGATGGCTTGCGCAAAAGATGCTTGGGGCATGAGAAGCGTGGGAGGTGGGTTGATTAGAAAGGGTAGTGAGTGGTGGGATGAAGAAGTAAGATTATAAGTGAAAGAGAAGAGAGAGGCATTTGGACGATTTTTGCAGGGAAAAAAATGCAATTGAGTGGGAGATGTATGAAAGAAAGAGGCAGAAGGTCAAGAGAAAGGTGCAAGAGGTGAAAAAGAGGGCAAATGAGAGTTGGGGTGAGAGAGTATCATTAAATTTTAGGGAGAATAAAAAGATGTTTTGGAAGGAGGTAAATAAAGTGCATAAGACAAGGGAGAAATGGGAACTTCAGTGAAGGGGGCTAATGGGGAGGTGATAACAAGTAGTGGTGATGTGAGAAGGAGATGGAGTGAGTATTTTGAAGGTTTGTTGAATGTGTTTGATGATAGAGTGGCAGATATAGGGTGTTTTGGTTGAGGTGGTGTGCAAAGTGAGAGGGTTAGGGAAAATGATATGGTAAACAGAGAAGAGGTAGTAAAAGCTTTGCGGAAGATGAAAGCCGGCAAGGCAGCAGGTTTGGATGGTATTGCAGTGGAATTTATTAAAAAAGGGGGTGACTGTATTGTTGACTGGTTGGTAAGGTTATTTGATGTATGTATGACTCATGGTGAGGTGCCTGAGGATTGGCGGAATGCTTGCATAGTGCCATTGTACAAAGGCAAAGGGGATAAGAGTGAGTGCTCAAATTACAGAGGTGTAAGTTTGTTGAGTATTCCTGGTAAATCATATGGGAGGGTATGGATTGAGAAGGTGAAGGCATGTACAGAGCATCAGATTGGGTAAGAGCAGTGTGGTCTCAGAAGTGGTAGAGATGTGTGGATCAAGTGTTTGCATTGAAGGATGTATGTGAGAAATACTTAGAAAAGCAAATGGATTTGTATGTGGCATTTATGGATCTGGAGAAGGCATATGATAGAGTTGATAGAGATGCTTTGTGGAAGGTACTGAGAATATATGGTGTGGGAGGCAAGTTGTTAGAAGCAGTGAAAAGTTTTTATTGAGGATGTAAGGCATGTGTACGTGTAGGAAGAGAGGAAAGTGATTGGTTCTCAGTGAATGTAGGTTTGCGGCAGGGGTGTGTGATGTCTCCATGGTTGTTTAATTTGTTTATGGATGGGGTTGTTAGGGAGGTGAATGCAAGAGTTTTGGAAAGAGGGGCAAGTATGAAGTCTGTTGGGGATGAGAGAGCTTGAGAAGCGAGTCAGTTGTTGTTCGCTGATGATACAGCGCTGGTGGCTGATTCATGTGAGAAACTGCAGAAGCTGGTGACTGAGTTTGGTAAAGTGTGTGAAAGAAGAAAGTTAAGAGTAAATGTGAATAAGAGCAAGGTTATTAGGTACAGTAGGGTTGAGGGTCAAGTCAATTGGGAGGTAAGTTTGAATGGAGAAAAACTGGAGGAAGTAAAGTGTTTTAGATATCTGGTAGTGGATCTGGCAGCGGATGGAACCTTGGAAGCGGAAGTGAATCATGGGGTGGGGAAGGGGGCGAAAATCCTGGGAGCCTTGAAGAATGTTTGGAAGTCGAGAACATTATCTCGGAAAGCAAAAATGGGTATGTTTGAAGGAATAGTGGTTCCAACAATGTTGTATGGTTGCGAGGCGTGGGCTATGGATAGAGTTGTGCGCAGGAGGGTGGATGTGTTGGAAATGAGATGTTTGAGGACAATATGTGTTGTGAGGTGGTTTGATTGAGTGAGTAATGTAAGGTTAAGAGAGATGTGTGGAAATAAAAAGAGCATGGTTGAGAGAGCAGAAGAGGGTGTTTTGAAATGGTTTGGTCGCATGGAGAGAATGAGTGAGGAAAGATTGACCAAGAGGATATATGTGTTGGAGGTGGAGGGAACGAGGAGAAGTGGGAGACCAAATTGGAGGTGGAAAGATGAAGTGAAAAAGATTTTGAGTGATCGGGGCCTAAGCATGCAGGAGGGTGAAAGGCAGGCAAGGAATAGAGTGAATTGGATCGATGTGGTATACCGGGGTCGACGTGCTGTCAATAGATTGAATCAGGGCATGTGAAGTGTCTGGGGTAAATCATTGAAAGTTGTGTGGGGCCTATATGTGGAAAGGGAGCTGTGGTTTCGGGCATTATTACATGACTTTTAGAGACTGAGTGTGAACGAATGGGGCCTTTGTTATCTTTTCCTAGCACTGCCTTGCACACATGAGGGAGGAGGGGGATGTTATTCCCTGTGTGGCAAGGTGGTGATGGGAATAAATAAAGGCAGACAGTATGAATTATGTACATGTGTATATATGTATATGTCTGTGTGTGTATATATATGTGTACATTGAGATGTATAGGTATGATTATTTGCGTGTGTGGATGTGTATGTATATACATGTGTATGGGGGTGGGTTGGGCCATTTCTTTCGTCTGTTTCCTTGCGCTACCTGGCAAACGCGGGAGACAGCAACAAAGCAAAATAATGAAAAAAAAAATATATATATATATGAATTATATTTATATTTTTATTACACATAATCGATGTTTCCTGCATCAGTGAGGTAGTGCCAGGAAACAGATGAAGAGTGGCCCATCCTTTCATATACACGTATACGTAAACGCCCACATACACACATATACATACATGTACTTATTGACATACATACATATACATACACATGTGCATACATTACATACATACACATGTACATATTCGTATTTGCTTGTCTTCATCCACTTGTGTTGCTACCCCACCCTACAGGAGAGCAGCATCACTATCCCCTGCTTCAGCAAGGTAGCGCTAGGAATTTAAACAGAAAGGGCACATTCATTCACACTCAGTCTCTATCTGTCATGTGTAATGCCCTTAAACCAGAGCTCCCTATCCACACATCCAGTCCCCACTGACCTTTCCATGGTTTACCCCTGATGTTTCACATGCCCTGATTCAGTCCATTAACAGCACATTGACCCTGGTATACTACATCATTCCAATTCACTCTATTCCTTGCGTGCCTCTCACCCTCCTGTATGTTCAGGCGCTGATCACTCAAAATCTTTTTCTTTCCATCCTTCCACCTCTAATTTGGTCTCCCACTTCTTTTCGTGCCCTCCACCTCTGACACATATATCCTTTTTGTCAGCCCTTCCTAACTCATTCTCTCCATATCTCCAAACCATTTCAACACACCCTCTTCTGCTCTCTTAACCACTTATCTCTCTTACCCTTTTATTACTTACTCGATCAAACCACCTCACACTACAATAGTCCTCAGACATTTCATTTCCAACACATCCACCCTCCTCTGTACAACCCTATCTATAGCCCATACCTCACAACCATATAATATTATTGGAACTACTATTCCTTAAAACATACCCATTTTTGCTCTCCGAGATAACATTAATGAAATTGCCTTGATTAGGGCCTCAGTTGCCCATGCTGTCTCAGCTAACATAAAGAAAAAAAATTATACTGAATTATAGGAGCCCAACAGGAATGTTAATGCATAAGTTTGGTACCAATATTATTACTGTACATAATACATGTTATGATACTCCTTTCCCATGATTCACATGGGGGATACGTCAGTGGAAACTGGCATACATATCAAATTTATGTAAACCAAACACATTACAGTAGTACATCATGAAAAGGTTATGTTTCAGACTTAGATATATTGAGTATTTTCAAGTCCTCATAAGAAGAAAACCATTTTCCTAGTACTCTATATCTGTGGTGGTCTGTTGGACAAAAGACACAGTATCCCATCCTGCTTGCTGTGTGCTGCTGATTCTAAAATGATGTAACAGCATGATACAATAGAATCTTTGATTATACTTTCACTTTTTGCTTGTGCTATAAATAGGAAACAATATCTACACCAGTGATAAAGGCCAAGAGCTAATTAATTAGTTAATTGTATCATTTGTTTATTAACAAATTTTTTCAGAAATAGATTTACACAAAGACCACTTTCAGAAACTAAAATCATTCCAGTAACTAAAATTTATAAGTCTATGCCAAATGTATCACTTTGTCTGTGTTAATACTTCCTTTTCTCTCCATAAAGCTCCCTATATCTATGTTAAGTATCTGTAAGCACGAAAAGCTAAGCTTGAAACTTCTTAGAGTAAATGCCTCTTAAATGAAGTAAATGATAAGAGCACACTTCTTAATCAAGGAAATGGTAAGAACAAATATCTTTTTTTTATCCTACTGAGGAAATAATGTGTGGAAGTCGAGAACATTATCTCGGAAAGCAAAAATGGGTATGTTTGAGGGAATAGTGGTTCCAACAATGTTGTATGGTTGCGAGGCGTGGGCTATGGATAGAGATGTGCGCAGGAGGATGGATGTGCTGGAAATGAGATGTTTGAGGACAATGTGTGGTGTGAGGTGGTTTGATCGAGTAAGTAACGTAAGGGTAAGAGAGATGTGTGGAAATAAAAAGAGCGTGGTTGAGAGAGCAGAAGAGGGTGTTTTGAAATGGTTTGGGCACATGGAGAGAATGAGTGAGGAGAGATTGACCAAGAGGATATATGTGTCGGAGGTGGAGGGAACGAGGAGAAGAGGGAGACCAAATTGGAGGTGGAAAGATGGAGTGAAAAAGATTTTGTGTGATCGGGGCCTGAACATGCAGGAGGGTGAAAGGAGGGCAAGAAATAGAGTGAATTGGAGTCATGTGGTATACAGGGGTTGACGTGCTGTCAGTGGATTGAAGCAAGGCATGTGAAGCGTCTGGGGTAAACCATGGAAAGCTGTGTAGGTATGTATATTTGCGTGTGTGGACGTGTGTATGTACATGTGTATGGGGGGGGGGCCATTTCTTTCGTCTGTTTCCTTGCGCTACCTCGCAAACGCGGGAGACAGCGACAAAGTATATAAAAAAAAAAAAAAAAAAAAAAAAAAAAAAAAAAAAAAGCTTAATGAATGATGAATATAGAAGGGAAAGTGTTATAGTTGATGCAATAGATTCACTAAGCATGACACAGCTCAACAGTAACTGGATAAGCTTTCTGCTGTGGTCAGTGACCTTTCACTTCCCCCACTCTCAGATAAAGATATGATAATAATCGTAATTGCTTTTGTAAAATCATCATAAGATATATTCTAGATGAATTCTGTATTCTGTATGATATATATATACTTTAAGAGAAAAAGTTTTCATGTATATTGCATAATTGTGAATGGATCCAGCACTAACAAACTGTAAATGCTTAGAACTGCCAAAGAAAACAATAAAGACATAATTATCAGTATTGATAAATAAACAAAAGTGTATATAAGGAACATGTGATGAATATATAAAGGGACATGTTATTTTTGAAAACAGACCTTTATGATGCAGGCTTCTCAGCCTTCTGGCACCTGTATCTGTTTGTTAGAGAATGTAATGAAACATTGTGAATTTGGGGTAGGGTATTTATGATATACAAGTTCAATCTCGATAGTATGTCTGTTTGTTAGAGAATATAACGAAACATTGTATGTCTGTTTGTTAGAGAATATAACGAAACATTGTATGTCTGTTTGTTAGAGAATATAACGAAACATTGTGAATTTGGGGTAAGGTGTTTACGATATACAGGTTGAATCTTGATAATCCATCTACCATGGGACCAGAGCTATTCAAGATTTGTGATTTTGCTAGACCAGTGGTGTTCAGTTTAAGGAAATCCTTTTAATATTTCATTAAACATGATTAAATCTCTATTTGATAAGTTACAAACTTTGTACAACATAGATAATCCGTCTACCATGGGACCAGAGCTATTCAGGATTTGTGATTTTGCTGGACCAGTGGTGTTCAGTTTAAGGAAATCCTTTTAATATTTCATTAAACATAATTAAATCTCTATTTGATAAGATACAAACTATGTACAACATAAGTAGATAAGATATACTAAATTAACACTGAAATCATTTATGATTCATCATTTACTTACCTAATATGCTGCATTATTCCTGGTTCCAATTGAGAAGTTGTGATGTACAGCTAGCTATGTATAGATTTGTAGAAGTATTTAACTCAACTCTCTAGGTTACTATCTGTTTCCTTTGTTTATAAAAGTAACATCTGGGACTAGAAGAAGTCCTGGTACATCTGGGGTAGCGGATGCTGAGGCTACTGTATTTTCAGCTGTAGAGCCTTGTGCTTCATTTTTCTTATTTACCTTTTGAAACATACCTGGCAGCTGAAGTTGTTTTATGTATGTTGGTTTTTCCTTGTTCGATTTATCTCACAAAAGTTATATTTTCATAATCTACTGATCAGTTATAAATCTTCGTTACTCTCATCCTGAGATCATCTTTTTAGCTTACTGAATCGACCCAACCTATCATTTGAAATTTTTGTTTTTTTTTTTATTTTTATTGCATTTGTTGGGATTAATAGGTTCATCTAAATCAGTTCCCATATACTCTAGATTTTTTTCGTTCAGTTTCTTGGCAAAAGCAAGCACAGATCTGTTAGTCAAAGATTTGTTACAATCAAGCAAATAACGAACAATTTCTTTCTCTTTAGAGATTGTAAAACTAGTAAATTCTGTGTCAGAGTCTTCATCAGGCTTAACTTCAAACATTAATGTGAGCCACAGTGTATATCATCCTATTTTCAGCATTGAGGAGTCAAACAAAGAGGAGATATAAGCATGGAAACTATGCACACCACAACAATTTCTCTGTTATTATAGGTTGGGAAATGGAATTCAGTAGGCAGGAAGTGGGCTTTTAGGAGAGAGGATATGTGGAATTTACATTAAAGAAATAAGAACATTCTAACTTTTAGCCTTAAATAGAGAGAGACTGGTCAGAAAGAATGGTATATGAAAGATGTCAAAAAACTAAGGAACTTCGAGATGTATGGTGGCAAAGATACAGACAGCATTCCAGCCAGCTAGCATTTGCAGGGTATGAGAAAGCAAGGTATGAGTATACCAGGATAAGAGATGAGGAACAGAAACTTTGAAAAGAATATTGTGAACATGGTTTGACAAAATCCAAAACTTTTCCATAAATTCATCAGGAGTCAATTGCCAGTTAATGGGTAGCTAATCAAGTTAAGGTGTTCTAAGGGTAAAACTTTTGTGGATGTCTTAACATTATTGAGGAAGTAGATAATACATTCAAAAGCGTTTTCGGAGTGGAAAACACTATATCCCCAGCACCAGTGAGATGGAATGGGGAGGAGGTTTTAGAAAATTTTTAAGATGTATAGAATACACATTAACAGAATACTTAAAGGTATTTACCCATACAAGCTCTTGGTCATGATGAAATTTGACCATATGTCTTGAAGATGTGTGTAGATCCACAAGATTAACTTCTTGAAATACTGTTCAAGATGGCGCCGGAAAAAATCATTGCCAAGGGTATGGAAAAGGGCAAACATGATACCCATATGTATGAGAGGAGACCAGTAAGAGGCATTGAACTACAGACCAGTTTCATTGTCGAGTGTCATCTTGGAAAGAAAATTAGAAAGCAAATGGATGATTTTCTATAGAAGAGCAATTACCTCAATAAGAAATGGCATGGTTTTACAGAAAGGAAGTTGTGTGTAACTTGACTGCACTCTAATGGAGGGAATAAAGGATGAAGATAAGAAGTACATTCTTAGGATGGGCTGAGGTTACAAGTGGTGTGCTTTAGGTTTTGGTCTTGGATCTACTGTTATTCTTGATGTATGTAAATGACTTTCCTAAAGGACTGGTCTCATGCCTAAACATATTTGCAGATGATGTCAGGGTCATGCATGGAATACAGAATAGAATTAATTGCATCACCTTACATGGAGACAGTACAAACTCCAAAATTGGTCTAATAAGATGATGATGTGATTCAGTCCAAGTAAGTGCAAGGTAATGAGGATGGAGCCCAGTGAAAGAAGGCTCCAGTGTGGATTTTACTTTGGGGGAAATAAGCTACAAGAATTGTTATGTTAAAGAGGTCTGGAGAGGTGAAAAAAGTAAACTTCCTGCTTCCAAATATTAAGCATATGCATAAGGACATATCTGATAAGGTATTCACAAAATACACTAAACTGAAGCTGGATTGCATCTCTCATGAAAGGCCACCACACAGAGAATCAGGAAGATGTAATTGAGAGGGTCCAGAGAAGAGTACCCAAGATGGCACTTGAATAGAGAAAGCTGACATGCAATGAAAGGTTGAGGGCTACACAGCTGTACACCTTGGTGTAAAGAAGAGAGAGGGGTGACCTTATAACAGCCTATAAGTTTCTAAATCAACTGATGCCATATTAGAGGCTAAGAGGGTAATCAAGAAGGATGTAAAAGAATACTGGTTTGATATAAGGGTACTGGAAGTGTGGAAGCAAGAAAACAGTGAGTACCAAGTGGTTGCTATGATATAAGTTTTCTTGAATAGATTGGGCCTCATGAATGTAGAATTTTCTCTCCACAGTGTACAAAGAGGTAATAATACACATGCACACACACACACACATACAAATTGGTTATTACACACACGTACAAACATACTTTCATGCTTGTCTCACCTACACGAGGAAATGAACATGGCTTCAGCAAAAGTATGGCTTAATCAAAACCATTTTGTTTGAAGAGGTGAAATAATGAGTTAACCAAAAAAAAAAAAAAAAAAGAAATCAAGGGGGATTGATTTTAGTTTCTCAGGTTTTTGTAGATGCAATCCTTGAAAGAAAGGCTTTTTTTTTTTTTTACAAGAAAAAGACTAAATTTGGAACAGAATTCAATAACTTCACTTTGTGAAGAAAGAAATTTGTCATTTTTTTTATCATTTTTTACCTGGTTTCGCAAATAGCTCGTATGCAGTTTTTATATGAAATTAACAAATATAGAAGACTGCTCTTACTACTGGCATAGAATTTTAAAAAGCAGCATTTCCTCTGATGGCCAAATCAGGGCCTGAAGATGTGTATTAAGCTGTCACAGGGTTCAGGATTGGCAGTGGGCTTGATGGTAGCACAGACAGAACATGGCATTTCCCTAAAGGCTGCCTCATCTGTTGCTTACAAGATTGTGCCACAAATATACTCCATGAGTGAAATGGCTGGATGTGATCCAAATCAACATCAATCAGTTGATTAGCTTTTTCTAAAACAAAAGGAACCACACTAAAGTCTTTCCCCACATCCTGGTAATGATTGTATTAACTATCTCATTGCTTGGTCAATTTCTTTTTTTCTTTTGCCTTAGATGGAGTGCTAAAGATACCTCCTTTAATATCAGTCCCTATGCCCATCCCTTGCTGGTAATGATTTGTGTCCATAATATTGTTTTCTCCCTCTGGGTTGGCATCCAGGCCAATAGAGGCCTAAGTGCTCCTGCTGCCCCACAGACACCATGCAGCCAGTGTGGGAGAATCACTGAAGCATCTTCTAAGAGCCGGTAAGCCTAGTACCAGCTTAGAGCCTGATGACTCTGCCCACTGTCATATGATGTTCTATAATTTGTTTGCTAATTGGATCAAATTAGCATGTACAGTTTGCGATGATATGTAGTTTATGCTAAAAATAATGAATCTGGTGTTTGAAATATAGTGTTTGGGCAGTTTGATGGTCCAGGCGGCACAACATCCTGGTTAGGAGGTTTGGTTAGGTAAATTTTGTACAGGTGAATCAGGTCGGAGTTAGTGGGCAAAGGCCCTTGGTTAGGGAATGGCTTAGGCTGCTCATTTCATATCACATTCCTGTGTGCCTCAAGGCCCTCCTAACTTTTGTGAGGGGCTGAACATTATCGGGCTATGTTAGGTTATAGGCTTTCCATATTTTAAAACCTTATTTTGCACACCAGATTCAATCTCACTGGCAAATACTACATATGTTGGCCAATTTTGCTGAGAAAATGCCAAGAAATAAAACACACAAGTTTCCTTGAAATTTACCTGTACTATAACATAGTTACTGTGTGGTGGACTGGCTATGAGGCAGTGGGAGCACTTTAGCCCCTTATCATCATGGCCAATAACCTAATCTGTGAAACATCTTTGTTGGAGATGACAGTGGAATCTCATAACCAGTTGAGCTTCTACAGTCATGATGATGTCATAGTGGAAAATTGAATCAAAGAATAGTGGTATAGAATGTACTTCTGATACTAGAATAATTTTTCTCTTACAAGAACTTTTCACTTTTATTATCATTATTCACATTTTACTTAAATCCAGTTTTTCTGCAGTAGTTCCTCTTGTATTTAGTTAGAGTCTTTATGTCAAATACTTGAATACAAGAAAGATAATTGTGCACCACTGTTAAAAACACTGTACCAATTTCCATACTGTGAAGACCATCTACTCTTCCATGGTTTTGTTTTGTGCATTACAGTTACATCCACACAGAAAGACAGTCTTCATTGATAGCATCATGAGTGTAAGATATGGTGAATTGCAAATGAGGGTGAATTTGAGCATACAGAGACCAGTTTAATGGCTGCTTATGATTCACCAGGAAAAGTTTTTAAACTAATAGATTATTTCTTCTTTTCTTTCATACTATTCGCCATTTCCCGCATTAGCGAGGTAGCGTTGAGAACAGAGGACTGGGCCTTTGAGGGAATATCCTCACCTGGCCCCTTTCTCTGTTCCCTCTTTTGGGGAAAAAAAAAAAAAAAAAAAAAATTGTAATATATAACACACATGGTAGGATATGAAAGTGTTGTGAATATTTTATAATTATAAGCACAGTTATAATAGAATTACACGTTTCACTGAATTTTACTCATCATGATCCCTGATATATGTTTGTATTATGTTCTTCCAAAACTCCCCTGAAAGAGTAGGTTGTATGAAGTTAGTTACTTAAGCAATATATACTAATGCATTTGTTATGTCTTCATGATGAGATAAGATTATCACTCATATGGGGGAAGGAACTTCAAGCAAAATTCACTGAAGTAGGTGCTACTTATATTCCTATGCCACAGGAGACTGAAAGAAAACTCATAATTTGATATTTCACATTTTGGTGCCAGGTTGATTACCCACATGCATTTTAAGTTTGTATTCTTTCCATCATAGTCACCTCATCAAGATGTTTGTTTTTTTTCTACTAAACAGAAATCATGACTTGTAACTATTTTTGATAGAGAAGTAACAAAATGTATGAACTGAGCAAGCAAAACGAAGGGTGCGTAGTGTTTCCTTCTTTTGTTGAAGCATTTGTTGCAAGACATACTAATTGGTTTTCTTGCACTTTTGAAAATTTTTGAATGTTTCTGTGAATGATTGTTAGTGCCATGAAAATTGATTAACTTGATTATTATTCAAGCATCATAAGTGTATGATATCCTTTTTAGTACTTTTAAGTAATGTTGCACATAAGTTGTGTAAGAATGAGCTGTATGACATACTGTTTAACAGTGTGTATATGTTTTAGCTTATTAAGGAAACCTTATTCGTTTAAAATGAAGTTAATGTCCTTTCTCTGTTTTGGAGCAGGGAATTGTCTGAAAAATCTCTTTTATGCCAGTTATTCAATAAGACCACTGAGAAGGTACGCATATTTGATTTGCTGTACAGGCATAGACCTCAGTGCTATCAGAATCTCTTATTTCTTTGTATCTGATGTGTCTTTTATCAAATCCAAAAAAGGATATCACATACAGAATCATTTTAAGCATTTTAATTACAGACTAGTCTTTATTTGTGGGTTATTAAAGGATATAAATCTCTATCTTAGATATGCCTTAATTTGTCATTATCCAGAGTCATAGTAGGGTATCACATTCAGAATCATGAAATTACTTGGATAAAGCATTGAGAATGAAATTGAATTATTTTAAATGAAATTATTTAGCCTGTCCAAGAGTTTTGGCATGAAGAAGAAATTACTGACTAAGTTGTTGGTGTTTGTTCTTTTGGAAAGATATTTCATTCCCATGAAACTAGTAGTGTAGTTAGTTCTCAACTGCTGAGCTTAGAGCTATGGGTTCAAATCTTGTTCATGATTATTGAGGGAGAAGCACTCCCTAGTTCTTCTAAGTGTAAATTGGTTTGTGATCTGTGTAACAGGGTAATGAAGACTGTCAGACATAATACCAGTGACATTAATCCTCTGTGTACCAGTGACCGATAATGTATACATTGACCACACCAATAAAGTGCAAGGCAGCTGGTACAGGAACTCCAAAAAGAATAAAAGTGAGATATAAGAATATTTCTTCCTCTTTGCAGTTTTCATGGACACGCAAGGATGTTGTATGCATAATCATTCCTAGCATTTTTGGTTATTTGTTGTCTTCATTTGCAGCTTCCAGACACCAAATAGCAGCACTTAGAACCTTACACAAGTTGAGCAGCTACCAGTTTACTTGCTTACTGAAAGTTAACACATTTGAAGAAAATTGATTTAGACTTACCAGGAAACAGAGCAAGAGAGAGAGAGAAGTAGAAATAAAGAAAAGCAATGCAGGAGAAAGATATTTTAAGTGAAACTTTCAGGGGGATTGTTTAGGGATGAACAAAACATGATAAAGCAGTAGGATATTGTTTAAATATGGCCCAAAGAAAGACATTAATTTATGAAAAGATGCATATTGTTTGAATATGGCCCAAAGAAAGACATTTATTTATGAAAAGATGCTTATCCACTTTGACCATGTATTTCTTTTAAAAAGAATTAAGGTCTGCTGACTTAATGTCTAACATTCTGACCTTAGTGAGATTAAGCAATTAGTATTAGACTGGATAAGTAGATCATTATGTTAGGGAGAAACTTTGTGGTTTCAGGAATGGTAGAGGATGTATAGATTCAGGTTTTTGCTTTGAAGAATTTAGGTAAGAAATACCTTGACAAAGAGAAGGGTTTAGTATATGGCATTTATAGGTTTGGAGAAAGCATATGATAGTGGTAATAGAGTTGCCTTGCAGAGGGTGTTATGAATATATGGTGTGGAAGGGAAGTTAATAGAAGCTGTAAGGAGCTTTTATGAACAGTTACACATGTGTGTGAATAGGAAGAGAGGAAGGTAGGTGTATCTGTGGTAGGGGCATGTGGTATCACCATGGTTGTTTGAATCTGTTTATTCTTGGAATGGTGAGAGAGGTGAATATGAAGGTCTTGGAAAGGGGCAGTTCTATGTGTCAGTGGTGAGGCCCCTGGTGGCGAGTCAATTACAATTTGCAGATGACTCTGTACTGTTTGCAGATTGGAGTGAGAGACTGTAGAAGTGTCTTACTTTAGAAGAGCATGTGAAATGAGAAAGTTGAGAGCAAATGTGAATAAAAGCAAAGTCATTAGGTGTAGCAGTGAAGAGAGACAGGTTAGTTGGAGTGTGAATTTGAATGGAGAGAACCTGAAGGAAGTGTAGTGTTTTAGATATCTGGGAGTGGACTTAGCAGCAAAATGAATGATGGGAGTTGATGTGAGCCATAGGGTTAATGGTGGGGCTAAGGTCCTTGGCTTATTGTGGAGTGAATGGAGAGTGTATCGCCTGCGAGAGCAAAGATGGATGTGTTTGATTCCATTCCTGTTGGTGTTTTATGAATGCAAGGTGTAGGATTCATGTAAAATGTATGGAACAGGATGGATGCATTCGAAATGAAATTCTTGAGAACACTGTGTGGTGGGAGAAGAGTTGGTTGTATGAGAAATGAGAGGGTAAAAGAGAGTTATGGTAATAAGAGAAATGTGTATGTGAGATCTGAAGACGATGTGCTGATATGATTGGATATATGGACTTACAAAGATGATTAAGGGGGTATGCATGTTGAAAATGATAAAGATGATTAAGGTGGTATACATATTGAAAGTGGAGAGAATGAATAAAAGAGGGAAACCTGGGAGGGGGTAGAAGGATGGAGTGAAAGATGATTTGAGGTGTCAGAGCCTGAACATGGAGGTAGGTGTAAGCCATGCATAGGATAGAGCAAGTGGAATTGATGTATACATGGGACAACATTTTTATAGTGGCTGAACCATTTAGTAGTTAGTGTTTGTAAAATTATAGTTGTTTAGAACTGATATTGTTTATATCCTGTATATGTTTGCCTTTTGGAAACACACTGAAGGAGTTATCCTCTGCCAGTGGCCTGTCAAGGATGAGGTACCAAAGGCTAAGAAGTGGCACCATTCATGTCTGGAAGTAAAAGGGATGAGCTGTAGAGGATGATGGCTCTGAATGTTAATGGGATACTGGTGAGAGGGAGAAGGGAGCTTGTGGAAAATTTCAAAAGTTACAGTTTGGAAGTGCTTGAGATTGAGGAAACCCCTATCCTTGGTCAAGGTTTTTGGAATGTAAATGATGAATGCAGGTTTTGGAAGGGCATGGAAGGTAAGTTTGAGGTGCTTTGGGGCATTTGGAAACAAGGAGAGCGTATGATAGTACGGTTGAAGAGGTTGGTAGAGAGGAAAGCCACCTATGATTTGGGGAAATAGAGTGGAAAGATACTGGAAGGAGAGAAATGGAGGAAGACTGCATGGGATTGTGTATTCGAGGGATGCATGTAAGGATGTTGGATGAGTGGAAATTATTTTGCTGTGGCCACCCCTTGATAAGAGTTCCTGGAGGGAACAGGCTAATGAAGCAGTCAGGGGAAACCACAGAAATGTACGTGGGATGAGATTTTGGATAGAAGAATATAGTTTCAGTGCATTTTAAACAACAGAGTGGATGTGATCTGTTCCTGCTGCTACTTCACTGTTGTGGGAGGCAGCAAACAATGTGAAAAAAATTAGTAAGTTTGAGGTTTATTGCAGTTTAAAACATGAATAAAGCTAAGTTGTTAATTTTTATGTAAATTGTCAATAATTGGTGCACTGATAATCTCTCTGAGAGGGTTGGGTACATAATGGATTGGTAAATTAAGATGCTTTGGTAACAGTAATACCCTTACAAGTACATGCTAATTGTGTTTGATTTACATCTGATATTTATTTTGTTATGCAAATTAAAACTTTATTCAGTAATCATGATTACTTAGTATATTAATCTTGATGAAACTCATGTCAAAAAAGGGAATGTATCTTTCCCTGAAATCTATCGTTGAAAACTGAGACGAAGTAAGGCCTTTGATTGTTATGCTTTATCTGAAAATATTTAAAGATACTAAAGTGTTTTAACAATTTGCAGTATTTTCTTACAAGTGGAAGTCTTTGGAGTTCACGTTGATATAATAGAATATGTTCTTTCTAAAGAAGTATCTTGGTACAGTCATTGCATTTAATGCTGAATTACAGCATCTTATTTTATATACAGTTCAGTGAGAGAAGAAACCAGTTATGCAAGTGTATGTTGCTCTGAAAACCTCTTTGATGTACAGTGAGTTCAGTGAAGTTTGTGCTTACAGTCGAGCAGAAATTCAAGTTAGTGAATTTTTTAAGATTACTTTCACTTTGTGGTGAATTAACTTCAGAGTACTATACGTATTTTACATATTTGAAATTTTCCATATTTTTTTTACTGTACTGGTGGTCTTTTTAGAAGAAATATAAATGGAAAGGTAATATATGATTTTTTTTTTTTTTTTTTGATGACGAGGTCACATACAATGTAGTTGGTCTCATCACTGTAGTAGAGCACTGAAGGTTCCACCAAGGTGATAGCTTTAATGCCTTTTGTATGCTATATATTGCATCACTTCCTGGTTTTATTGTTTCTTTGAAATGTTTTGTGCTGCTGACTTCATTATTTGCAGATTTCTTTATTACTCTCTTTCATACATATGTACTTACAATACTCTGTTTTCTTTAAAATCATTCTTAGCAGGAATTAAATTAATAGTCCAAGTTAAAAATTTTAAGAGGAAGTTCAGTTTACTTATACATGGATACCCTTTCTTTTTTTTTATATCAGTTTGGATATTTAATGAGCAGTTTTGTTTTTATATACAAACGTAAATGTTTTGTGAAATTACAAAGCATTAAGGTATGATTTTTTTTCTCTCTCTCATTGCAGACACTTCAGGATGCAGTTTTCATTTGGTTAAATGGGTAACCCAATCAGACACCCATCATAGTATACCATAATTAGCAGTATAAAAGCAAAATTTACATTGGGAATTGTATTAGATTTCTTTAAAGTTGATAACTGATAGGAAAGAATTTATAGATTATTAACACATGGAAGTTCTATTTTTTGTAATTAAGTATAATTTCTTGTGGCGAATTTTAGTATTTCTTTTTTTTTTTTTTTATCTTACTTGCACATTCTTATGCTGTTGGTGGGATACAGAGCCACTCCCCAGCCATATTAGGTATTAGCATAACCTCGCCGCTCCCTCCTTTCTCCCCAGGCGAGGCACGATATTGGTGACGTGTGGCGGACAGTGCAGGTGTGTGGATTTGGGTCCTACAGGCTTGTGGCTGACCCTGTCTATTCTCTCTAAAGTTGATTCCTTTTCTAATATCAATATTTATTTGCTTCTCTTTAACCACATTAGTGTTTTTGTTTTTTGATGGCGTTATCGTGATAGCAGAAACAGTACTGGTGTTGTTCATTATCTTATTAGTTCATGAATCAAACCTCCTCTGGCATTCAGTATTTGGCAAAGGACTTGGGGATCACCAGACAGGTAGAAAAATTTTGTGATAAATATGTAATTGGATGTTCATATCCTTCATGGCATATTTATTCTAATTTTGCCAAAACAGTAAATAAGAATTCATGTCTTGATTACTTTTACAACATGATGACAATTCCCCAAGATTCCCATGATAGCTGTCTCCTTCATGTATTGACCTGTCTCTCCAGGTTCTTTATTTTCAGTTTGACATAGTGAAATCTTAGTATTTTGGAGCTCTGAAGACTAACTATACTGATGTCATTCAGCTACAAATACTGGATAAAATTTTCTAAAGGACCACCAGTGCACCCTTGCATTGTCAAAGCTGATGTTGAGTAGAGCTAAACAAGTACTGTACAAGAATTTTCAGTTAGATAGTTGTAAGTGGAATGCATATCTTTAGTATCTTTAGTCGGCTTCAGAAAAGTTAGAAGGAATAGCAGAATAGGATCTATAAGTGATTATTAACTTGTGTTGCTAAAGAAATTCCTGATTACTTACTTGACATTGCATTAGTTTGTTTTGCTTTGCTTTTTATGGCTTACTGACATATTGTCAATGATGAATGTATGATTAGTTTTTACCTCATTACAAGTAATGTTTCATCAAGGTTTGACAATGCATATCTGGTACAAGTTTAGTTGTTGGCATGGCAGTCCTCTAGCCCTCTACAAGTCTGCATGGCAGCTTATTTTGATAGTTTTCTGTTTATTTTTCCTAAATTTGTCTGGCTTCAGTTAGAAGTATTTCATCCTAAACTTGTCTAGCTTCAGTGAGATTAAGATTAGTATATGAACTTATATATATATATATATATATATATATATATATATATATATATATTTTATTTATTTTGCTTTGTCGCTGTCTCCCGCGTTTGCGAGGTAGCACAAGGAAACAGACGAAAGAAATGGCCCAACCCACCCCCATACACATGTATATACCTACACGTCCACACACGCAAATATACATACCTATACATCTCAATGTACACATATATATATACACACACAGACACATACATATATACCCACGCACACAATTCACACTGTCTGCCTCTATTCATTCCCATCGCCACCTTGCCACACATGGAATACCATCCCCCTTTCCCTCATGTGTTCGAGGTAGCGCTAGGAAAAGACAACAAAGGCCCCATTCGTTCACACTCAGTCTCTAGCTGTCATGCAATAATGCCCGAAACCACAGCTCCCTTTCCACATCCAGGCCCCACATAACTTTCTATGGTTTACCCCAGACGCTTCACATGCCCTGATTCAATCCACTGACAACATGTCAACCCTTGTATACCACATCGATCCAGTTCACTCTATTCCTTGCCCGCCTTTCACCCTCCTGCATGTTCAGGCCCTGATCACTCAAAATCTTTTTCACTCCATCTTTCCACCTCCAATTTGGTCTCCCACTTCTCCTCGTTCCCTCCACCTCCGACACATATATCCTCTTGGTCAATCTTTGTTTTCCTCACTCATTCTCTCCATGTGCCCAAACCATTTCAAAACACCCTCTTCTGCTCTCTCAACCACGCTCTTTTTATTTCCACACATCTCTCTTACCCTTACATTACTTACTTTATCAAACCACCTCACACCACACATTGTCCTCAAACATCTCATTTTCAGCACATCCACCCTCCTGCGCACAACTCTATCCATAGCCCACGCCTCGCAACCATACAACATTGTTGGAACCACTATTCCTTCAAACATACCCATTTTTGCTTTCCGAGATAATGTTCTCGACTTCCACACATTCTTCAAGGCTCCCAGGATTTTCGCCCCCTCCCCCACCCTATGATTCACTTTCGCTTCCATGGTTCCATCCGCTGCCAGATCCACTCCCAGATATCTAGAACACTTTACTTCCTCCAGTTTTTCTCCATTCAAACTTACCTCCCAATTGACTTGACCCTCAACCCTACTGTACCTAATAACCTTGCTCTTATTCACATTTACTCTTAACTTTCTTCTTTCACACACTTTACCAAACTCAGTCACCAGCTTCTGCAGTTTCTCACATGAATCAGCCACCAGCGCTGTATCATCAGCGAACAACAACTGACTCACTTCCCAAGCTCTCTCATCCACAACAGACTTCATACTTGCCCCTCTTTCCAAAACTCTTGCATTCACCTCCCTAACAACCCCATCCATAAACAAATTAAACAACCATGGAGACATCACACACCCCTGCCACAAACCTACATTCACTGAGAACTAATCACTTTCATCTCTTCCTACACGTACACATGCCTTACATCCTCGATAAAAACTTTTCACTGCTTCTAACAACTTGCCTCCCACACCATATATTCTTAATACCTTCCACAGAGCATCTCTATCAACTTTATCATATGCCTTCTCCAGATCCATAAATGCTACATACAAATCCATTTGCTTTTCTAAGTATTTCTCACATACATTCTTCAAAGCAAACACCTGATCCACACATCCTCTACCACTTCTGAAACCACACTGCCATATATATATGTATATAATGATAAAGGACTTATTTTATGTTGAAGTCTGTACCTAAATTAATGCATAATTTTTTATTGCTACATTATCATATATTATATTGTGAATGTTTTAGATACTTGAAAACAGGAAAACAGATTGTCAGTTGTTATTAATGTGTGGCATTTGTATTAATTTATATGGATTTCCTTGCCTCTTGGGATGAATATTGCTGTTGATTTTGTAGTTATTTTGTTTTAGACAAACTTTAGACTTTTATACACCAAAACAAAATGTATTTAGAAAACTGGAAGAAAAGCAGCTTACATTATTTTAGATTTGAAAAGGTCACAAAGAGTTCCATACAAGAAAAATTTGTATGAACTACAAAGGGCTTTAAGATCGGTTTCTCCTGCATTTTTATGAATACACTCAAGACATTTGAATTGTTCTTTATGGTTTAGTTAAGAGGTAAAGTATGATATTTGTGTAATTGATGAAATTACCAATTTTTACTGTACAAGGAGAGAGTTCTACACTTGTGGGGCCTCATCTCATGAACAAACTCTCCTGTCATACAACTTTTAAAATTTATGTATGCTGTCAGCATGAGTCATGCTTGTGTGTGTATGTGTGTGTGTTATTACTTATTTATGCTGTATGGGGAGGAAGTTTTACTCTGTTGAACATTTTCTACTAATACACTTTGTCTTAAGTGAGTGTTTGGTGTCTGCATTAACTATCTACTCAGTCATTCTGTTCCATTCATCAACCACTCTTATGCTATAAAAGTACTTTTTTACATCTTTTTGATAAGTGTCTTGCATAATTTCATGTTATGTCTTCTTGTTGCTCTATCTCTGCATCTCTCAAAGAACTGTTCACTCTCTGTATCATCGATCATTTTTAAAAACGTAAAGGTTGTGATTAGGTCACCCCACATTCCTTTATCTGGGTATATATAAAGCATTTAGCCTGTCCCTGTAACTCTGCTCTCTTAATTCTTTTATTGTGCGTAGTTACCTATTTTGTAGTGTATGGAATTAGAGTTTTAAACTTTTGGGGCCCCCATCTCTTAAATATTCTTTACTATCATACAACCTCTTAAATTTGTATGTACTGTCTGCATTGAAGTCATGCTCAGTCATTCTGTTCCATTGATCCACCATTCTTATGCTGTGTAATTATCTACTTATACTGTATGGGGAGGGAGTTTTATGCTTGTGTGTAATTACCTATTTGTACTGTATGGGGAGGGAGTTCTACACTTGTGGAGCCCCATCTCTTGAGCACTCTCTTCTGGCACACTACCTCTTGAATTTATGTATGCTGTCTGCATTCACCATGTCCTCAGGGAATCTGTTCCAATCATCCACCTCTCTTGTACTATAAGAGTATTTCATTACATTCTTATATATAAGTTTCTTACTTAATTTCATGTTATGTCCTTTGGCTCCTCTATCCCTATATCTCGTACAGCATTGTCCACTGTCTGCTTGGTCAGTCTCTTTTCAAAATCTTAAAGGTTGTGATCAGGTCACTCATCACTCTTCTCTTCTCTAAGGTGGGTAAAATTCAAACCACCTCTTACCACATATTGTCCTCAAACATCTCATTTCCAACACATCCACCCTCCGCACAACCCTATCTATAGCCTATGCCTCACAACAATGTAGTATTGTTGGAACCACCATTCCTTCAAACATACCCATTTTTGCTCTCTGAGATAATGTTCTCGCCTTCCACACATACTTCAACGCTCACAGAACCTTCACCACCTCCCCCGCCCTGTGATTCACTTCCAGTTCCATGTTTTCATCCACTGCTAAATCCACTCCCAGATATCTAAAACACTTCACTTCCTCCAGTTTTCCCCCATTCAAACTTACCTCCCAATTGACTTGCCCCTTAACCCAACTGAACCTAATAACCTTACTCTTATTCACCTTTACTCTCAACTTTCTTCTTTCACACACTTTACCAAACTCATTCATGAGCTGCAGTTTCTCACCCGAATTAGCCATCAGCGCTGTACCTTCAGCAAACAACAACTGACTCACTTCCCAAGCCCTCTCATCCTCAACAGACTGCATACTTGCCCCTTTCCAAAACTCTTGCATTCACCTCCCTAACAACCCCATCCATGAGCAAATTAAACGACCATGGAGACATTACGCATCCCTGCCACAAACTGACATTCACTGGAAACCAATCACTTTCCCCTCTTCCTACTCGCATGCATGCCTTACATCCTTGATAAAAACTTTTCACTGCTTGTAGCAACTTACCTCCCACACCATATACTCTTAATACCTTCTACAGAGCATCTCTATCAACTCTATCATATTCCTTCTCCAGACCCATAAATGCTACATACAAATCCATTTGTTTTTCTAAGTATTTCTCACATACATTTCCCAAAGCAAACACCTGATCCACACATCCTCTACCACTTCTGAAACCACACTGCTCTTCCCCAATCCGATGCTCTGTGCATGCCTTCACCCTCTCAATCAATACCCTCCCATATGATTTCCCAGGAATACTCAGCAAACTTATGCCTCTGTAATTTGAACACTCGCCTTTATCCCCTTTGCCTTTGTACATTGGTACAATGCATGCATGCTGCTAATCCTCAGACACTTAACCATGAACCATACATACATTGAATATCCTCACCAACCAGTCAACAACTCAGTCACCCCCTTTTTTAATAAATTCCACTGCAATACTATGCAAACCCCCTCCCTTGCTGGCTTTTATCTTCCACAAAGCTTTCACTACCTCTTCTCTCTTTACCAAATCATTCTCCCTGACCCTCTCACTTCACACACCATCTCAACCAAAACACTCTATATCTGCCACTCTTATCATCAAACACATTCAACAAACCTTCAAAATACTCACATCACCACTACTTGTTATTACCTCCCCATTAGCCCCCTTCACCGATGTTCCCATTTGCTCTCTTGTCTTACGCATTTTATTTACCTCTTTCTGAAACATCTTTTTATTCTCCCTAGAATTTAACAATACTCTCTCACCCCAACTCTCATTTGCCCTCTTTTTCATCTCTTGCACCTTTCTCTTGACCACCTGCTGCTTTCTTTTATACATCTCCCAGTCATTTGCACTATTCCCCTGCAAAAATTGTCCAAATTCCTCTCCTCTTTCATTAACAATCTTACTTCTTCATCTCACAACCCACTAGTCTTTCTAATCTGCCCACCTCCCACCTTTCTCATGCCACAGGCATATTTTGCACAAGCCTTCACTGCTTCCCTAAATACATCCCATTCCTCCCCCACTCCCCTTATGTCATTTGCTCTCACCTTTTTCCATTCTGCGCTCAATCTCTCCTGGTACGTAGTTGCACAAGTCTCCTTTCCAAGCTCACTTACTCTCCACTCTCTTCACCCCAACATTCTCTCTTCTTTTCTGAAAACCTCTACAAACCTCCACCTTCGCCTCCACAAGATAATGATCAGACATCCATCCAGTTGCCGCTCTCAGCACATTAATATCCAAAAGTCTGTCTTTCACACGCCTGTCAATTAAAACATTGTCCAACAATGCTCTCTGGCCATCTCTCCTACTTACATACGTATACTTATGTATAGCTCTCTTTTTAAACAGGTATTCCCAATCACAAGTCCTTTTTCAGCACTCAAATCCACAAGCTCTTCACCATTTCCATTTACACCAATTATACACTCAACTGCCTCATTACTCACCTTTGCATTCAAATCACCCATCACTATAACCTGGTCTCGTTCATCAAAGCTACTAACACACTCACTCAGCTGCTCCCAAAACACTTGCCTCTCATGATCTCTCCTCTCATGACCAGGTCCATCCACTTTCAGCTTTACCCACATCAATCTAGACTTTACTTTCTTGCACTCTATCACATACTCCCACAACTCCTGCTTTAGGAGTAGTGCTATTCCTTCCTTTGCTCTAGTCCTCTCACCAACCCCTGACTTTACTCCCAAGACATTCCCAAACCACTCTTCCCCTTTACCCTTGAGCTTCGTTTCACTCAGAGCCAGAGCATCTAGGTTCCTTTCCTTACATACTACCTATCTCTCCTTTTTTCTCATCTTGGTTACATCCACACACATTTAGACATCCCAATCTGAGCCTTCGAGAAGGATGAGCACTCCCTGTATGACTCCTTCTTCTGTTTCCCCTTTTAGAAACTTAGAATTTTATACAGAATGAGTGATGCTGTTGATATCATTTGAGATGAACAGAAGATAGAATATAATGTTAATGCCAAGAAGAATTGATAAAAGTCATGGAGTGCACATTTTTCATTGATATTGTCATTGAATGATTATGAAGGTAATAAACGTGCTGTGTTGTGACAGCATTCCTTGAGAGCGAATTGGACTTAGTCATTGATATCATATTTGGGCGTTGGTTATTGTGAATGAATCAAACAACTCTGTATTTGGGTAATAACTTGAAGGAAATTTGAATACATTTCTTAGTAATCTTAATTATCTTAGCAAGGAAAGCCATAAATCAAGTACTTCAGATGTAATATTGGAAGCTTGTGTTAGTTTAAAAAGTGAGAAACTTACCCATATATTAAAAGACATTCCACTAATCTAATGATTACCATTCAAAATAAGGCGTACATACTTAAGGTTTTATATGCAGATCAAATACTCTTACTGATGGTAGATTTCATATCTGTGAGAGCATGGTACAGTCTAAGTAGATGCTGCTCATTACCCAAGTGTTCTGAGAGTAGCAGGCTGCAACTTCAACTTGTGTTCCTAGTGTTTAGTGACAAATTTGCTGTTTCTTTTCTGGACATTTTTCTTCTATCAATAACTAGCCATTAGTCCTAAAAAGTTTTTGCAAGAAGAATAGGCCTGTTTTCATTATTGAAAACAAGATGTTTCTAAAACCAAGATTTTTAACCGTTGGTATTGGTAGGGCAGAGAACACCATCCAGACACTTTTTTTTGTTTATGCTGGGTCTGATCAACCTGGGAAAACCAGTAAGATGAATGATAACCTGGTAGGGTTTAGTTTTTAAACACATCACACTTCGTCAGTTTATCAGTTGCCTTACTGGTTTTCATAGATTGACCAAACTCAGCTTTTCAAAGAAAGGATGATGTCAGAAGGAAGAAAAGAAAAAATTGTCTGGATGGTGAACTTATCCTTGCCGGCACATCTTGAAATTTCACTTGTAGATGTAATTGCTTCTGAGCAAGAATACAGGGCTTTTTCCTGAGGCATCTTCTTCGGACCTATGGTTAGTTACTGGTAAAATATCACCTGGGACGGAAATAGCAAGAACATCACAAAACACAAGAACAGAAAACAATTGATTCATCCCCTCACTCTCAATACCCTGGGGAAACTAAGGCAGCAAATCATGTCATCTGACTTCAGAGATTGTGCTGTGCTGCCAGACATAAGATATCCCTACCATGAGCAAATCATAGCGTTTGCTCCAAAAAATAAAACCTGACAAATGAGAGCCTTAACTTAAACAGTAAGAGTTACTGTATTTTGTTTCATGGACACTGTACATGCCAAAGTGTACTCTTTCTTAGAACAAAGAATGTGTAAGTTATGTCTTCCTGGACTGCCAGAAGCATTTGATACTGCACCACACTAGAAGATGATTAAGAATCATTATCTGCAGACAGGAACAGTGATAGATTAACTTGTTGTAAGGGTGCAAAGGATGTAGACTATTCTTGCAATGGCCCAATGGCATCCAATAGGGCTCAGTCTTGGGTCCATTGCTTTTCATAGTATATGTTAACTTGCCTGATGGACTGGACTCTTACCTGAACATGTTTTTGGATGATAACAGCGTCATGAGAGAAGTGAGGAATGATAATTTCATTAGGTTACAGGGAGACTTAAACAGACTCCAGTGCTGATGTGGTAGATGGTAGATTGAAGTAAGTCCAAGTGAGTGTAGAGTAATGTAACACATTGAAAGAAGGCCACAGCATGATTGTTATCTACAGGGAAATAAGCTGCAAAAATTTATATCTGAAAGAGACCTTGAAGTTGACACTGTGACTGACTTATCAGAACTCCACATCAAGAGAAGTGCTAAAGAGGCAAACTTGGTTGGCAAACATCAGAAAAGTTTTTAAGTGTATGGCTGAAGAAATGTACTGTACACTATTTGCAGCATATATAAGACCAAAATTAGAATATGCTTCTCATGTCTCTTCACCACCTAAAGAAGCATGAACATTTGGTTGAGAATGTACAGCATTGGTATTCATTACACAGCTTGGAAGATTGAGGAGAAAAAATTGAAAAATAATTTGGTAAGAGAGATTGTAAATACAGATTTCAAGTTTGAGGAAGAATACTTGTTATTATCAAAAATGGTACATAAAGTGTGGAGAGTTAATGTAATCCTGGTTACAGATCTAGAGCTATATAGAGAGTAGATATCACATAGAGAGATATCATTTTATATATATGTATATGTTTTTACAGTTTAATTTGTTTATGTGAGGTTGTTAGGGAGGTGAATGCAAGAGTTTTGGAGAGGGGCAAGTATGCAGTCTGCTGTGGATGAGAGGGCTTGGGAAGTGAGTCAGTTGTCGTTCACTGATGATACAGTGCTGGTGGCTGATTCAGGTGAGAGACTGCAGAAGCTGGTGACTGAGTTTGATAAAGTGTGTGAAAGAAGAAAGCTGAGAGTAAATGTGAATAAGAGCAAGGTTATTAGGTTCAGTAGGGTTGAGGGACAAGTCAGTTGGGAGGTAAGTTTGTATGGAGAAAAATTGGAGGAAGTTAAGTGTTTTAGATATATAGATATATAGAAGCAGAAGTGAGTCGTAAGGTAGGGGAGGGGGCGAAGGTTCTGGAAGCATTGAAGAATGTGTGGAAGTCGAGAACGTTATCTTAGAGAGCAAATATGGGTATGTTTGAAGGAATAGTGGTTCCAACAATGTTATATTGTTGTGAGGCATGGGCTATAGGTAGGGTTGTGCGGAGGAGGGTGGATGTGTTGGAAATGATATGTTTGAGGACAAAATGTGGTGTGAGGTGGTTTGATCAAGTAAGTAATGAAAGGGTAAAAGAGATGTGTGGTAATATAAAGAGAGCAGAAGAGAGTGCATTAAAATGGTTTGGTTACATGGAGAGAATGAGTGAGGAAAGATTGACAAGAGGATATATGTGTCAGAAGTGGAGGGATCGAGGAGAAGTGGGAGACCAAATTGGAGGTGGAAGGACAGAGTGAAAAATACTTTGAGCGATCGGGGCCTGAACATACAGGAGGGTGAAAGGCATGCAAGGAATAGAGTGAATTGGAACAATGTGGTATACTGGGGTCGACGTGCCGTCAATGGATTGAACCAGGGCATGTAAAGCATTTGGGGTAAACCATAGAAAGTTTTGTGGGGCCTGGATGTGGAAAGGGAGCTATGGTTTCAGTGCATTATACACGATAGCTAGAGACTGAGTTTGAATGAATGTGGCCTTTTTTGTCTTTTTGTAGCACTACCTAGCATGCATGTGTGGGGAGGGGTGGTGCCATATCATGTGTGGCGGGGTGGTGACAGGAATGGATGAAGGCAGCAAGTATGAATATGTACATGTGTGGGGAGGGGTTGTGCCATTTCATGTTTGGCGGGGTGGCGACAGGAATGGATGAAGGTAGCAAGTATGAATATGTACATGTGCATATATGTATAAGTCTGTATATGTATATGTATGTATACATTAAAATGTATAAGTATGTATATGTGCATGTGTGGGCATTTATGTATTACATGTGTTTGTTGGTGGGTTAGGCCATTCTTTCATCGTTCCTTGCACTACCTCACTAACACAGGAGACAGCGACAAAGTATAATAGATAAATTAATTTTTACAGTTCTTGCAGCCCTATCAAAATATTCCATTGGCTCTCTATTTATATATGAGACACTGTTGGTCTAGAGGATGGCAGTTAAGCTGATACCTGAAATAAGAGAGCCGAGCTACAATGAGGGGCTAAAGGTTACACATTTTTCCAAATTGGAGGAAAGAATAAAGAGATGTGACTTTGATTGCAACCTTCAAATTTTTAGATCAGTCGGCCATTGTCAGCAGTTAACTGTCCTTTGTGGGATATAATGAAAAATTAACCAGGTATCATAACAGGAAGCAAGGAATGAAGCATGTTAGAAAGGATGTTAAGAAGTTCTGTCTTATTGTAAGGGTTGTAGATGGTTAGAATGAACTAAGTGATGAAAGTTTAAATGCCGTCTATATACAGTTGTTTGAAAAGCTGTCTGACAGTAAAGAAAGCAATGGAGATGAGTGTTGATCATTTCTGAATTCTTGTATGATTTTTTGTGATTTCTTACATTGCAGTTCTTCATGCTTATCTGCAGTAGTCTTTCCACATGGCTCATTCTAGGCCACTTAAATGATCCCACCTGATCCTTCCCTTTCTTACCTTGGAATTTTCTGTTGTGTTTGCTTTTAAGCATAACAAACTTATGGTGTTTTTAGGTGTTTCCTTAGTTTCTGTGTTTATCATATAATTCACATATCATTTATACCTGTTTTTGAATTATACCCATCAGTGTTTTCATTTTGTCATCCCTAGTTTCTCATTTTTCCTTCAGCTTGCAGCATCCCTTTTATAAACCCACCAATTTGGCCATATAGTTTCTTTGTAGCAGTAAATATCTTGTGGCATATCCTACTGTATAGTATAATCTCCTGATGTTGGTGATGTTTGTGTTCCTTTAAAGTTGCTATATTTGCTGTACAGTTACAGAGCTTACTCTTGATGCTTCACTGTTCCTCTGATCCAGAAAGCCCTTAACAACACATTTATTTTCTTTTACTATGGTTATTATGAAAAAATGATTGTTGCAGAGAGAGATTATCCCAATCAGTATACTAGTGTTGATGAGTTGCATAGTTAGAAAAGAAAGTTTCACTCTACATTTACAGTATTTAGTACACATTTTTCTGATGTCTCTGATTTTTCTGTAGGAAGATTTGCTTTTTATGATAGATAGTTCATAAGAACACTGATTGCTTTGTGGAATTTCCCCTCTCCGATTGCTTAGCAGGATATCACATATTAATAAGTTTCAACCATCATTCAGTTAATATTGCTGAATATTTTTTTTCTCTGGTCTTCACTGATCAAAATGCACAGTTCCTAATCACTGTAAGTATTTCTTCCCCTTGCACGTGCACTATACCATAGTCTGATGTGAACACAATCCTCTGTAATAAGTCATAAACATTTTGTGGCTCCACAGGTTTATCTAAGCTTGGTTTGACTTGGCTGTTTGGGATTACCTAGTGGTTTGAATACAGGAAGGAAGCTGTACATTTTTGGGTTCTCACCTCATGAACTTTTTAAGATCATTCAGTAGTTTGATATTTAACTATACTGTTTGCATTTGTAGTTTCCTTGGTGAATTTATTCCATGCATCCACAACTTTGTTACTGTAAAAGTATTTCTCCACATTTCTTAAGTTTTCTTGCCATGTTTTCTCATCAGCCTTTTCTCTCTAATTTTGAAGAACTGGTCAGTATAGACTTCATTACATCTGTTGAGAAACTTGTAAGTTGTAGTTTTATCTCCCCTCTTTTGGATATGTTTTGATGTGGAAGATTCATTGTTCTCTAACCTTTCCCTTTAGCTCAGTTCCCTTATTTCAGATACAATCTTGGATCTGCTGGATCTTCTCCAGCAGATCAAAGTGTGTCCTCAAGTGGGTAGACCAGACTGGGTTTGGGTCTTATGAAATCTGTAAATACTTGATTAACATGTCTTTGTTAGTATACTTGAAGGCAGTTATGATGTTTACCAGTGAATTATGCCTCCTAAATAATTTTCTTAATGTGATTATTTTGGAGTAGGGTAGGTCCTTTTTCAACCCCTAAGTCCTTTTCACAAGTTGATTTCTGCATTTTGTCTCTTGCAAGATGATAGATATGTTTTATGTATGTGTGTGGGTATGTATATGTTAGTTTGTGTCTTTGTTCATGCATTTGTGTACAGATGTATGAGCATATTTTTGTGCTTGTGCTTGTTTATGCATTCTCAATTTTGTTTACACAGTTTTTACATGAGATTACTCAAACATATTGAAATTACTATTTTTCCTTAAGTGTAGGATGCTGGTACTATAGCTTGGGCCAGAGAATCAATAAGTGGTATGAACTTGCTGGAAAGGAAATGAAAGTGATGGATTTGCTTTGTCACAGTTGTTATAGAAGCTGGAGGTGTTACACACACACACACACACACACACACACACACACACACATATATATATATATATATATATATATATATATATATATATATATATATATATATCTTTCTTTCTTTCAAACTATTCGCCATTTCCCGCGTTAGCGAGGTAGCGCTAAGAACAGAGGACTGGGCCTTTGAGGGAATATCCTCACCTGGCCCCCTTCTCCGTTCCTTCTTTTGGAAAATTAAAAAAAAAAAATGAGGGGAGGATTTCTCCCCTATCCCTGAGGATAGGGGAGAAAGAATACTTCCCACGTATTCCCTGCGTGTCGTAGAAGGCGACTAAAAGGGGAGGGAGCGGGAGGCTAGAAATCTTCCCCTCTCGTTTTTAATTTACCAAAAGAAGGAACAGAGAAAGGGGCCAAGTGAGGATATTCCCTCAAAGGCTTAGTCCTCTGTTCTTAATGCTACCTCGCTAATGTGGGAAATGGCAAATAGTATTAAAAAAAAAGATTATATATATATATATATATATATATATATATATATATGTGTATATATAAACACCCACATATGCACTTATACAAACACATACATATCATCATATGCATACACATATGCAGACATATACATACATACATATGTACATATTCATACTTGCTTGCCTTCATCCATTCCTGTTGCTACCCCGCCCCACAGGAAAACAGCATCGCTATCCCCTGCTTCAACAAGTGATAAACCCATAAACTTTGTAACTTCACTGTTGAAAATATTTACTGAAAAGTTTAATCTTTAGTTCACTTGCATTCATTTTCTATCTTGTTTTAGATTCTTTTTTAGGATTCATAATAATGTAATTAGTATGCTTAAATCCCCATTATGGTGCAAACATATGACTCCAGAATGTCCATATTACTGCTAGAATGACTTTATTCTCTGTTTACCCACAGTATCGTGGCTGGGGTGTAGAGACAGCTACTGAAAGCTTAGCAGAAATCTACAGCAAGCAGGCAGAGTTATGGGAGCAGGTATCTCGTCGATCATCCCTTCAGGCTCTCTCTCTTGCATCGGCTTCACCCAGGTTAGTTGTCGTAAATGACAAAGCAGTATATTTCATGATTACTTTCAGTTAAAAGTGTTTTTGTCTTATTGATAAACTTTTTAATGTTGATATTGAAAGTGATATGAAATGAATATTTGATGATAATGCTAAGAAAGCTTATGGAAATTTTCTCAAATTTATGATTGACTTTATGTTGCTTTATATCTTGAGAGGGAATATTTTTATTCCATTGCATACTAGCATAAGCTTCCTATTTTGATAAACAGATTATTATATTCAGAATCTTTCCAAGGATTTCAGTTGTATATCATATCTTCATTATTAAGTATCAACCCTAGCATTATTATAAAACTACTGAAAATTTCTTCATATTATGTTAGTTTTGTTCTTGAGTAATTAAGAGTGTGTGAGAGGAATGTCTGTTGCCTTAGCTAGATGTACTAGTGAGAAAGTGGAAGTCAGTAAACCGAGAATCAAGAGACTGATTTGATATTGAGGATAAAAATTTGAAATTAGACTGTTTAGCAGCCTGCACTTGGTCTAGTGTGTGAATAAAACAAGAAACACATTGATTGCAAACTACAGGCAAATGTTTTTTTTTTTTTTGGGGGGGGGGGGCAACAACTTCATATGTCATTTCTCTAAATTATAACTTTTCCATGTTTACTGTATTTCTGCCTTGAGGTACTGAATTGACATAATAAACAGAAATTAGGAATATTGCTCTTAAGAATTCCTGCAGAATTTCTTTCTCCATTATTTGAATTCTCTGTGGCTTTATGGAGATTACAGTAGGACTGATGTATGTCAGTTATCAGCTTGAACTAAGTATGTGATGTTATCAGTCACTTGTACTATATGCACTGCTTCTCTCTAGCAGGCCGATCAGCAAGGCAGAGAAGGAGATTGAAAACTCTCGAAGGTCATCCCCCATTAAGCATGTGAGTAAAACTTCACGTGAACGGCCTAGCACTGCACCGCCCAAACCTAAGCCTGCTGCTGTGCATGTGAGTAAAACTTTTTTTTTTTTTTTTTTTTTTTTTTTTTTTTTTTTATACTTTGTCGCTGTCTCCCGCGTTTGCGAGGTAGCGCAAGGAAACAGACGAAAGAAATGGCCCAACACCCCCCCCCCTATACACATGTACATACACACGTCCACACACGCAAATATACATACCTACACAGCTTTCCATGGTTTACCCCAGACGCTTCACATGCCCCGACTCAATCCACTAACAGCACGTCAACCCCTGTATACCACATCGCTCCAATTCACTCTATTCCTTGCCCTCCTTTCACCCTCCTGCATGTTCAGGCCCCGATCACACAAAATCTTTTTCACTCCATCTTTCCACCTCCAATTTGGTCTCCCTCTTCTCCTCGTTCCCTCCACCTCCGACACATATATCCTCTTGGTCAATCTTTCCTCACTCATTCTCTCCATGTGCCCAAACCATTTCAAAACACCCTCTTCTGCTCTCTCAACCACGTTCTTTTTATTTCCACACATCTCTCTTACCCTTACGTTACTTACTCGATCAAACCACCTCACACCACACATTTTCCTCAAACATCTCATTTCCAGCACGTCCATCCTCCTGCGCACAACTCTATCCATAGCCCACGCCTCGCAACCATACAACATTGTTGGAACCACTATTCCTTCAAACATACCCATTTTTGCTTTCCGAGATAATGTTCTCGACTTCCAAACATTTTTCAAGGCTCCCAAAATTTTCGCCCCCTCCCCCACCCTATGATCCACTTCCGCTTCCATGGTACCATCCGCTGACAGATCCACTCCCAGATATCTAAAACACTTCACTTCCTCCAGTTTTTCTCCATTCAAACTCACCTCCCAATTGACTTGACCCTCAACCCTACTGTACCTAATAACCTTGCTCTTATTCACATTTACTCTTAACTTTCTTCTTCCGCACACTTTACCAAACTCAGTCACCAGCTTCTGCAGTTTCTCACATGAATCAGCCACCAGCGCTGTATCATCAGCGAACAACAACTGACTCACTTCCCAAGCTCTCTCATCCCCAACAGACTTCATACTTGCCCTTCTTTCCAGGACTCTTGCATTTACCTCCCTAACAACCCCATCCATAAACAAATTAAACAACCATGGAGACATCACACACCCCTGCCGCAAACCTTTTTTTTATATTGATATTTAACTGTTTCATGTTTTTGGAAATACAGTTGAATAGACAGGATATGAATAAAAGTTTATTTTATTGATTACTTCGCATAAAAGAATGTTTGCAAACAAAATCATTTGTGAATAATGCACAGTTTAAGAGAGTGGAAGCAAGGAGAAGTGAGAGTTAAAGTGAAGAATAAAAATGGAAAGGTATCTCTTTTACAGGTTTAAGAAGCAGCTTGTTGTTCTGGTAGACTAGTATTGCTTGGATGGCAGGTCCCATCCTGTATGTCCTTAAGACCTTTCACAAGGCATATCTATCAACCCTGTCATATGCTTTCTACAGTTCCATAAATGCCACTCACAAATCCATATGTTTCTCTTAAGTATTTCTCACTTATCCTGTAAAGCAAACATCTGATCCATACATCCTCCACTACTTCTGAAACCAAAATGCTTCTCCCTAATCAGATACTCTGTACATGCCGTCATCTTTTAAGTCGATACCCTCCCATTCACCTCACCAGGTACACTCAGCCAACTTATACCTAAGTAGTTTGAATACTCACCTTTATCCCCTTGTCTTTATATAGTGGTCTTATACATGCATTCTGCCAGTCCTTAGGTACCTCACCATGATCTATATGTTGAAAGTCTTTACCATCTAATCAACAACACAGTCACCCATTTTCTTAAATTTAACTGCAGTAGTCACCCATTTTCTTAATAGATATAACTGCAATACCATCTATTCCAGCTGCCTTGCTGCGTTTCATCTTAAGGCTTTTTCACCTCTTCTCTCTTCACCAAACCACTTTCCCTGACTCTCTCACCTCACATCCCACCCCATCTCAAACACCCATCATCTGCCACCCTCTCATCAAACAAATTCAACAGTCCTTCAAAAACTCATTCCATCTCCTCCTCACTTCATCACTCATTACCTATTACCACTACCCCTTTTACCTTCTTCACTAATGTTCCTATTTTTATCACTGGACTGAATCAGGACATGTGAAGTGTCTGGGGTAAACCATGGAAAGGTGTGTAGGGCCTGGATGTGACTGAGTGTGAATGAATATAGCTTTTTGTCTGTTTTCCTTGTACACACAGGGGGTGGTGACACTGTTTCCTATGAGGTGGGGTGGTGTCAGGAATGGATGAAGGCAAGCAAGTATGAATATGTATATGTGTATATATGTATGTATCTGTGTATGTATATGTGTATATGTTGATATGTATATATATGTATATTCCTATGAGTCCATGGGGAAAATGAAACACGAAAAGTTCCCAAGTGCACTTTCGTGTAATAATCACATCATCAGGGGAGACACAAGAGAGAAATATAACAGTCAGTTGATATACATCGAAGAGACAAAGCTAGGACACCATTTGGTAAACATGTGATTGTGATTGCACACAGTATTTCTTGCACACAATCACATGTTTACCAAATGGCATCCTAGCTTCATCTCTTCGATGTATATCAACTGACTGTTATATTTATGTTATATTTATCTCTTGTGTCTCCCCTGATGATGTGATTATTGCATGAAAGTGCACTTGGGAACTTTTTGTGCTTCATTTTCCCCGTGGACTCATAGGAATATCTTGATCACGTTCAAAGTTGTGATCCTTTCCAATATATTTATATGTGCGTGTATGGGCATTTGTGTATACGAGTGGATGGGTCATTCTTTGTCTGTTTCCTGGTGCTACCTCGCTGACACAGAAAACGATGATCAAGTATGATATGATATAGACATAATACAGGTCCTTCTGTTTCTCTCAGTATTTCTTGCACACATTTTTTGAAATACACATCTGATCCACACTTGCTCTATCCCTCCTGGAGACACTTTGTTCCTCTCCAGTCTTTGCCACCACCCTCTCCATCACCATTCTTCCATACTTCTTACTAGGTGTACTTAACAAACTTATACCACCATAATTTGAACTTTCATTTTGTTCCCTATGCCTTTATGGAGTGGCACTATACAGTCATTCCACCAGTCTTCAGGCATCTCACTATAATCCAAACATGGGATGAAAACCCTGACTATCCAGTCAGTAACACACATACATACACCTTTATCTTTATCTACCTGCCCCAGAAGTGGTTCTCCCATAGCACTCAGAAAGCCAGCAACATCCACCAGCATGGACCACAGTTCAAGGAATTTGGTGATGTTGCTTGCATGTTTGGTGTGCTGAGTGCAGGACATTTTAATTTGTTATGTTGTCAAGGTTGATTTTGTCCAGATTGTAGATGAGAAATTTAAGTCTTAGATGGTTGGGGAGTGCAGTATGTGATTGTTGTATGTCTGATAGGATGATTTGTAAATCTGTTTTGGAAGGGAGTTTGTTTCATGCTTGTCCAGTCATTTCGTAATGTTTCGCCATTGTTGAGTTTGATGAAGATGGGGGATTTGTAAGTGCAGGTTGTTGAAGTGTGCAACAGGGATAAACATTTTATTTCTTATTTGAAGACTGGGAATTAGTTATGGAGTTGTTCTGATGGGAAGGGTTGAGTGCTTTTGCAAAGAATTAAGCATCCAGTATATTGAGGTTTGATTGTATTGGTAGGATCTTTTTTTTATTGTGTAGGTTATTTTTTTTTATGTTGAAGGCTTCAGTCACAGACAGAAATCCACATCAAGGCCAGACCTTAATTGAAATATATGGAGAATTATGAAACAGAAAAAGAAAAGACAAGGGAAACTATTTACAAATTTAGGAGGAAGTGAAGTGAAAGACCTGTCATTTGAAATGTGCTAGGTCATAGTTATTGGGGAAGAATATGAGAAGGTAGAGTTCCGAAGCTTCAATGTGTCGGGAAAGAAGCAGGTTTCAAAACAGCCCACCCTTGAGTTGTCAATGGCCACACAATGATCGTGTGATGCAGCAGTTTTCTGAGTGTTGCATGGTCTAGCTAGTGGTGGGGGCCAACGAGCAGCCAGCTCTTGGGATCATAAACCAAAGCAATACCTACAGAAGAGGTGAAATTGAACAAAAATTGTGATGTAGGTTAAGGGGTCAAGTTTGGAAGTTAGCTTGGGACAGTTTATAAATTAGATCTCTTTTAACTCAATTATGTCAAGTTAGAACCACCCAAATGTGAGAGCAGTATTCCACACAAGGATGAATCAATCCCTTGTATAAACGGAGCTACTGTTCATTGGAGAAGTTTCTACATCTAAACTGTTGAGTATATGTAATTGCCAAGTAGCCAGTAATTGTTGTGAGTGCTATATTTGAGTGGTTTGCTGCATTGTTAAAATTGCTTTTGATGGCAGATGACAAGGCAGATGAAGCTTAGTTTATGGTAGAGTGGATGAATTGTTTTTGAGAATACTGAGGGATTCTTTTTCTTGTCCAAATCTGATTCCAGTATATGCTCTTAGAGAATTTATGTTGTGTGTTGCATTTTTGTTTATATTTGTGGTATTAGAAGTGAAAATCATGTGTGTCTTGTTATACCCAGAATAACTGGAGTGCTGTTGAGAGGAGACGATTGTCCTTTGAAGGTGATGAGAGGATTCACGATGGATTCATGTTTGTCTTTGATTCTATATATATATATAGCTATATACTTTATATAGCTTATCACTGTCATATCAGAGGTTTTAAGATAAGCTGACTCTGCTTGCTTGGCATCTTTCCATCCAAGAAAAACTAGAATTAAAAAGTCATTACAGAAGGTTGAATAAGACTTTCATTGATTAATCTTTTGCATACAGGGTACTGCATTTGGCTATTCTTGTAATATTTCAAGATTCAGATAAAATTTTTCTTGATTTAACACTCATGAATTCTTTCCAGTCACAAAAACCTTCAGACAAGACAGATGGGAAGACTTCCAAGGAGTCCACACCCCGTCATCACTATGAACGCACCACGGGGACTACAGGTGGGATTCAGTGGGTTGAAAAAACTCAAGATTTGCAGTATTCATTACCATGGTTTTTCCTCCTCTACTTGTGTTATCAGTGTTATCAGACATTGTTTTTGAGTTTGATAGGTCTGTGTTATGGTCTCTTAACCTCTTCTATTACTGATTTTTTTTCAACTGATACTAATAAACATGGAAGCAGAGATATGTAGACTTCAGAATTGTCAATAAGAACTAGGTGTATGTTCCTTGAAGTGGGCTAGTCTTGTAGTTGTAGCATGGAGTGCATGGTACGTCCTAAAAGGTTCTTTTCACCATCTTCATGTTGGTAGAAGTGTGTGGAAGTGCAAAATTGTGGAGTTCCGACCTTAAATTGTGAAATTCTGTTACGAAGAATCATTTATTCATAAATCATTCTTACGAATTTAGTTAAGATTTGCAGATCCCACATATTTCTAGCTCATGGACCCAAAACTTGTTTTCTGTTATTCTTGCCTCGTGTTAGTTGACCGTTTTCTGTGTTGTGGTCTCAGAGGAGGGTCTTTTGATCACTTCGCCATCACGTGACAAGCTTGAACCATTCATCCCCGATGATTTGTCCTCCCGCCGTTCATCACGAAGGACTCCACCTATCACAAGCCCAATGAAAGGTAGTGTCAAGTTTCAATGAATATATTCAGCCATTGAGAATCCAGGCATTATAATTTTATTGCTTAACTTTTATCTTTTATGTTGATAGTATTTGCATCGTCATTCAAAGTATGAATATTATGGGAGACAACGCATTTCACAGTATCTTGCGTAATATATGCCATCGGTTTTAAGGTAAGTAAATTAGTAAATATGGAATGTAGCACTTGTGTTAATGATAAGCAAAAAAGTAGATGTAAATTTTACAGCCCTGCTGTAATATGTGGCATTCTCTGCTTCCATAAAATTAGAATGTTTAATTATTGCATTAAGGCTGTTTTGAAGCTTACTATGGATGGTTGGAGTGTATTTACATTATATTTGTTTCAGGTGTACTAAATGCTAATTGAATCTTGCAGTGTGGGGTAGTGTTGAGCTTATCGGTATATGAGCCAAGCAGAGAGAGCGCCAAGCAGCGTGTCAGCTCACAGTTTTTGCCTTGTGTCAGCTTATAGCATGTTATGAATGTTGCATACCTCTTCCAGGCAGTGCATAGGCAGTCAGAGTGAAATCTAAACTTTAAAATTTTTGTGGTTTGATAATAGAAAATCTTAAGAAAAGACTACAGTATTAATATGAAAAGACTACAGAATTAATCTGCTCTTTTTCCAAGTGTTGGAATCTAAATTAACTATGCCTTTTAGATGATTACAGATTATTTAAATTAGAATAAAAGTTTAGTTTTAATAAAGTACATAGTTGTTTTACCTTTCATGATACAGTTTTTTGAAAAAGAAACAAAAACTTTTTCTGGCTTTGATAAGTGCAGGTCTGAGATGTGTTTTCGTCAAAGCCAGTTTTCTGTACCTAGCACCCATGGATAAGTATAACCCATCAGCCTTTAAGTTTTATTGATATATTGTTGCATAAATATGTTTGATAGTTGATGATTATGTTCTGCATTTAAGAAAACACTTGTGTTACAGAAAAACATGAGAGTTTATCTGAATTGATGCTGAACTAGTGTGTTGCTTTAGGATTCCATCCAAAGCTGTTTCATAGTGCCTGAATGTCCTGTATCCTACATCCCTATTTTCAAACAAAGATTCCATAATACAGGTTTTCATTATTATTATTAGTCTGGTAGTACTAGTTATTTATTAAAATCACTATTATTATAATTGTTGCTATAGTTTGTGAAGATTTTATCAGTATATATCAAAAGAAGTTTCAGTTAATTCCCATAAAACATACATGATAATATGAGAGAAGAGTATACTTTATTAATTACTGGAGGATGTAGGAATCACCAGTTCAAGGTAGTTGCTGTTTGAAGTCAGTATAGTGAATATTAAACAAAGTTTATTTTATCCCATGGTAACTGGAATGCTAAAACAACCTGTATGAGGTAATCTTTCCTTTGTGTATCCATTGCCCTACCTCTTGCACCGCCTGGTAGAGAAACCTCTGCCTTGCATGTACCGCCCGTGTTTCAGATGGCCCCAGCAGACGAAGATCGTACCGAGCCTCTTCCGCCGCAAGACCTCCCCTCACCAAGGACTGTAGGTCCTCTGTAGGTATGACCCTAGTGCCCTCTTTTCTCATTGAAGGCATTGTGACTTTCATTTGAGTGTTAGATGGGGAATTTTGTAAATACAGAAAATATTTTACCTGTAAAGATGTTGATGCATATAAGATACTGAACATTGACATTACTTTCCATAAGAATCCATCCATATATCTTGAATATATGAATAGTAATGTTAATCAGTGGTCATGATCATCAGGAACTGTATACCTTGCATAATACTATTGGCAAGTTACTATTTTGATGGCTATACAATGGCACAAATACCACTTTAATTTCATGATAGCCAAATTTCCAGAAATTTACAGGAATCCTTGGAATTTTATCAAATCCCCTTAATTTTGCAATGGATCTGACTGACAGAGCAGCCTTTTCATCAAAAAAGAAATGATTCATTAAGCATTGAAGCTTGGATTTAATTTAACCTTATCATGAAATGCCCCCAACTTGAAATGCCCAAACAAAACTAAACTAAAATATTAGAAAACCAAGTAATGTGGATAACATATCTTACATATGCATCAGTGATGGGATCAGATGGAGAAGTGGTAATAGGCACAGAAGAGATAATGTGGAGTGAGTATTTTGAAGGATTATGGAAGTTTTTAAGTGACATGGTGTCAATTGTGGGGTGCTTTAGTTGGAGGTATGTGGAATGAGAAAGTCACTGCTAATGGTTTGGTGAAAAAAGAAGAGATGGTGGAAGCCTTGTTTAAAATAGAGTATGTTTACAGTGGATGGGATTGCTAGTGAAATTTATCAAGAAAGGGTGTTATGATGTTATTGATAAGTCAGGATTTTCAGTGCATATATGGCCAAAGATTAGATGCTTGAGAATGGCAGAATGCCCGTGTAGTACCCACATATTTAAGGCAAAGGGGACTAAAGTGAATGTGTGAAGTAGAGGAATAGTTTGGTGAGTATACCTAATAAGTTGTATGGCAGTGATGATTGAAAGTTTCGTGTCATGCACGGAATATTAGATTGGGAGGAGCAAGGTGGCTTCAGGAGTGAATGAAAGTGAAAGAGGCCTGTCTGTCTGTTCCTGGCACTGCCTCTCCTCATGGGAAATAGCATAGTATGAAAAAATGTCATGGTATACTGTTTTATTTGTAAATCATATGACTGTCACAGCTTTCATATAGATCTGCTTCCTCTGTTGTATGTCTTTTTGATTTTAACCAGTCATTAGCTACATCCTATCAGGTAGTGTACTTTCAACAGATTATGAATTGATATGCATGGCTCTTCCTTGCCTGTATTTGAATTATTTTATGTAATTGTTGCATTTTCTAGTGCTTATATATTTTGCTTCCAAAAGAAGGAACAGAGAATTGGGCCAGGTGAGGGTATTCCCTCAAAGGCCCAGTCCTCTGTTCTTAACGCTACCTCGCTAATGCGGGAAATGGCGAAATAGTTTGAAAGAAAAGAAAAATATATATATATATATATATATATATATATATATATATATATATATATATATATATATATATAAAAAATCCCCCATGGATTCATAGGAATATACTTGATCATGCACTAAATTGTGATCCTTTTCAATATATATATATATATATATATATATATATATATATATATATATATATATATATGTATATATATATATATACATATATATATATATATATATATGTAGAGGAGAGAGAGAGAGAGAGAGAGGAATAGGGAAGAAAGAATACTTCCCACATATTTCCTGTGTGTTGCAGAAAGCGACTGTAAGGCAAGAGCTGGGGACTGGAAACTCTCCCTCTTATGTATTTCAGTTTCTAATAGTTGGAACACGAGAAGGTAATAAAAGCAAAGATCTCAGGCTCAGGCTGGGGTGTCACCATGTATTTGGATGTAACCAAGAAGAGAAGAAAGGAGAGATAGGTTGTATGTTTGAGGAAAGAATTCTGGATGTTCTATCTCTGAATGAAAATTAGCTTCAGGGTGAGGGGGAAGAACTGTTTGGAAATATCTTAGAATTAAAGTCAGATGCTAATGTGATGGCATAAGCTAAGGAAGGGGTATCACAAATGTTGGAGGAGGAGTTCTGGGAATGCATGAAAGAGTGTATGGATGTGAGCCCCAGACTGATGTGGATGAAAATGAAAATGGATTATGAGAGGGAGATGATTATTTACATAGAGACATACATGAGTATGTTTGGAGGAGGAAAGATTGTAAGGGGACATTATTGGATTATGTAATGATTACTAGATGTGCTAAAGAGAGACTCTTGAATGTGAATGTACTGAGAAAGACAGCTAGTGGGATGTCTGATCTTTACCTGGTGGAGTCAAGGGTGAAGATTTGTTGAGACTTCTGGAAAAGAGGAATTGATATGGGTGAGAAATGGGTGGTAAGAGCTAGTAAGCTTTGAAAATAGGTTTGTGTGAAGAAATGCCAAGAGAGATTGTGTGAAGAATGGCAAAAGGTGAGAATAAATGAACCTAAGGGAGGTGAGGAATGGGAGGTATGTGGGGAAGCAGAGCTGGCATGTATGAAAGAAGTTTGTGGCATGCAGAAGATGGGAAACATGCAGGAGAGACAGGGTAGTAATTGGTAGGATGACCATATTAAGCTGTTAGTGAAAGAGAAAATAGAGGTTTATGGGTTGTACCCTGGGGAAGAAATGCAGATGATTGGGAAGTGTACAAGAGAAAGCAGCAGGAAGTGAAGAGGAAGGTCTAGGGGATGAAAAAGGAGCATATGAGTACAATGGTGAGTGAGTATCAGCAGACTTCAGGGAGAATTAAGAAAATGGTTTGGAAGGAGGTTAAAAGTGTGAGAAAAGTTTGAGAACAAATAGGAACATAGATGAAGGGGCAAATGGGGAAATGGTAACAGGCAGTGATAAGTTGAAAAGGAGATGGAGTTAATACTTCGAAGGATTGTTAAATGTGCTTGATGAAAGTGTGGTGGATGTAATTGTTTGGGCCAGGGAGGTATGTAAAACAAAAGAGTAATGGCAAAAGGTTTGATGAAAAGAGAAGAGGTGGTGAAAGCCTTGTCTATGATGAAATTGGTAAGGCAGCTGTAGTGGATGGTTTTGCACTTGAGATGCATAAGAAAGGGAATGATTATGGTGCTGAGAGGTGTGTTAGGTTTTTCATTGAATGTATAGATCATGTTGAGGTGTCTGAGGATTTGGGGAAAGCATGTATAGTGCCACCATATAAAGGCAAGGGGATTAAGGTTTCAAATTTCAAAGGTATATATTTTTTAGTTTACCTGGTGATTGAGAGAGTGGTGGCCAGCAGTGAACATGAGACTGGGGAGGAAGAATGTTGTTTCAGGAGTAGAGGGGGATGTATTGGTCAGGTGTTTGCTTTGAAGAATGTTGGTGAAAAATACTTAGAGAAACTGTAAAATTTGCATTTGGCTGTTATGGATCTGGAGAAAGCATATGATTGGGTTGATGGAGATGTTTTGTGAAAGGTGTTACAGAAATTTTGTGTTGGGGAAAAGCTATTAGGAAAATGAGAAGTATTTATCAAGAGAGTAAGGCGTATGTGCAAGTAGATTTAAGAGAATGACTGGTTCCAGGTGAAAATGGGCTTCTAGCATGGATGTATGATGTCACCATAACTGTTTATTATTTTTATGGATGGGGTGGTGGAGTGGTGAGGGAGGTAAATGCAAGTGTTTTAGAGTAATGGGCTGGTATGTTGTCTTTTGGGTGTAAGGGGTGCTTAGGAGGTAAGTCAGTTGTTGTTTTCTAATGACAAGGTACTGGTGTCAGATTCAGGTGAGAAACTGCAGAAGTTAGTGTCTGAATTTGTGGGTTTGTAAAAGGAGAAAGTTCGGAGAAAATATGAATGAAAGCTTGGTTGTTAGGTTTAACAGTGTAAAGAGACAGGTTAGTTAAGTTGTGAGTTTGAATGAAAAAACTTGGAGACAGTGAATGGAATCATGGAAGTCAAGGTGAGTCATGGGATGGACGAGGGTACCAAGTTCCAAGGAGCATTAAGGAAGGTGTAGAAAGAAGGGTCAGTATCTGGGAAGGCAAAAATGAATGTGCTCAAATGGTTTGGACATATGGAAAGAATTAGTAAGGAGAGGTTGACAAAGAGGGTATATGTGTCTGAGGAGGAGGGGGTCAAAAAAGTGGGGCAGATTAAATTAGAGATGGAAGAATGAGAGAAAAAGGTTTTAGGGGCTGGGGCTGTGACATGTAGGAGGGTTAAAAGTGTGCATGGAATAGAATGATAGAGTGAACTGAAGTGATGTGGCAGATGGGGACAATGTGCTGTCAGTAGACTGAACCACAGCCTATGAACCAGCCAGTGGTTTCATTGCATAACACGTGACATCTGGGGAATGCATGGAAGCAAATTAGGCTTTTCTTCATCTTTTCCTGATGCTACCTTGCCATTATGGGAAATGGCAAACAAGTGTGAAAGAAATAAAAAGATATATATACAGAGTCCACCAAAAACCTTGTCTGCTTCCACACACATTTTCAGTGGCGATGTCACCTAACATGTTACTTTGTCATCTCTCCTTTTGCCTTGGTTACATCTGCAGATGTCTGAGCAGGGAATTGGCAAGGTTCCTGAAGTATTCTAGTTCCATTTTTTAGTTCCATATGGTTTTGGTCAGAATGAGGTGATGCAGTGGTAAAGTGTTGCATCACTTAATCATGTGTTCTGAGTGCCTAGTGCACCTAGAAATGTTGTGTGTACCCACATTTTCTTGCTTCCAGGTGAAAATTCGGGCTTTCTCCTCCTTAGAAAGGTAAGAGCCAACCTTCTTTAAGCATAGGTGGAAGAGATACAGTGCACAGAAGTGAAATTTCCAAAATGAAGTGGCAGCCTGAAAGAATAAGAATGAATATCATTCCTTCAAGATAGCCTGAGGCAGGTTGCTGGTGCTGATGCTGTGAGAAACAGTTGTCTCACCAACCAAATGTATGATGCTTTCACCCTGACCACTTAATATACTTGTGCCCACAATAAACCTTTGTTGTGTGGTGCCTTTGAAAATATATGGGGTTGACAAGGCTTTTTGTGGACAGGGTACATACTTGTTTGCCATGTGAATTTGGGAGGATGAGTGAAAGATGTTGTAAGTGATTGGGACTGGAGCATGCAAGAGGATGTAAGGTGTCCACAGGAAAGATTTGATGTATAGGGGGTGATGTGCTTTTAATGGGCTGAGCAAGGTCATATGAAGCAGTCAAGGGAAACCCCAGAAAGATCTCTGGGGCTTGGCTCTATATAGGGAGTTCTGATTTTGTTGCGGTATACATAACAGGCAGAGATTGTATGTGAGCAAGTTAAGCTATTTTTCTTCTGCTCATGGCTTTGTCTCACTGTATGGGAAATTCGAAACAGATGAAGGAAGGTGTGGCAGTGGTATGTTGCTGTTGTAGTGTCTGCTCAGTGTATGTCTGAGTCAAAAGGTTAGAGGCCATCTGGTCATCATCATCCCAGCCCTTTGCAAGAGTGAGCAGACAAGGACCTAGAGGGCCTGAATTTGCTAGTTTGCTGAATCCTCTTGAGTACTTTTCATCATTAGGTGTTGTGTTCTTGCAAAGTCCTACCTGCTTGTTTCAGTTCAGACTTTGTGAAGAAGCTTGCAAGCTGCCAGTGCTGCATACATTACCTCATGTTTTGGCAGTAGATGCCAAGTCACTTGCAACTATGGATTGTCCATTATTTGTTGGTCGCCACACATGAAGGTGGTTCCATCTTGTTTACTCATAGTGATTATTGGTGCTACAGTTCTGAGTGTTTGACCTTCCAAGTTTCACTGGCTTCTAACTTGTGCATTTCCTGCTCTGCCATGAATTTCATCACAAATGGAAATGTCCTGGGAGGAAAGGACTCTGGTCAGTTGTTTTCAGATGGAGAATGGTATTTTGCAGCATGGACTAGGCTTAAGATATCTCTATACACATCTTTAAAGGTAGCCAATAAAGCTTCAGTGGACATTTTTTCAGCTTCTACCTTAAGGAACCTAGTCCACTTTAAGAGAATAACACACATCCATTGAAACAACTAATTACCTTTACTTTTAATAGTTATTAAGGGCAAATCCCTGGAACTGTTATTGTCATAACAAACCTTAACAACAGCTCTTGCCCTTCATGGGTATTGGCCTATGGTAATAGTCTCATAACTCATAGGAATGAGGTTTTATATGAACTTAGAGGATTGTCTTTGCATCCTCATCCAGAATTACCATCAAATCTGCTGTGGTATCAAACTGCATTTGCAGATGTTTATATGTTTATAATTTTTGGTCACATCCACCAATATCTGTCATTGTTGTGTATTTTTTTATTGATGTGGGGCACAAGAGCACCATCATTGGTACTTGCATTATCACTGTTATAGGTACCAGTAGCATTGCCTTCTACTTGATGGCGGTGCTTGTGCTTGCCTGTTGTAGTTGCCGACTTGGTCTCCAGTGTAAGGATTTTGCTTGCTTGTCCTACACATTTGCAAAATGGCCTAACTAATTAAATATATGTCAAGCCTTGTCAATGGCAGAGCACTTATTTCTTTTGATAGCACATATAACCACACAAAGAGCAACTCTTGGTTGGCTTACTTTGTTGCCTGCACTGTTTGATTCACCTTGTGAACCACCACCACCCTTACCTGATCTCTGTAACTGGTGCACAGCACTGTTATTAAGGCTCTACTCTTCCCATGTCTGGTGCTTGTTTTTAATTGCAGACACAGTTTTGGTGAAAGACCCTTATCTCTAAAATGTGCCTGGTATTTTAAGGGGACTTGGGTGGAGTCAGGTGCTCGGTATATTGGCGGCCTATTTGTGATTGTAAGATGATTGTGTGGTTTTCCCTGATCATAGTTTCACACCTTATGCATTAAGGACAGTGCTGTTCACACTTTATGGTTTCTTTCCAGGAGTTATTTCTTACTTTAAATAACACATTAAACATATGTATTACTCTCCCAGGCAAAGCTATATCTATTTTCATGAGTAATTGCACCATTGATTTTCTTACCATCAAAAATAGAGGCTCTTGTACTACTTTGATTGTTTATTTTATAATTAACTAAATTTCTGGCATGTTCTTAGTGCTTTATTTAATGGAAAAGGGAATGGGCACTTACAAAAGACATCATAAGAAATTGATGCTTGTAAGCCCTTCATGATTGCCTATGAGAAACTGTGGAATATGGAATGCCTTCCATAAACAAAATTCTTAGTATTTCTGTTTGTTTCAAAAACAGTTATATCACTTTTCTTTGTCAAAAAATTGCTAGAGATACAGTGTATTCTAGTTCAGATCAAGTTCTTGCTTATCCTTCTGTAAACTTACATTCCTTTTCATGTTTTGCTTTTGATTTTACCAGATGCTGCCTACTTGTGGTTACACTGTGAGTGAAAACTCACCTTTGGCAAGGCTGTATTACAGGGAGTTCATTCTTGTTAAAGAACTTTTCACTCCAAAGGAGTCTACATTTCCTTGCAACTGGAAGTAGTGCAGCTTTGAGGTGCAGGAGCCTGTAGAAAGGTCCTGGGTAATGCCAGGACTTTTTCATAGAAATTAGTCTTGGAGTCATTATAAATGATTATTCTACATCATATGAAAAGAATAGTGTATGTAAGCTTTTCTTTTCCCCATGTTCATCAGTTACTCTGTTTATCATACATGCTGAATGATTCTAGGCATGTTCATGTGGCATCATATGAGGTTGGTTGATGCATGTGCACCCCGAATGATTTGTGGGCATAGCTAGGGTACATGATAGTTTTTCCAGCCATGACAAGAGGCTATAGTGACACCTGTGGGTATTTAGTAGAATCAAACATCTGTTTGGATCTCTAATAACACTGGGAGCCATTAAAATGTCATATTAAGCTGAGAGCCATGAGTTTATCAGGAATCATATGAATCATTGAGGAGTAAAAGTTTAAGTGTCATTTATGAGAGCATATGGCTTTAGAAGCCATAGCTTAGTGTGACTTGTTTGGAGGGTTGAGTGGTACGTGAATTTCATCAGGTAGCACATATGCAGTTTGGTTGGTCAGATTTTTGTCTTATTAGACAACTCCCATCAGTTAATTGTGCTGGGGAAGAGCATTTCCACTGATTGTCATATTTTGGCTCCTTTTTATCCTACAGATTAGAGCAAGTTAAGGTTTGTGCAGGTTGCTGTTATCAGATTTCAGATTTCATATACCACCATTTCCGTGTACAAGAAATCATTTTAAAAAAGATCAGTTCATAAATCTGGCCTGCTCTTAGTTTTTCATTTATATCATTTATTGCCAAACTATTGATAAGCATGCTACTACTTTTTATCTCCTTTGAATAATGCACATATTTTCAAAACTATATTGCACATGACAGTACAGAAATTAATCCTAATGTATAAGATGCAGTAGTGTTGCACAGTTTAAGCTCCAAATGTCTGTTCATATTATATTTTTCCATTATATCTTACTCAGTGCAAAGTTTAGATTAACAAAGCAACTAACAGATGAATTACAAATTCATTCTACAGGAGGTCGGTCTGTCAGTGTAGGTCCTGAAAATCGGTCTCCTAAACGAACGTCACGACCACCATCTACTCATGCTGCAGCACCTGCAACAAAACCTGAACGGCGTCCACGACCTAGTAAGTAGAACTTTGGCTTTCTTAAAAAGATTTGTAGATGGTAATAAGGAAGGAGGGACAGCAACTACAGTAATGAGAGATTCTGAGGGCATTACAAGGTTGCCTTACAGCACATTCTGGATTTAGGATGATTAAATTTTAAGTGGTTTGAAGTACATTTTGAGTTATGTGGTCATGAGTTCTACAGACACTTAGGAACCAAAAAGGATAAAGTGATCATTCCACAACAAAAGAATGTTATGAAAAATTATATTAATGCTTTATGATTACTTCATTTTTAGTATATTATCTTCCAGTTAATGAATTGATTTATAAATGTTTAGACCTCTTAAAAGAAGTGGCCGAAAATTTATGAAGTTTTACTTCATTTTAATCAGCAAAAAGATATACTCTACTCCCCATCTTTTGCTGCCATGCAGAAGTATGTAGCACTCATTGTTGTCATTTGAAAGAGGGTGATTGTTCTGTACATGCATAAGTGACTGTAAGTTTTAGATAACAGTTGAAACTTGATGTATGTGTTGAGTGATTGTATTTGGATATAGTGACTATGTACAGATAAGTGTGCTACTGGCTTTATGGATTTTTTTGATACAGAACAATTTTTTTGGTCTTACATCTGCAGCTTATTAACTTGTCAACATGTTGCTCTTCCTAACACCAGTACTTATCTAAATTTTTTCAGTAACCTAAGCTTTATGAAGCAGATCTTATTTCATACAGACCAAAGTCTGAAATTTACAATAGTGCTGAGATTATATTTGCAAAATGAGTGATTTCTAATTTGAAAAATGTTGATTGACTAAAAGATTAATCCCTGATGTGCCAGGCTACATTTCAGAATTATTGCCATTAATTCAGGTGGTGACCTGATGTAATCTGAAACTATTTGATATGTACAGCTTTATCAGCTCACCATTTGTTACCATACTGCTCAATTGAATGTACTGTTTTTTGTACTTGACACACAGTTTCGACGTTGTGTTATGAAAAACTTGGATCAACATTGTTTCGAAGGTGAATTGACTAAATGTAGAGAAGTAGTACCATTCCAGACAGGCAGCTCAAAACTAAGCCATGAGAACTTGTTAACTAAGATCATGTAGTGAGAAACCATTGCAGATGAACAAAACCAATCAAAATATCTGTTTTAATGCAGCTGCAGTTATCCCAACCCTATTTACCTGTACTTTGATTTTCCTTAACATCACAGCCTCAGTCAACTTTACCATTATCTCTAGCTTGGTTGATTCTTACTATGTTCCTCAATATTAGAACATTTGCAGTACCCAAGTTATGTTTCAGAGCTATTCAGGAGCTATAAGGAGGCAAGACAAATTTTTTTGTGAGTTTAGGGCAGGTGTTTTTAATTCATCAAACTGAAATATTTAAAAATGGCTTTTACTCTCAATTAACAGGCAAGGATCAGTGAAGATTGGGATATTCATTTTGTGCTGCATCTGGATTTATAACAGTTTGCTATTATTTTCTTTTAAGGGGTACCTCTTATGGAGACAGACAACCAATTCATCAAGTGGTCAGAGGGGAAGGAGGGAGTGAGTGGGTGAGAGGGGATTAATCAGATCTTCAAGGTTTCATTTTCATGTTTGACTGGTGCAAGGAGCATGCCGACAACAAAATAGAATGAAAAATATAAATCTATCCCCTTTTTTCTCTCTCTTCTGCAGCCTGTTCCATGAGTATGAGAGATTCTCAAGGATAATATTTAGGAAAACAAGTGTTTGTGTATTGATTGGAAAATGTTGAGGGTTTATAAGGTATTTTATTCTATTGTATTGCTGTAATTTATGAAAGTCTTACAAGGTCATCTAACATAATTTAGATACTCATTATGTATAATGAGTTTTGCCACCATATTTGGTGTTTTAAGATGAGTAAAACCCTTGTAACTGTTAGGTTGAAACTGTAGACAGTGTAGATGTTATCAAGCCAACACTCATATGCTGAAAGAAATTGTTCTTTCCTGTGGTGTATCTTCTCCATTATTCTTTCCTTTTCCCTCAGTCATGAGTCAGAGTTTGTTGATGGTGTGTTGCATAGATAGGGGTTTCACCACTTAAGGAGACTCTTTTGCCATGGCCACCCCCTTGAGGGATTTACCAAAGGGATTGGGAACTATCTTGAGTAAGTTTGGTGATATGGAAGGAGAGATAAGGGAGAGAGCAGTACACAGTAGAATAGTCACTGGGTTCCTTAATAGAATAATGAATGGTAGAGGTAAAAGTATGGGAATGAAGAAAGGACTGTGGGAAAGCATGGTCCTCCCATCCTTGACCTATGCATGTGAAACATGGACATAGAATGAGTCCAGAGGTCAAGAATCCAGGCTGTGGAAATAAGTTATTTGAGAGGGACTTGTGGAATGATTAGACGGAATGAAGAAACTAATGATGGGATGTATTAGAGATTTGATATGGTATGGAATGCAAAGGGAATGAATTGTGAAGTGATAGAGTGGGTGAAAAGTAATGATTTGAGGTGGTTTGGGCTTGTGGAAAGAGTGCAAGATGAGGAGTTTACAAGGAGTGTGTATGATTGTGTGATAAAAGTTGGGGGAGGGGTGTTAGGGAAAGACTACCTATGACATGGGCAAATAGAGTGAAAGAGCACTGAGGAGAGAGAAATGAGGGAAGAATGCTGGGAATGGTGTTTGCAAGAGAGGCATGTAAGGACAGGGGTAGGTGGAGATTCTTTTACTGTTGGCCACCCTGTTGATGGGAGTTCCCAGAAGGAATGGGCATCAGTGATATAGATAGACAGTTGTTATTCTTTCTTAGGCATACATGTTAAAGTTACAATTCCAGTTCTTCTACAAACAAACTGAAGTAACAATTATTTTATGAAAATTCATTAAAGATTTTTTTACATGCATTTGTTCACATCTGCTATCTAGGTGTCACTTATAATGTACCAAAGCCAGACCCTCCTATCCACACCCAGGCCCCACAGACATTTTCATGGATCTTCATATTCCCTAATTCAGCCCAATGACAAGACGTCAAACTGTAAACCACATTGCTGTACTATGCTGTATCCCTTGCTTGCATCACATCCTCCTACATCTCAAGTCTCTAGGCCTTCAAAGAATCTCTCATTCGATCCTCCTTGGTTTTTCATGTTTTCACTTAATGCAGATAATGCTAGATAATCACTGTATATTTCATTTTTTATTGGTCTTTTGGATGATTAATCACAATATCTGATTATCATAATAGAACATTATTGCAGTACTTAACATGGTTTTGGCTACCCATTTTTAGAAACTAATACTTTTCAAGTGAATTTTTTTTTTCCATCTTACAAAGCATTTTCTTTTACACAGATATTATTATAGATATTTATAACATTCTTACCTCAGCTGAGGGTGTAATCTTAAAGAATCCCTAACAAAATATGAAAAGAATGGGTACATTCCAAAATATATGATCTACTCAAGGCATCTCAAAATAATGTTGTCCCTATCAGTGAACATTGTGCTCATGCCTGCCTTTCTCTTGAATGGGTGTAATGATTGTAATTGTAATACTCAAAATTAGATAATATACTATTCACAAATGTTAATTACTCAGCTAATGAGAAATTACTTTGGTGTCTTTGAAGGTACTTTTGCTTTGTTTGGTAATCTAATTGCTTCGTACCATCTCAATGACTTTGTTAGTTTACATTCCTGCATCAGTGAGGTAGCAGATAAAGAAAGGCCACACCCATTACTATCCATATACAAACTGTCATGTGTAATGCACTGAAACCACAGCTCTTTATCTGCATCCAGGCCCTTCAGACCTTTCCATGGCTTACCCTAGACGTTTCACATGCCCTGGTTCTTAAAAGGCTTTTAAGAGCACTAAGTGTAAAACTTTTAAAGAATACAGATATTACATCTCTGAATTAGAAAGAAAAGATTGTTTAAGATTTTTAGTTTAACAGTTTATACTCAAATAATGAATGTAATCACCTTTTGAATATACTCATAATTACATGACACATATCAACAGGCTTGGTTTCTTTCTGATTATGATCACAATGAAGATTTCATATTATGAATTGCAAGTTTCAAGTTGACAAATCTTGTAGAAAAAAGCTAATAAAAGCATGACTCATTTTCCAGTCATTACAACAGGACCCTACATCTCTCAGTATTTCTAGTAATGAAACACTGGACTTCCTCACCCTTCGCTCACCCTAATTTATGACTGATTTATGATCACAGTGCCTTAATCATTTTAGGCCGATACTTGGCCAATCATTGACTGCTGCTGGGATGATATTGTTAACCCAATCACTTCCTGAGTATATAGTTCTCTGGGATTTCCTGCTGATAGGATATTGTTGTAACCAGTTCATCTTATAGGTTAGTATTCTTGTTTTTCTTGTTATATCTATTAGAAAGTTTATGGTTTATGAAGAAAAACAGAACCACTCTCAAAATGAATTTAAGGACAGCCTTTGACTCAGTTGTTACAGGATCACACTGTGGTGGTGATCAGAAAGGACATAGAGCCTGAAATAGAACTAGCTTTTATCAATGTACTTTTTCTGGTTCAAAAAAGGGGTTTAATACAATGATCTTGGATCTGTATTTTTTGACATCCATAAACTGTAACACTGAAACGGTTTAAGATGACCACTTAATAGAACAACTATTAGACCATACATTTAGTCAGCTGGACTTTACTGTTGCTGGGGGCTAAAGTTAAATTTGCCCTTTGGTTGGATAAAACTGCATTCGAACAATAGTCAAATAAAGCATCAAAAATTTTAAGGAGTCAAAAAAGCATCAAAAATTTTGAGGAGAGTCAGATTCCATTGTACCTTTAAATCATTGTTGTGTTTGGTCTTATTGAAAGTTTTTTCTTAACCCTTGTCCTTCTGATGCATACATTCTTGTGTTCTCAGGGCAGACTGCACAGAAGAGAAATGTAGGTTTTGAAAATTGAAAACCTTTATCTCTTTTGAGTTGGTGTCCTTTTAGCATTTTTTCATGGTTGTCTTACCCTGCCCTACCATCCCTTCTTTCTTTCAATAACCTTTTCCTTATACCTACTGTGACTGCCTTTGGGTTGGTACCCATGATCTGTGAATTGTGAGTGCTGAACAGCTTGAAGTGATTGTGTTGATGACATCATCCTTACTGGTTGTTGATTGACCAAGAGTGGGCCAAAAATGAACAAACTGCCATAATCAAGAATAAATGGTTAGTGAATTGTGAGGAAGGTCAGCACTTTCTCACAAGAAATACTTAGGATTGGAAAGTCATGATCCTGATTTTCCTCATCTTTCATGCTCATGGGATACTGCCTAGGATAGAAAAAGTTTTTCAGTCAGCAAGACATATGCATCTTTTTGATACGTGGAGGTAATTAGAATTTTCTTTGAAGTGAATGATTAGGTGCTTAGATTGTGGCCAGCATTTAACAAACTGGGAGGATGAAGATTGGTATGTTTAGAGGTATAGTACTCTTGACTGTGTTGGAAAGTAAATGTTTGAGGATAACATGGTGTAAGGAGGGTTGATTAAGCAAAAATTGATAGGATAAGGGAGATATGTGACAAGAAGAGTATGGTTGAGAGAGCAGGAGAGGGTGGGCTGAAATAGTTTGGGCACTTGGAAAGAATGGATGAGGAAAGGTTGACAAAGAGGATAATGCATCAGAAGTGGTGGGGACAAGGAAAAGGAGTTGACCAAATTGGAGACAGAAGGATGGAGTGAGTAGGGTTTTATGTACTTAGGGTCTAAATGTGCAGGAGAGTGAAAGGCATGCACATGGTAGAGTGATTTGAAGTGATGTGATATAGAGGGGGCATTGATCTTGTGCTTTTAGGTCACTGAACTAACAGCAGCAGGGGAAACTGTTGAGAGGTCTGTGGGGCTTGTTTGTGGATAGGAGCTGTGTTTTCAGGGCACTACTCTTGACAGATTGAGAATGGACAAGAACGAATGAGGGTTTCCTTCATTTGTTTCTGGAATTACCTTGCTTATGCAGGAAAACAGTGTGTATGTGTGGAGAAGAGAAGTAAAATGAAAAAACGTGTCTTGAAATTTTATACAAACCATTTTCTTTAAGAATAACAACTAAGAATCATGTCATGTATTCCACAGCTTACCCAGGGAAAAATAAAGAACTTGTGGTTAGAGCATGCTTCCACCATATACATATTTGTAATATTTTCATTCTATTCCTCACCCACCATTAGTTTTTTGTCTCTCTTTGTTTAAGTTGAAGAGTTAATCACTTGTTTCTTGGTTGTTTTATTATTCTTTTATGATCTTTCATTTCAAAAGAAAGTAATTGTTTTTGCACTTAAGTATTTTGGTATTCAAACATTGTTCCACCAGCTCATTTGAATACAAATCAGGTAATTTAGATGCCATACAGTGTTATTCTGGTATATCAGTATTTTAGCTAAATTTGGGGTTATGTCAGACAGTTGAGATGAATTTCATACTTCTTCCCATCTTAATTCAACTTGTAGACCATAGAATATGCTCTATTTTAATTTTCACATGGTTTTCTGCTTGTTTTTCTGAAGTAGGTTCTGCTAATTGATGATCTAATAATCATCTACATATTGAGAAAGATATAGGATAAAATAGGGAAAGTAGATGGAAGTCTTAATGAACTTTAACATCTACTTATGCAGAGAAATATGGATGAAAATAAGTAAAGTAAGTATGCTGTACATGGCATTGGTGATCATTTAGTGCACTTGACTCTCTGGCCACACAGATTTAAGAGTTCTGCGCAGTCTTGAATTGATAAGGATAGTTCAAGTAATCATGAAATAAAAAATCAAATTAAAATGCACCAAATATGATGCAGGTCAGGAAAATATGTTGAATATATCATGGTATCTTAGTTTTAATGATAACGAAAGTAAGGCTAGCAATCCTAATAAGGGGAAGTAACAGACGGTTCTGGGAACCACCTCAGTATTCATAAGTGAGGATGATAATACCCTCTTATGAGGTTAGTGTATTTTTCTGTCATTTTCACAGAACTGCAGTATCATTTACTACAAATGTTTTAATCAGCCAGCCTATACTTTCCAGATACAGATTTTAGAATTCACATTTGCCATTTAGAAAATTATATTGTAGATTTGAAGATTTTTTGCTTACCAATGTGGGGCCATCATAAACTGAGCAGAATTGTTGTTAATTTTCTCTAAAAAGCCAGTACCTGAACAGAAATCCATGTTGCATTTTTTCTTCCAGATAAGTTTTAGTACTCTATTGCTGGAAGAAAGTATAAATTTGTGGCTGTATCCCTTTGTTTAATTTTAACTCATCATTACAAGATTTGCCTGTATAGGTTATCAAATGAAGAACATTATATAAAGAAAGAAATGTCTATCTTAGACGATTTAGAAAATGTAGAGAGGTAGTGCCTGACCACTGACTCATGTCAGTTGTTCTGTCCCAGAATAGACATATTTAACATAGGGCAAGATGGGTTACACTCACTAGGGGAAAATACCTTCTGAGAAGGGTTAGGATTAGACTCTGATAAGCTAGGGCGATATAATACCATATAAAAGAATTCAATTCATCTCTTGATGATTAACAGGTTTTAAGTAACAGTTTGGTTGAACATGAGGTAGCCAGTCTCGTGGTTTGATTTCCCATTAAATGGATGTTTGGGTCTCTTCTGTGATAGGTCATAAACATGTCTTAAAGGTGTATTTGTTGAGTATGGACAGAAACCAGTCTCTCATATTTCAGCTTTGTTTATATGCTACAAAACATTTAGTCATATGTTGTTGTATTTTCACTAATGTTTAATCTTGAATTCAAAAATGTGTACAAACTTATTCTCATCATGGCTCAGCAAGACTCTTGTAGAAATTCACTCTTCACCAAAGTATCATATCTTTTATGAGATATGCTATTTTCTTTTCATGTAGATCATCATTTATAGGTTTAATGATCTGACAGTTTGCAAGTTTGAGCTTTTGAAATAGATATTTCTGGCTCTTGAATGGAATGGAATTATTCAACTTGTTTGCACATAAAACATCATACACATGAAAATTAGAAACTTACTGAATTTGCAGTACTGTGTATACCGTCAACAAAAGTGAATATTGAAGATTGTTAAAGGCACTCAGAATTTTTGCCCATAATAGTTATCTGCTACTTTTTTAATGTAAAATTGATGTGCCCAGGATTTTATGAGCTGCAGTAAGATGAAAAAGATTGGTAGAATATAAGAATTTTACATATTGCAGACTTCTGATTTCTAGTTATATCTTGCTTTGATTATTGATATTTTTATATTTGAAATGAAGGATGAAGCATGCCACCTTTTACTATCTATGAGTTGTGGTAACAGCCATCTGTGAGAATGAGAACTCAGTGGAACACAGTTCCCCCAATAACAATCTGCCAGGGGTCATCTTAACATTTGTATTTGATTTACTTGAGTTTGTGAACTCTCCCATTAGGGACAGATATTAGAAGAAAACCAAAGCTTGCCAGTAAATGGTTTATGCCTTAGGGTGACTTAGTCCACTGTACAGTTATATTGAAGATTGATACAAATAGCATGTACACTGACTTTGCCTCAGCAATTGCTCATCCAAGTGGCAGCAGCAGTACAAATGCCATCTATGCTCATTTTTGAAACCGCAGGATGATGGTTTTAGACTTCACTGGCATACATAGTACAGTGTCAATTATAAATGCAAAAAGCAAATATGTGTATTTCCAAAATTAAGTATGCAAACCTTAACTCAGTTTTACAAATGTCATGCACACACCTATCCTGAATGACCATTGATGAGGATGGCAAAATTATTTACACTTTAGGATAAATTTAGCTAAATCATACATGCTGAAGATGATTCCTGGAAATTTATGTTGATTTTCTGCAATGTTTTGGCTGGATGGTCAATGTAAGCAGCTGCTTTGCTATCTGCCCTTTAATGGTTGTGTGTACAGCTGCGTTGGAAAAGTAGATGATTAGATTGGACATTAGACACTGAATATGTGTCATTTAGAATTACAAGAATGATTAATACAAATTCATTCATTTAAACATACATTGTTGATATATAACTAATGAGTTAATGTCCCACTTTTTCAGATTATAGATTAAGGAGTTCCATAGAAATCAGTGTCTAATGTGATTTTGACTGTTGTGTACTTTTAATATATTAGTTGAGTGTGCTTAGGGGTGATCGAGCCAAAAAACTGACAAATTTCATTTGTGTACAGATAATATCTGAGCAAGGAAAAAAATCCTATGATTTATGGAAATTTTCCTGTAAGATGTAAAAGAAGGAAAATGTGAAACTATGAAAATATACAGACATGGAACAGAAATTTAGTTATTCTCTGACAAACTTTTATTGGTGTTTTATGATAGTTTTGTTTAGGAAGTGGAATTACTTTCATCAAAATCCTTCATATAAAAACTCATTCCAGTTTACTAAAGTAATTTAAAAAATCTTCCCCTTAAGTGATGACTTATTGATGTTGATGCAATTAAAGAAACAAAGTTGTCCATATATTGTGACTAACCAGTCTTAACTGTACCCACTTATCCGAATTTATCCCTTTGAATTTTGGCAAGTTTGCTAAATTTGTGACTCAGGGTTAGGTTCTTAGTAATTTTGAATGTACCTGTATCGGAGGTGGAAAACTATGACATACCAGGGAAGCTGTGTTTTGGCTGTGCAGAATGAATAATAATGCACAGTTCTAATGTAAGTTGATATAGTATAAAATCTTATTTAAACTCTTTAGACTTTAAGTGCTTGCATTTGTAGTACTTTATGAAATTACATTTCTCAAGCATTGCATTTTAAACTTATTTTTACAATTGAATCAGGGCAGAAGAACTTTTTGCAGAATTTTACTTGATGAACTCTCATATAGTCATGGAATGCCCTTTCCTAAATTTAAGCATACTTCAAGCATCAGGGTATCATCATGTGCACAAGTAATAACACCAAAATACATTTGGAAATCACTTGAGACATAGAATAGCTGGTCACTTATTTTGTTTCAATTTGCTTGTATTGCCCCATAACTTTAATTTGAATATACATTGAATATTTTATGAAATGCTATCCTTAACTTGCTCTTAAGTGAAAGTAATTACTAAATGTGTTTTGATGAGATCTGATATGAGAGAGCATTTATATAGATTCAGAATATTAGGTATTTTCACATTTAGTGTATATATGTTCAGTAATAAGCCTGACTACAAAAACATAATTTGTATTAGATAACAAGGATGACCGCAGATATTTAGCAGTAATGTAAAGTAGAACATTAGCTTTTGTAGAATCTGATGGGCTCTAGCTGTTCATATATATTTCTAGTTGCAACATACTTGGGTAGATTTATAGAGAACTTGGGAATTTTTCTAAACAAAACTGTAGGTATTACTCCGCAAACTAGTTGGCTCAGAATATCCTATTGGACCTGACAATCTGTTGGTTACAAATACATACTTCCATAAATACACAACCAGTAGTACAATACCCGGTTATGCTAACACACAGTATTTCTGTATTACTGCTCATGTGTAATCCAACATCACAGGTACTGTTTGTGACATTTGATTTACTGTATCCTTTAGTTTTATTTGAATTGAAAACCTTCAGAATAGTAGCTGTCCATGAAGAGGAATTTTAGTTTAGCTTTTTTTTTACCATTTGTAAAATGGAGAATAGTTATTGCTTTCATGTTGGGATGTAGTTTGTTTAATAGATTTATAACTTTTGGAAGATTTCTTGATGTTTTGCAAGATTATAGTATTTTATTTATTGTTGGTGAGTTTGTACTCTTAGGAGACTTTTTTAGGATTACATAATACCATAATGATTTTTCTCATGTATTTCAAAGCATATGAATACCAGTGAAATTTTTGATAGCTTACTCCAATGTTTGCAGGTGAAATTTTGGCTTCAAGGAGGTTAGGTTGAAAAATAAATCACCAGTATTGCATTTTGAGTAATTCTCTTTCGTACTTGTTCACTTTTTCTCTACCATAATGAAGTCATGTCAGAAACAGACAAATTGTAGCCTCCTTTGCTCACATTTACTCTTTAACTGTCATATATGTTGTACCAAAACCACACATCCTCCACATCCAACCCCCACAGACCATTCTATGGTTTTCCTTGACCACATCTATTTTGTCTATATATATATCTGATGCTGATACCCTTTAGGAAGTCCCATCAAAAGGGCACCTAGGGCAAAAGTCACCACTTATCCTTGTCCTTATATTCCTCCTTTGCATACACCATTCCACAAACTCTTCCCCCATTTCTATCCCTCCAGTACTCTTTCACTCTGTTTTCCCATGTCACAGGTGTTCCTTCTTTCATACAAACCTCTTTAATTGTACTATCATACACTATCCTTGTAAACTCCCCATCTTGCATTCTTTCCACATGCCCAAGCCACCTCAAAAGTGTTGCGTTTTACCCACTCTACCTCTCCATAATTCATTCGCTTTGCATTCCCTGCCATACCAAATCTCTCATACACCCCTTTATTACTTTCATCATTCCCTCTAGTCATACGACATGCTCCTTTTGAATAACCAGTTTCCACAGCCTGGATTTTTTTTTTACCTCTGTGACTTATCCCATGTCCATGTTTCAGTTGTTTGGGAGGACTAATCTGTCTCTTAATCCATTCTTCACTTCCAAACTTTCACCTTTAATGATTCCAGTAAAGAATCCAATAACTCTTCTACCATGTACTGCTCTCTCAACCATCACAGGTCCCATGTACATAAAGTCTGTCACTTCCTGTCTTACTGTCCCCATATATATAACAGAGCTTAGTACACTTTCGTCTCTCACTCTTTAGGGCTTTGCAAAATCTCTACTTTCTCTCTGATTCTTTTCAAACACCATTGATTTACTTTTACTAGCATTTGCCTTCAATTGCCTATGCCTACATACATTATTAAACACACTATCAAACTTTTACAACTTCTCTTACCTGTTGGCAAACAACACAGTATCATCTACAAACAAGCTTTTTATTAGCCACTAAACCTCACCACCACACACCATCTCTACACCCTTTTTTCTTAGTTTTGCTTTCATCTCTCCTCTCTTTGTATGTTTCCTGGCACTACCTCACTGTCGCAGGGGTGATGATGCTGTTTCCTATGGGGCAGGGTGGCACTTGGAATGGATAAAGGCAAGCATGTATGAATATTTACATGTATAGATATGTATTCCTAGCGCTACCTCGCACACATGAGGGGGGAGGGGGATGTTATTCCATATGTGGCGAGGAGGCGATGAGAATGAATAAAGGCAGACAGTGTGAATTGTCTGCATGTGTATATATGTATGTGTCTGTGTGTGTATATATATGTGTACATTGAGATGTATGGGTATGTATATTTGCGTGTGTGGACGTGTATGTATGTACATGTGTATGGGGGTGGGTTGGGCCATTTCTTTCGTCTGTTTCCTTGCGCTACCTCGCAAACGTGGGAGTCAGCGACAAAGCAAAATAAATAAATAAATAGATATGTATTCTGTGTATGTATATATGTATGTGTGGGAGCATTGAAGAATGTGTGGAAGGCAAGAACGTTATCTTGGAGAGCAAAAATAGGTATGTTTGAAGGAATAGTGGTTCCAACATTGTTATATGGTTGTGAGGCATTGGCTATAGATAGGGTTGTGCAGAGGAGGGTGGATGTGTTGGAAATGAGATGTTTGAGGACAATATGTGGCGTGAGATAGTTTGATCGAGTAAGTAATGAAAGGGTAAGAGAGATGTGTGGTAATAAAATGAGTGTGGTTGAGAGAGCAGAAGAGGGTGTATTGAAATGGTTAGGTCACATAGAGAGAATGAGTGAGGAAAGATTAACAAAGAGGATATATATATGTCAGAAGTGGAGGGAACGAGGGGAAGTGGGAGACCAAATTGGAGGTGGAAGGATGGAGTGAAAAAGATTTTGAGCGATTGGGGCCTGAACATAAAGGAGGATGAAAGGTTTGCAAGGAATAGAGTGAATTGGAACGATGTGGTATACCAGGGTCGATGTGCTGTCAGTGGATTGAACCAGGGCAAGTTTTGTAGGGCCTGAATGTGGAAAGGGAGCTGTGGTTTCGGTGCATAATACATGACAGCTAGAGACTGAGTGTGAATGAATGTGGCCTTTGTTAACTTTTCCTAGCACTAACTTGTCCGCGTGCAGGGGGAGGAGGTGTCATTTCATGTGTGGTGGGGTGGCGATGGGAATGAATAAAGGCAGCAAGTATGAATTATGTACATGTGTATATATGTATGTCTGTGTATGTTTATATATGTATACTTTGAAATGTATAGGTATGTATATGTGCGTGTGTGGACGTGTATTTATGTACATGTGTATGTGGGTGGGTTGGGCCATTCTTTTGTCTGTTTCCTCGCGCTACCTCACTAATGCGTGAGACAGCAACAAATTATAATAAGTATATAAAATATATATTAAGTAGGAGAGATGGCCAGAGTGTTATTGGATTACATGTTAATTGATAGGCGTGTGAAAGAGAGACTTTTGGATGTTAATGTGCTGAGAGGTGCAGCTGGAGGGGTGTCTGATCATTATCTTGTGGAGGCAAAGGTGAAGATTTGTAGAGGTTTTCAGAAAAGAAGAAAGAGTGTTGGGGTGAAGAGAGTGGTGAGAGTAAGTGAGCTTGGAAAGGAGACTTGTGTGAGGAAGTACCAGGAGAGATTGAGTGCAGAATGGCAAAAGGTGAGAGCAAATGACATAAGGAGAGTGGAGAAGGAATGGGAAGCAGTGATGGCTTGCGCAAAAGATGCTTGTGGCTTGAGGAAGGTGGGAGGTGGGCAGATTAGAAAAGGAAGTGAGTGGTGGGATGAAGAGGTAAGATTGTTAGTAAATGAGAAGAGAGAGGCATTTGGATGATTTGTGCTGGGAAATAGTGCGAATGATGGAAATTTATAAAAATAGTGGCAGGAGGTCAAGAGAAAGGTGCAAGAGGTGAAAAAGAGGGCAAATGAGAGTTGAGGTGAGTGAGTATCATTAAATTTGAAGGAGAATAAAAAAGATGTTTGGAAGGAGGTGAATAAAGTCTGTAAGACAAGAAAACAAATGGGAGCATCGGTGAAGGGGCTAAAGGGGAGATAATAACAAGTAGTGGTGAAAGTGAGAGCTTTATTCATAATGATATTTAGTCATAAATTGGAAAATAGAGGGTACACTGCAAACTAATCATCATAACTTGTTAACTGTGCTTTTAAGACCAGAGTTTTATGCCTTTTACTTTGGTTCCTTTATACATTACTTTGGTTTGTATATATCCATAATGAGCTTATATATTTTGACACACACAATTTATATATATCAAAACACACAATCCTTTGTTTAACTTCCTTCTGCCAATATCACACATCCAGCAGGTATTACTGGCCTTGACAGCACATCAAAAAAATTTATGCACCTGGAATATCTTACTGTTAATGCTTACCATAAAATAACCTAAAAACCTAAACAATAAAGCATGCAGTGATTTCATGAAAATTATGTTTTTGGATGTAATGAGGTGGCAGATGAAATTGGAGGATAAAAGTTTACTGCACTGAACAAGATAATTGATCTCCATTGTGACTACTGTACATGATAATCGACTTCCTTTGAGAGGATCCATATACAGAAGCTTCTATACATTATGATGAAGAGATACTTTCAGTGTTGTCACTACCCATGCTTCACCTTGCAACTGACACTACTATACTACCATTTTCTTGCATCGTGTCAGAGTACACATATTATTAAACAACAAAGCTGTATTTTGTAAAATGTGATCAGTTGAGTAGAGCACAGAGGCTTGAGAGCAACATAAACTTCTGGCTTGTCACAGTTGGCAGGAAGAGTATTGCAAAGGTGCTGAGTGGCTTAATACATTTTGCTGAACACAGCTGGCTATATATCAAGTATGAAAGACTTGTCAGTAAACTTAATCTCTCTGCAAAATTATGGGCCCATGAAAAATTTGATGCCAGCATTAATCCAGTAATGTTAGTATGTCACTTCTCTGCTAAATGGTGGAAATGCTGGTCTTACTATTAATATCTTCAATAATGTATATGGGTTGATAGATCAAGCACCATGGGTTTTGTTGCGTAGAAGCCAACTTATTGGACATAGAACAGGGACCTGCTATGCAGTGTTAAACATGAAGTCTTATAAATGATATGCTTGATACCTTTGCCACATATTTGCACTGCCATATTTTGAGGTTGATGTTTGTGCCATAGAATAATTTATAATTTTTAAGTCTCTATGGATATAACAAATACTTATTACTCAGGTTAATGATACAACTGATTTCCTGGTGGCAGAATGTCACCAAAATATTTATGAAAATCTGAGTAGTGAATACTTTTCCTCACACATCCAATACACCAATCCAATTACACCAACCGCCATGATATGATTTAAGAATTAAGACAACTATCTTGTCAGATTACGTGCACCAAATAAGAGATCCTTTTACAACATTTTAGTGTTCTGCCTATGAGAGCTTATTAGACAAAATGATTTGATAAGTTTTTAAGATTCAGAACTATGAAGAGGATGAAGTAGTCCACAAAGCAGGAGAGAATAGTTTAAAGATCTTCACGGTATATTTATTCCAATTCAGTATTGTAAGTTTAAATAGTTTGTGCAAACCGTACAATAACTGTCCTGATGTGAGCTTGGATACGATAATTACGATGTTGATATAAATCACAAATATTGATGAATGTTTCACCATTCTTTTCATACAGATTTCTTGTTTTGTGCAAGGTGGCATATACCTAGCATTAAGCATCACCACCACACATTATACATTTTAAACAATTGCAACACTTGCTTCATCACCCAAATATTCCACTTCATTATACTGAAGAAAATTTCTGAACCTCCACATCTTGTACAAAGGGTCCATTACATTTCCTGTCTTCTTAATATCTTTAAGGCACATAGTTACATTATTTCATGTGCCTTTATTTATCCCACTGACAGCATATCACCCTCTTTATTTCACATCGCTCATATTCATTGTATTCCATGCTTACCCCTGACCCTCAGGGCATCTTTCACTTACATCCTTTTGTCTCCTTGGTAACTCCCTACTCCCATGCTCCTCCACTTCTGCTTCATAGATCCTCTTAGTCCATCTTTCTTTGTTCCTCTCCATATGTCCAGACCACTTCAGCACACCCTGGTCAGCTCTCTATATCAGACAACTCTTGCTACCACATGTTACTCTTAGACTGTCATTGCTTACTTATCATCCTTTCTCACACCACACATTATCCACAGGCATTTCATTCCCAACACCTCCACTCACTTCCATTTTTTTGCATGCAGTGCCCAAGACTTGCATCTGTGCAAGCACCCTGGGAACAATTATGCCTTCAGACATAACCATCTTTGCTTTCACAGACACTTAATTATCCTTCCACTTATTCCTCAGTGTGCCCAGGGCCTTTGCCATGTCTCTCATCCTATGGCATCCCAGTTCCAATGTCTACTCACAAGTACTGTAGGCACTCCAGTTCCCCCTTGTTGTTGCCATTCCAAATCACACACAATCCATTGCAACTACTTAAACATCAAGTATAGAGAGGGAGTTTAACATTTATGGGGCTTCATTTTTTGAACATTTTCTTCTGTCATACAGCTCCCTCCCCCACTTCCACTGCTGCCACACTTTTCTTGCTTCTTTTCACATTTATTCCCAGCTTCCTCTTTTTACACACACTCCCAAACTCAGACATCATCTTTAGAATTTCCTCGAGTCTGCCATGAGAGCCATGCCATCTGCACACTTTTAGTCAGAGGTGAGGCTGAAGGTTTTTTAAAGACTTTTAGAAAAATAGGAAATGATATGGGTGGGAAGAGGGTGGTGAAAGTAAGTGAGCTTGGAAAAGAGGAGAGATTGGGTGAAGAATGGCAAAAGGTGAAAGTAAGTAAAACTAAGGAAGTGGATGAAGAATGGAAGGTATATAGGGAAGCATTGTTTAAATATGTGTGAAAGTGAACGGAATGTTAAAGGTGGAATATTGTTGTGTGAGAATTGGTATTGAAGTGGTGTGATGAAGAAGTTAAGCTGTTAGTGAAAGAAAAACCAGAGCTGTATGGGTGTCACCTGCTAGCAGCATTATCTTCACTTTTTATAGCTTTTCCTGTAGGGCCTTTGTATGTAGGCACTGAAGTGCTGTTCGTTTTTCTAAAAATTGTTCCTTCAAATTTTATTAGATTCCATTAATTTCTTTTCTGTCTATATGTATATGATGGCCAAATCACCATACATTTTTCTTGGTCATCCTCATTTTCTGCAAAACAGCTGATTGTATTCTCATTTATTTTATCATCTCTATCAGATATCCCATATACAAAAATGATTGAAACTACAGTGATTTTCTTCCTTGTAGGACACCCAAAAGCACATCTTCATCATACATATTTCCATTTGCATCTATCTTGAACTACTTTTGGTTTGAAATTCCCTGATCCCTATTCTCAATAATATTTTGTTTCATTAATTTTTTTTAACAGTTCTCCATAATTTTTCAAATACTTTTGCAGAAGCTGGAAAGACAGTATTTATTATTCTTTTCTCCTTAGGATTTCATATATATTATTATAGTGAGATGATAGCTGTCTTTGTGTGCTCATAACAGATAGAAAACCATGCTGGTCTTCATCATTGAGTTCAGTACAGTATTAATAAGATATTGCAGTATGCATTTCTTTATTAATCTCTGAAATACATGTGATCTTTTGAAAACAGGTGATGTTTGGCTGTTTGGTCTATATTGTCTCAGCAACTGTTTGGTTCCTCCTCTATATAATGGTGTTATGTATGCTATTTTGTGTATGTCTGCTATGCTAGATTGGTTTGTACTTTATCTTAGTAGTGTCATGAGGGGATTAGCTATTGTTTTCTTATTTTTTTTTATAGAAGTATTGCTGGGATTGCATCTGCAGTTTCCAATACTGTACAGACCTAGTGGCTGCTGGTATACTGCATAACATTTGATTAAGTTGAGGTTTGTACATTACTTGTCATTGATAGGGTAGGCAGAGATAGGTCCCGTTCCCCAGTTGCTGTACTGACTGTTCACCATGGGAACCAACTTGAAGGATTTCTACCCAGAGGGAGTCCTTGATGCCATATTGGTTTGTTCTCTTATGGAACTTAACAAGGATTTGATTGTCTTTAGTGTATGGGACCATTGTTGTAGCTGGTGTACTAATAATTGTATCCATGTCATTGATAGAGAGTTGAAGATGGTCCCTGAGTTGTAAGGTTCCCTATCCCAAGTAGTGCACCAGTTATACTCAGAGGGAACCAAGTCAGAAGGTGTATATCCTGAAACATTCTTTGTGATACCCTTTGTTACTCATTCATGGAAACTCATTAAGGCTCTGATTATCTTCAGGACACAGAATTCTTTTTGTTACTGGTGTACTACACAACTTCTGATTAAGTCATCATGTTATCCTTTGTCGTCAGTAGCGAAGGTCATGACAGACCCCATAGTCTAAGATTCTTGAGTTCCTTATAGTTTTTTGATGATACAGTAGGAGGATTAGGTCAAAGGGTATCGATTCCAGAAGAATCCTTGCAATTCCATATGGGGCTGGTTCTTACAGCCTATTCATATTATTAGTAAGATGTAAATGAACTTTGAGTTAGAGGGTCCCAAGCTTACTGACCAAAATGTTCTGCCATACCCATATTTTTGTTGAAAAACCATAACCTTTCAAGTAATGCTTGGGCCCAAAAGCAGAATCTTTTTCATACCAGGATGGAGGCTTGACATACTTCAGATATAGTTTTTGCTTCAGTAGTGCTATATGGCTGGCTGTATGTGGAATATTAAGATATGACAACTAACGATTTAATGTTTGGCATTTCCCATAGCAGTACCAGAAGTGGTTCATATATCTATCCTGCAGGCATACACTTTTAACCTTCTTTTACTACATTTATTTTTATGAATAGGACAGATCTTGTAAATCATGCTCATATTTAGACTCAAAATCAGGGAAGGAGACCATTTCTTCTCATGGACTGATAAGGATTGATGTAGGAACTTTGTGTTTGGAATATCCTAGATGGCAGCAAAGTGTTGACTGGCTTTCATGTGGATTGTGTCTTTAGAAGTAAATTATAAGGTGGAGTTCTTTGCCACAAGGCCACCTCCCTCTTACTAAACTGTTTTCCCTGTTTTCATTTCACAGGTAGAAGGGGTCAGTAACATGACCTAAAGATCATATTTCAACATTTGCAATATAAAGATTTCATGTAAAATTTTGTGTTTTTTGTAAAGTATATTAGGGATTATTACCTCCTGGAACTTTTTTTTGTATCGGATTATGTTCTGTAAGACTACTATCGGTATATTTTTTCCTTTGGTCAAATTCCTGAGACATGGCTGTATGAATTGATTATTACCCATGCTCTATTTTCAGTATTCATTATGTACAGAATTTTTTGTTTTAGGATATTTTTGCAGGGAAATGATGCAAATGACTGGGAGATGTATAAAAGAAAGAGGCAGGAGGTCAAAAGAAAGGTGCAACAGGTGAAAAAGAGGGCAAATGAGAGTTGGGGTGAGAGAGTATCATTAGATTTTAGGGAGAATAAAAAGATGTTTTGGAAGGAGGTAAATAAAGTGCGTAAGACAAGGGAACAAATGGGAACATCGGTGAAGGGGGCAGTGGTGATGTGATGTGAGAAGGAGATGGAGAGTATTTTGAAGGTTTGTTGGATGTGTTTGATGATAGAGTGGCAGATGTAGGGTGTTTTGGTTGAGGTGGTGTGCAAAGTGACAGGGGGAGGGAGAATGATTTGGTAAACAGAGGAGAGGTGGTAAAAGCTTTGCGAAGATGAAAGCCGGCAAGGCAGTGGGTTTGGATGGTATTACAATGGAATTTTATTAAAAAAGGGGGTGACTGTATTGTTGACTGGTTGGTAAGGTTATTTGATGTATGTATGACTCATGGTGAGATGCCTGAGGAATGGCGGAATGCTTGCATAGTGCCATTGTACAAAGGCAAAGGGGACAAAAGTGAGTGCTCAAATTACAGAGGTATAAGTTTGTTGAGTATTCCTGGTAAATTATATGGGGGGATACTGATTGAGAGGGTGAAGGCATGTACAGAGCATCAGATTGGGGAAGAGCAGTGTGGTTTCAGAAGTGGTAGAGGATGTGTGGATCAGGTGTTTACTATGAAGATTGTATGTGAGAAATACTTAGAAAAGCAAATGGATTTGTATGTAGCATTTATGGATCTGGAGAAGGCATGTGATAGACTTGATAGAGATGCTCTGTGGAAGGTATTAAGAATATATGGTGTGGGAGGCAAGTTGTTAGAAGCAGTGAAAAGTTTTTATCGAGGATGTAAGGCATGTGTACGTGTAGGAAGAGATGAAAGTGATTAGTTCTCATTGATTGATGGTTTGCGGCAAGGGTGTGTGATGTCTCCATGGTTGTTTAGTTTGTTTATGCAAGAGTTTTGGAAAGAGGGGCAAGAATGCATTCTGTTGTGGATGAGAGAGCTTGGGAAGTGAGTCAGTTGTTGTTCGCTTATGATACAGTGCTGGTGGCTGATTCTGGTAAGAAACTGCAGAAGCTGGTGACTGAGTTTGGTAAATTGTGTGAAAGAAGAAAGCTGAGAGTAAATGTGAATAAGAGCAAGGTTATTAGGTACAGTAGGGTTGAGGGACAAATCAACTGGGAGGCAAGTTTGAATGGAGAAAAACTGGATGAAGTGAAGTGTTTTAGATATCTGGGAGTGGATTTGGCAGCGGATGGAACCATGAAAGTGGAAGTGAATGATAGGATGGGGGAGGGGGCGAAAGTTCTGGGAGCGTTGAAAAATGTGTGAAAGTCGAGAACATTATCTTGGAAAGCAAAAATGGGTATGTTTGAAGGAATGGTGTTATATGGTTGCGAGGCGTGGGCTATAGATAGAGTTGTGCGGAGGAGGGTGGATGTGCTGGAAAAGAGATGTTTGAGGACAATATGTGGTGTAAGGTAGTTTATTCGAGTAAGTAATGAAAGGGTAAGAGAGATGTGTGGTAATAAAAAGAGTGTGGTTGAGAGAGCAGAAGAGAGTGTTTTGAAATGGTTTGGTCACATGGAGAGAATGAGTGAGGAAAGATTGACAAAGAGGATTTATGTGTCAGAGGTGGAGGGAACGAGGGAAAGTGGGAGACCAAATTGGAGGTGGAAAGATGGAGTGAAAAAGATTTTGAGTGATCAGGGCCTGAACATGCAGGAGGGTGAAAGGCGTGCAAGGAATAGAGTGAAGTGGAACGATGTGGTATACCGGGGTCGATGTGCTGTCAATGGATTGAACCAGGGCATGTGAAGTGTCTGGGGTAAATCATGGAAAGCTTTGTGGGGCCTGGATGTGGAAAGGGAGCTGTTCTTTCGGTGCATTATACATGACAGCTAGAGACTGAGTGTGAACGAATGTGGCCTTTGTTGTCTTTCCTAGCGCTACCTCGCACACATGCAGGGGGAGGGGGTTTTCATTTCATGTGTGGCGGGGTGGCGACGGGAATGAATAAGGGCAGACAGTATGAATTATGTGCATGTGTATATATGTATATGTCTGAGTGTATATTTTTTTTTTTTTTTATACTTTGTCGCTGTCTCCCGCGTTTGCGAGGTAGCGCAAGGAAACAGACGAAAGAAATGGCCCAACCCCCCCCCATACACATGTATATACATACGTCCACACACGCAAATATACATACCTACACAGCTTTCCATGGTTTACCCCAGACGCTTCACATGCCTTGATTCAATCCACTGACAGCACGTCAACCCCGGTATACCACATCGCTCCAATTCACTCTATTCCTTGCCCTCCTTTCACCCTCCTGCATGTTCAGGCCCCGATCACACAAAATCTTTTTCACTCCATCTTTCCACCTCCAATTTGGTCTCCCTCTTCTCCTTGCTCCCTCCACCTCCGACGCATATATCCTCTTGGTCAATCTTTCCTCACTCATCCTCTCCATGTGCCCAAACCACTTCAAAACACCCTCTTCTGCTCTCTCAACCACGCTCTTTTTATTTCCACACATCTCTCTTACCCTTACGTTACTCACTCGATCAAACCACCTCACACCACACATTGTCCTCAAACATCTCATTTCCAGCACATCCATCCTCCTGCGCACAACTCTATCCATAGCCCACGCCTCGCAACCATACAACATTGTTGGAACCACTGTTCCTTCAAACATACCCATTTTTGCTTTCCGAGATAATGTTCTCGACTTCCACACATTCTTCAAGGCCCCCAGAATTTTCGCCCCCTCCCCCACCCTATGATCCACTTCCGCTTCCATGTTTCCATCCGCTGCCAGATCCACTCCCAGATATCTAAAACACTTCACTTCCTCCAGTTTTTCTCCATTCAAACTCACCTCCCAATTGACTTGACCCTCAACCCTACTGTACCTAATAACCTTGCTCTTATTCACATTTACTCTTAACTTTCTTCTTCCACACACTTTACCAAACTCCGTCACCAGCTTCTGCAGTTTCTCACATGAATCAGCCACCAGCGCTGTATCATCAGCGAACAACAACTGACTCACTTCCCAAGCTCTCTCATCCCCAACAGACTTCATACTTGCCCCTCTTTCCAAAACTCTTGCATTTACCTCCCTAACAACCCCATCCATAAACAAATTAAACAACCATGGAGACATCACACCCCTGCCGCAAACCTACATTCACTGAGAACCAATCACTTTCCTCTCTTCCTACACGTACACATGCCTTACATCCTCGATAAAAACTTTTCACTGCTTCTAACAACTTTCCTCCCACACCATATATTCTTAATACCTTCCACAGAGCATCTCGATCAACTCTATCATACGCCTTCTCCAGATCCATAAATGCTACATACAAATCCATTTGCTTTTCTAAGTATTTCTCACATACATTCTTCAAAGCAAACACCTGATCCACACATCCTCTACCACTTCTGAAACCACACTGCTCTTCCCCAATCTGATGCTCTGTACATGCCTTCACCCTCTCAATCAATACCCTCCCATATAATTTACCAGGAATACTCAACAAACTTATACCTCTGTAATTTGAGCACTCACTCTTATCCCCTTTGCCTTTGTACAATGGCACTATGCACGCATTCCGCCAATCCTCAGGCACCTCACCATGAGTCATACATACATTAAATAACCTTACCAACCAGTCAACAATACAGTCACCCCCTTTTTTAATAAATTCCACTGCAATAATCCAAACCTGCTGCCTTGCCGGCTTTCATCTTCCGCAAAGCTTTCACTACCTCTTCTCTGTTTACCAAATCATTTTCCCTAACCCTCTCACTTTGCACACCACCTCGACCAAAACACCCTATATCTGCCACTCTATCATCAAACACATTCAACAAACCTTCAAAATACTCACTCCATCTCCTTCTCACATCACCACTACTTGTTATCACCTCCCCATTTGCGCCCTTCACTGAAGTTCCCATTTGCTCCCTTGTCTTACGCACTTTATTTACCTCCTTCGAGAACATCTTTTTATTCTCCCTAAAATTTAATGATACTCTCTCACCCCAACTCTCATTTGCCCTTTTTTTCACCTCTTGCACCTTTCTCTTGACCTCCTGTCTCTTTCTTTTATACATCTCCCACTCAATTGCATTTTTTCCCTGCAAAAATCGTCCAAATGCCTCTTTCTTCTCTTTCACTAATACTCTTACTTCTTCATCCCACCACTCACTACCCTTTCTAATCAACCCACTTCCCACTCTTCTCATGCCACAAGCATCTTTTGCGCAATCCATCACTGATTCCCTAAATACATCCCATTCCTCCCCCACTCCCCTTGCTTCCATTGTTCTCACCTTTTTCCATTCTGTACTCAGTCTCTCCTGGTACTTCCTCACACAGGTCTCCTTCTCAAGCTCACTTACTCTCACCACCCTCTTCACCCCAACATTCACTCTTCTTTTCTGAAAACCCATACAAATCTTCACCTTAGCCTCCACAAGATAATGATCAGACATCCCTCCAGTTGCACCTCTCAGCACATTAACATCCAAAAGTCTCTCTTTCGCACGCCTGTCAATTAACACGTAATCCAGTAATGCTCTCTGGCCATCTCTCCTACTTACATACGTATACTTATGTATATCTCGCTTTTTAAACCAGGTATTCCCAATCATCAGTCCTTTTTCAGCACATAAATCTACAAGCTCTTCACCATTTCCATTTACAACACTGAACACCCCATGTATACCAATTATTCCCTCAACTGCCACATTACTCACCTTTGCATTCAAATCACCCATCACTATAACCCGGTCTCGTGCATCAAAACCACTAACACACTCATTCAGCTGCTCCCAAAACACTTGCCTCTCTTGATCTTTCTTCTCATGCCCAGGTGCATAAGCACCAATAATCACCCACCTCTCTCCATCAACTTTCAGTTTTACCCATATTAATCGAGAATTTACTTTCTTACACTCTATCACATACTCCCACAACTCCTGTTTCAGGAGTATTGCTACTCCTTCCCTTGCTCTTGTCCTCTCACTAACCCCTGACTTTACTCCCCAGACATTCCCAAACCACTCTTCCCCTTTACCCTTGAGCTTCGTTTCACTCAGAGCCAAAACATCCAGGTTCCTTTCCTCAAACATACTACCTATCTACCTATATATATATATATATATATATATATATATATATATATATATATATATATATATATATATTTTTTTTTTTTTTTTTTCATACTATTCGCCATTTCCTGCATTAGCGAGGTAGCGTTAAGAACAGAGGACTGAGCCTTTGAGGGAATATCCTCACCTGGCCCCCTTCTCTGTTCCCTCTTTTGGAAAATTTAAAAAGAATACTTCCCACATATTCCCTGCGTGTCGTAGAAGGCGACTAAAAGGGGAGGGAGTGGGGAGGCTGGGAATCCTCCCCTCTCGTTTTTTTTTTTTTTTTTTTAATTTTCCAAAAGAAGGAACAGAGGGGGCCAGGTGAGGATATTCCAAAAAAGGCCCGGTCCCCTGTTCTTAACGCTACCTCGCTAACACGGGAAATGGCGAATAGTTTAAAAGAAGAAAAGAAAATATATATATATATATATATATATATATATATATTTTTTTTTTTTTTTTTTAATTTTCCAAAAGAAGGAACAGAGAATTGGGCCAGGTGAGGGTATTCCCTCAAAGGCCCAGTCCTCTGTTCTTAACGCTACCTCGCTAATGCGGGAAATGGCGAACAGTTTGAAAGAAAAGAAAAATATATATATATATATATATATATATATATATATATATATATATATATATATATATATATATATATATGTATGTATACATTGAGACATATAGGTATGTTTTTTGCGTGTGTGGATGTGTATGTATATACATGTGTATGGGGGTGGGTTGGGCCATTCTTTCGTCTGTTTCCTTGCGCTACCTCGCTAACGCGGGAGACAGCGATAAAGTATTATATATACATATGAGAATATGTTACCAAGTCAGTTATTGCTGTAAAATTGATGACCAAGACAAGTCATGGCCCTAGCCACATTTAATCTTTCTGTCTTATTTGGAAAGTTTATGACATTGTGTTAGGGGAAATAAGGTAATCAAGTATCCAATTCCTCTCTCAGAAATGCAATCCATATCTCATGAAAAGGAAATATCTATACCAGAACCACTTTTATGCAAACTGTATCTCATGAAAAGGAAATTTCAATACAAGAGCCACCTCTAACTTTTAAGGAATTTCATTTTATTCAGACAAGGTGGGACATCATGCCCAAATGATGATGTTGATTAGAGGCCAGTTAAAAACCCAGAGTTGGTTGATCAGGTTAAAAAAATCCACTGAATTACTTGGATGATGGCTGAAATTGAAATTTGCCCACACCAAAGACAATTTTTTGTTGGTATCAAAACTGTAAGGAATAATATGGTAAATATTCTCATAACATTAATCTTTACTGTATTGTATAACAGTGCATCAGCCTTGTATATGCAGTGGCATTGATTCTGATGATTTGAGACTGCACAGATTCTTCCAAGCCAAATTTGAAGATAGTATTGCTCTACGATAAACAATCCATTGCCTTTCTTCTTGTTGGCCCTCAATTTCATATTAAGGAAACCTGTGAAAATCTTTGGAATTTTGTGGACGTAATCACTTGTGATGACCACAAATAGCATTTTTGCGGTTATCAAAAAATCATTGGCCTTCTGTTGGTGCAACAAGATGAGTACAAAATATTGATGCTCTTTATCCCAATATGATTATTTAGCCAAGAACTCTCATCATATCAGAAAAGCTTAACCCAGGAGAGAACAGTTAACCCCAAGGTCTTTTCTCATTAAGACACAACCACTCGTCAAGGTGATTAAGTCTGGCTGCCATTATTTCACAAATAACTTGTGCTGATGAAAACTTTTATGCAAGGCTTAGAGTTAGAAGGCTAAGGATTCCAGTTTCCTTGTCTCAGTTTCCTACACAGTGTCCATGCAAAACTCTAAGAATCTATGTTCACTGTTTCTCAGATACAACTTGTCGTTGGCACAATATTCTAGGAGCACTTAAGCATTTGTGAAAAGGATGTCTAACTTGCAGTTAAAGCCACCATAAAGAACTATCCAGGAAATGAGAAGCTGGATGTTTGTGAGGAAGATGATGGAGACTTCATAGAATACAAAAGTTTTGGGTACAACAAGAAATTGAAGTTACACTTTTTGATCTTGCATCTCAGAAGATTTTGTCAGGAAAACATGGGTATAGTTACTAAGGTTGGGAAGTTTTCTGGGAATTTTCTGAAATGTTAGTACAGCACTACTAGGGCCATTGGGATATCCACTTGATGGCTGATAATTGTTGGTGCTTGAAAATGGATGATTCTGTGGCAAGATGACTTTTTCAGCAAAAGCTAAAGCTGATATGCCAGACATGCATTGCTGAATAGTTACAATATACACATTTGAGTTCTGTCTCTGTCTGTCTGCATCTCTGAGGCCCATTTTCTTTAGGAACTCCCTCAAGGGGATGGCCACAGCAAAAGATTCTCTATGAATGATGAACTTATGGTGCTTCTTAGCCTTTATGCCTCACTATTAACAGGCCACTGGCAAAGGACAACTCTGGCACAGTGTTCCAGAGGTTCCTACCTTATATTCCTTCTGACTACTTCTACCAAATGTGTCTACATGGATGTTCCAGCTTGTATTCGGTATGCATTCTCTAAAATGTATTTTGAATGTGATGTATTTTACTTTTCATTTGTTTAGATTATACAAGGGCACACGCAATGAACACTGCATAGTTGTTTGAAATCCATATTTATTGCAAAACACCTGTGATATCAGTGTTAAGGAACAGATTCGAATTAGTAAGATCGCTAGATATTAACTAAGAATTCTTTCCTCTTTTGCAGATTGTTATTTTCTATTTCATTTGATAAAAATTCCAATGGGGATTTTAAGAATGGCTTTAAAATTTTAGTGGCACTGTGAGCCCAGAGTGAGTACGACAGCCTTGGTGCAAAAGTGTATTTCTGATGTTCCATTTCAGTAGCAAGATTTCTTGGTTGAGTCATCATCATCAAATAGGTATCTAGTTTGAATTTTAGGTTTTAAAATCTTCATGGCAGGATTTTATACATGTATGTAGAAGAAAGTATAAACATATAGATAGATGATTGTTTACATAAGGTTTGCTGTTCCATTTTAGGATAATGTCAGGCAAGTTGGTTATCTTTTCAGGCTTTTTGGAAGATCCTGAAGAATTTGTTGTTATCACATCTTTGCGTTTAGAGTTTTTTCTAGTCTTCTGAATTGCAGAAATGAAGGTAGTAACACTGTTATTTTACATAAGTTTGTTTGACAGGAACCCTTAGCTTTGGTACTTGGCACTATGTTTAGAGTAGATTGCTGAGATACTTTTATTTCGAAGGAAGTTCCCTCATTTCTGATTATTATAATTAGGAGCATTTGGAGATTTAGGATCTTTTTCTGTCAAATTCTTTAATAAAATAGGTTAACAATGACCTAGAAAACTCTGTTTCTAAGAGCTTTATTATTTTGAAAAGTTTGTGAAAATCAGTCAGTGCCTAGGCGCTGGAATCTGCTTGTTTGAAGATCTTCAATGAGTAAGATTAAACACACCTTAGATTTCTTACTGGAAATGAAATTGTCATATAAAGGAGATACCCTTTATTTATACAGTTCTGAAAAAATAATCAAAGGAACATCATCTTTAACAGCCATTTGAAATTCTTGAGATAATCTTGGGTCCATAGGAAATTATGTAGATTTTTTTTTTTTCATTTTTGCAGGCTCTTATAAGTCTTTATCAGCATGGCACATTTTTGGTTTGATCAGGAAGTTGGTTCTCCCTCAACAACTAGGGCTGTCTGAGTGATGTAAGGATAGTGGCTTCTGCACGACAGTTGTTCTTGTAGTAGCGCTAATTTTCATGGAATTTTTTCACACTGCACTCCAGTGTCATGACATTTTTATGGCAACTCATGACATATGTATGGCAACTAGGTGTGGCCTTGGTTTCTGCTTTATATAGGCAGTGGGAGTAGCAACTCTGATGCCTCAGACGGTTATGTACACCATCCACTGTTTCTTCACCGCTCCTGAAGGGAATCTGTGTGTTAACTTAAGCATTATCCATGTACGTACAAATTATGTTAGCTCTTTTTTTTCACATATTCTTTACTTTTACAAGTATTTCACTCATTTTGTTATGGGGAACTGAGAATATCATTGATACCCACCTTCCCAGTCATTTACTCCTGCTGTATACTGTGGACATATACAATGTTAGCTCACTTTTTTGTATACATCCTTTGATTTTACTTTTTATTTTATGGAAAACAGAAAATTTGAATGACACCCTCCAAAACCCTCCTCCTCCATTTCTCTACCATTTCCTTAGGGGGATATATACATAAACTTCAGCATTATAGTTCAACCGCATAAAGTTTAGCTCACTTTTTCACACCCTTTAATTTTACATGCATCTCTTTCATTTTATAAATAGAATCAAGATTTGAAGACTTCTTTTTGTTCATATTGTAATACATTTTTTGCCATTTACTTTTTATGTAAATGTCGAGATTAGCAAAAGGGGTCTTTAGCATTCAACAAGCCTTCTTTTCTTTCATATTTGTTTGCCATTTCCCATGTTAGTGAGGTAGCATCAGGAACAAAGAAGAAAGGCCGCATTCACTCGCATCCATTCTCTAGCTATCATTTGCAATGCATTGAAACCACAGGCCTCTGTCCAAATCCAGGCACCACTGACCTTTCCATGATTTCCTTGGCTGCTTCACATACCCTGGTACATTCCACTGACAGCACATCACCTCCATATACCACATCATTCCAGTTCACTCTATCCCTTGCATGCCTTTCACCTTTCTGCATGTTCAAGCCCTGATCACTCTAATTCTTTTTCAATCCAAATACCTTAATTATACTTCTGCTAAGATATGATTGACCTTCCTTGTTTGGCATCAAGTATGCTGCCATGAGAAGGTTAAGAACAGGGGTCAGTTTCCATGAAGGGTAGGCCTTTTCTTTATAGTTTTCCTTTGGTTTTTTAAAGTCAGTCTTCCATCTTGAGAGTGTGCTTAGAGATGCTCCTTAGGATTTTTCTCATGATGAGAAATGTCACTTCTGAAGGATAAAAAACATTTTTCTACTGTAGCCACAGTCTTATCTCCCTATGAGTGTGTATGATGTCTTGCAAAAAAAGAAAGGACTGGTGCATATTATTTACCTCACATCTTGCCTTATGACTAATGCTGTTGCTCTTTTTGCCATGCGCACTCCATAATTGTTGATCCTATCTTCATGTGGGACTGACCTCACTCTTATATTGTTTTCTTTTTAATGTGTCTGAAGTTGTTCCATGCCTCTTCCTTATTTTTCTTGGTATTACATTGAGTAATCTTTCCATATTTTATGTTGGACTCCTCCATATATTTTGTTGATATCTTCCCAGGTATTATTGTAGACTTGATAGTTTTGTATCTTGTTGAGATTCAGTGTTCTTCCTGCCCTTAATTTGTTACCATTCATAAGTTATCAAGTATCTTTCTCTTCCTTCTGTGTTTAGATTTCTAGCTCTCTCAACCTCTTATGCTAGTTCATGTGTTCTGGGCCCCAAGTCTTGCTTGTGAAGTATTTATGAGATCTCTTTAGTTTGCTTATTTCCATTTGTTTGAGTGGTGTCCATACAGCGCTGTAGTATTAAGATATGCTTATGTATACATTGAATATTTTGATTATTAGCATTTTGTCTCGTGAAAGTTTTTCATTATCATACACGTCATTATTTGGCTAGATGAGACCATCTCATCAATATGCTCCTTGAGTTCAAGTTTCTTATATGTGATAACTTTATATCTTTGATGTTTTCTTCACTTTCTGTTGCTTGCTCTGTGGAGACTTTTTGATCAGTTGCCATTATATTTTCAATTAATCTTTAGTTTACTTTTTTAACTTTCTTTTCATCAAATCTCACAACTTTCTGCCTATATGTAAATTATCTTTAGGTCTTCACGCAGGATTTCTTTATCTTCTTCTGATCCTGTCATGTGCTTACCGTACTTCCATGTCATCTATGAGACAATTTGACAATTCTTTCTTTTACATCCTTTTCCATGTTTTAAATCATTATTAAAGATAATGATGAAGCTGATACCATTCCTTGTGGTACTTTTGATAAAGTTTCTTCTTATTCAGACATACTTCCATTTGCGACCACTTTCAATAATCTGTCTGATAAAGACCAGTTCATTTTCTTACCTTGCCTGTGATATTTTATCGTGCTACTTTATGTAATAAAACTCCATAGTGTACTTTGTCAAGTACTCTAGCAGTTTAGAAAAAGGATCCTCATAGCAGCCTTTTGTTTTCCCATCCTTCCCTTTTATTTTCCCTTCCTTCTCCTCTTTCCTTTTAAAAACAATATATTGATTCCAAGCAGTACAGGCCTAAGGCACAATCACCAGTGGTCATGACCTGACATTGTAGGTTTAGAGAAGTTGGTATATGGTTGTTACGTCCTGCAAATGAGCATCTGCAGTGTTAATGGACTCTTCCTGCATGATGCTGCAGCTCAGTGAAAAGTCATCTTTGGTGAGGCTGTATCTTTGGGAGTGCAGTCTTGTCAGAGAACTTCTCACTCCAAAGGAGTCCACATTTCTCCAGTACTTGAAGTAGTGCAGCCTTGGGTTGCAGTAGCCTCTGGGAAGAGACCCTGGGTAATGCCAGTACCTTATCTTAGAAAGAGGTTCTTGAGTAATATCAATGAATAGATAAACAAGCATCTGCCAACCTCACATGTTTCATGATGGTCAGAGTGGGTAAATCCTAATTGTTCCTCTTCATTTTAGGCAGTAACTTGGTACTCCAACTTTCCACCAAGCAAATGCTTTCTCAGATGGCCCATAGGGCTTTGCCTACAGTAGAGAAATGGTTTTTTTTTTATCTTTCAAACTTTTTTTTTTGTTTTCTCTTCAAATGAAAAGTTGATTTCTTAGAATTTGTTTGCTCTTATAGTACACAAGCATGATGCCATATACTGCCATCTAACACTACACACAAGCAAACATTTGTTATAATACAGCTTATATCCCTTGCCACATACCACCACCCAGCAGCTTGCCAGGTCCATTACATAGGCACGATGCTCTTTTTCTAGCGTCCCTCTCCACTAGTGCTCGTCGCAAGGGTACAGATGCTTTGCCCCACCGCCCCTCTTCCCATGATGAGGGTAGAGAGCCTAAGAAAGCCTCTAAAGCTAAACCTCATGACCCCACTGCTTCGCCTAAGAAGGGTGAGGACAAGAGCAAAGTGGAGAAAAAACATATTAGTAAGTAGGATTAAAATGCAACTTAGTAAGTAGTGTTGGTGGGAAAGCATTCTATGTTTGTTGTTATTATAGCCGCACTTCGTTAATCCGATTACCACGTTCGTCTTCTGTGGGATTTATTTTCCATTCTGACGTATCTTGGAGAAAGACTGAATTTTTATGTTTACGGTGCAGGATATGAGAGGAAAGACCCTAAGTTAAAATTTTTTTCCAAATGCCAGTGGCTCTTTTTTGGAAATGTACAAATATTAATTTATGTGATCTACCAGATACGGAAATGTTTCGGATGAACGAGGGTCGGATTAAAGAGTGTCATGTAGTGAGTAGAGACCCATGCTCGCAGGTTCGTTGGTTTACTGTCTACCACTCAGCCTTCTAATGTGTTCTTCAACTTTTCTTTGGTTTTGTTCAACATCACAGGGTATAGGGAAACTTTTTTTTCACATGTGTGTTATGTGATACTGTTATAGTCATATATATATATATATATATATATATATATATATATATATATATATATGAATATATAAAGACTTAATGTACTAACTACTATACATTTTGAATAAGAAGACTCAGATAAAAAGATTAGATTAAATTTCTAATTGGTAGTAGTTATCAAAAACCTGTTCTTCTAAATGTAACATATGTTTGATAAGTTTTACTTGTATGTTTATTTGTTCACATTACTGTATTGTGTGATATGTGCAGTAGTTGGAACATTTTTAATTCTTACATATGTATTTCCTGCATTCAGCAATGTTTGAAGGATTCATGTTTGTCTTGTCCAGTCAAAGCAGCTAGACCTTGACACTGAAAGCCCAACCACACTTACAAAGTATCGACAGCTATAAACTTCCTTCTTTAGTTGGCCAACTATTCATGGCTTATGGAAACCAGTGAAATTGTCATTAGGCTGTGAACTTTCAGGTTTCCAAAGAGGTTTTATATCAGATGGTACTTACTAATACTTTGGAAGTAATTGTTACTGTTGACAAGCTCAGGCAGATAAAAGTCCTGGATAACTTGATGTTGAGAACTCCTGCTGTAAAGTAATTATGGTGAGTGGTGATTTTCATAAACTTGCAGGGATGTTTTTGTGTGCTTGGAGGATCATAAGCAAACTTTATGTTAACAAAAAGTATGTTAAAGCTAAGTAAGTGTGACCCATATTCAGCAGATATGAGGGTTCTCGATAAAAGCATTGATTGTCCACAGAAGCTTAAAGAACAGGAAGCAGTCTCAGCAGCCAAGGCTGAGACCCAGCTGCATTAATGAGTAAGTAGACTACTTGGTTGACTTGGGGTAAGCATCTGTTAATTGGCAGTAACTTTCCATAGTTCAAAAATCAGTTCATCCTAGTAAACATGCAGACTTCCAGACGAAACATATCTTAAATTTCTCAAGGGATTTGTAGGTCAAATGATAACCTGTTGCTTTTTATGTAGAGGTAAAATTAACTCAGAAGTATTTTTCTTTTTAGTGACCTGCATGGGACACAAAATATGCCCCAGTTAGGGCCATCTTTAGTAAAAGGAATGGAGGGTAAGAGAAATTATGAAGAAATTTATATAAGCTCATTAGTGGCTTGTATACCAAACTGTTAAAGCTAGGAAGGTTGTGAAAAGTGGGAAAGACAAAAGAATGAAGAGTTCCGCAGGTTCGCTGCTAGAGAGGGAGGAATCAAAACAGTCAGTCCTCATGTGGCTGGTTTCCACAAATAAACTGTGGAAAGCAACAGCCAGGCACATGTTTAAGGTACAATCCTTGGTGCAGACAGTTCTCAAATGTTGTGGCCAAAATAATACCCATACAACAGAGAGAGGACATCATGATGGTGAACAAAGAAGAGTGGATGTAGGGAGGTAATGCCTTGAGAATTAATGAGATGGAAGACTTTTGATTCCAATCTGATAAAGAGGTGAAGGAAGAGCCTCCACAGATATGTGAGCCGTAATTCATACCTTAGCAAATAAGACCCTTGTAGATATGAAGAAGTTGCCCATATGAAAGATAATTACGGCATTGTACAACACCCCTAGCTTTTAGGAAGCAGATTTTGTAATGTTGAATTTTACATCAAGTATTTGTAGCTGTTTGTTATGGCTGCTAAGTTGATCTCTAACTTTGTTTGCTAAATGGAGAGTAAACATTTCTGCTTCTCTTAAAAGCTAGCATTTTTTATTTAGTAGACTGGCAAAAAGTACATGTATATGTGGAAGAGACAGTGGATTTCCACATGAAACCATTATGCAGTAATTGCATTGCTGAAATTACTAATGTCCCTAAAAGAAATACTTCAGAGGTATTCTGTATAGTATCTTCATTATCAATGCCATTAGAGATTGACAATAATTCTAAAGTAATAACCAAATAAGATCATAGTCTGCCACAGCTGATTCAGCCAAGTTTGGTAAGATGAAAATGTTTTGACAAGCAGTAGGGCTGATCTGTCAATATATGTAACCCTTGGCATTACAGATATTTGATCTAGATAAATATTAAGCAGATATACCATTACATATGACAATATAACCTTAGGAAGTAGCCTCAAATATGAAACCTAAGCAAGAAAGTATCATTTGTTGAGTGGTGCTGCTAAGTCTAGCAGGATAGATTCCTGATGAATTTTGCATCCATGTGATGATAGCAATCATACTGTAGGCTGCATTCTTCCACATTGGTTACTAGACATAAGCCCAGTTGATCTGACAGCAGACTTGAGCAGTGTCAGCTCCACTTTCCTTGATGTTCTGACTCTGTGCAACAGCTAATCGTTGAGGGCATGTTGAGCATTCTTAGCATATGACACAATATTGTCTGAGTAGTCAGTCATCCAGGTTGACCTTACCTATGCCTCAGTTATTAAACTTTATCACCTGCAGCAGTTGCACCAAAAACATTTTTCTTTGATTTTGTAATACAGTTGAACTTTAGGATTTTAACCTTTATGACTAGAATCCTGTTATTGTTCTGCATTAAAATGTACAGCTCGATCTTCATATGCTCACATATTAGTTTCAGGTGAAAGGCTTGTGAATAGTGACTGTTAATCAAGTCCATAGCCTCATACCAGTAGAGCTTTTTGTTGGATATCAGGCTGCACTGGTAAACTCTGCTTTCTCATGCTATGTAAGAAAACAAAGAATTAATTTTGATGTCCAGTGCATGCCGGAAAATCTCTGCTGGATAAGGTTGAAGACTTTTCATGTAACTGCTGGTTAGGTAACTTATCAGGGACTTTTTGGTGTTTACAACAAGCACTGTCTGACATCTTTTAACTTTATTACTTATGTCACATGCATCTAGAGAATGGCATGACCTTTTTAAAGCACTTTATTATCCTCTAGGGTTTCATTGATGACCTTACCATTGATATAGAGTCCAGTAGTACCCATCATATCTTTTACTGTTGCTGAATGAGCATTATCACTGTCTACATGCTCCACACTACTCATATTGTTATCCAGTGGCTTGATTACCAGATATGTCATTATTCTCTAAATCATATCTGCTGGTGTTGATGGCTTCAACCTCCTGGATTGTTGGACATTTAGCGCAAGGTATGATAATCTCTAACACTGATTTATCTTAAGTAATATGCCATGTTGCTGCAGATCAGTTGCCAGTTTGGGAAGGCACCTAGGGAAAAAGCAGGTCAGATTTGCACTACAGAGTTAAGCTCACAGTCCTGTTAATATTTCACAATGTTCCCTATAATTGCACGGATATGTTTCTTGGGAGTTCATTATTGACAGGAAACTATATGATCACTAAATATATCAGTGAACAATATAGAGCCTTATAATTGCCCTATGTCTAAGTTTAACAAAATTTCAAGTTTCTTTATTAATGCCTTCACACTCCAGCAAGTCAGATGTCCTTACCTTGAATAGTAATGCACTAAGTTCTTACTAACAATTATGAGTTATGTTGTTACTTATTCTTAAACACACTGTCCAAAGTTTTCGTTGCTGTATAATTGGCTCACATTTCTTGCTGTAGGTTAGCTATAATATCAGGATATCTAAGTTTTCATAAACTGGAGGAGACCCAGACATATGTTTGACAGTGGCTAAGTGATTTCTTTCAATGAATCATGAATGCTGATTTTGAGCACATGTGGTTACAGTTTGCATTTGAGCACATGTGGTTATTATTCGCATATTACAGGAAGAGAGTTTTACACTCATGTTGTCCTGTTTCTTAACACTAACAACTACATTACAGAGGCCCATGGCATGTTGTCAGTTTAAATACAGGCTTTTTGAAGGACATCATTATGATGTCTGAGTTGACAGTGCTAAATTAGCAATCAGTCAAATTCTTTTATGAGTAGATTAAGGAAATGCTTTGATAAATGTTTTGATAAATGTTAAATTTTTCTAAGTCTCCATCTCAAACGAAGTATTTCACCCTTTCAGGGCATTTTAGAAAGATGTTTATCCAGATGTATTAGGACAGTGTAAAGATTTCCCATTAATTGATGTGATGTTCTTTGACACCTTTACTATTTTGCTGCCCTAGTTGTTTCTCCTCTCTCTACATTTCATCACTTACCTCAGGTGCTCTTTATGCTTCTACCCAGTAGTTGCATAACCTGGTATTCTTCTAGATTCATCATTTATTTTAGCACATTTTTGCCAGCTTCCTTTGGGTTTCCCTTCTTGATATCAAGGCAGTTACTAGAATATCTCTGTACCTTTATGTTTATTTTTATTTTAGTCAACAGCTTCGGATAGTGTGTAATGTATATTTGATTAATCCATGCATAGAATAATGTCACAAATGTCTGAGAGTTAATGTAGAAAATCCTTTCTATTTTTCCTTAGTGTTGCTGTGGAATTGCAGACCTGAAAGTACTGACTTGTTTTTGATGTGTGATTATTGATGACTTAGTTTCCCATGGTTACTGAATAGTTAGAGGATGCTGCAGTGGGTTAATCATTTATTTCTTTATGATTGTTTAGTGATCATATGACCTTATAATGATATAATTTTGGCATCTAAAAAGGCAGTTATATATATATTCTTTCATACTATTCGCCATTTCCCGCATTAGCGAGGTAGCATTAAGAACAGAGGACTGGGCCTTTGAGGGAATATCCTCACCAGGCCCCCTTCTCTGTTCCCTCTTTTGGAAAATCAAAAAAAAGCGAGAGGGGAGGATTTCCAGCCACCTGCTCCCTCCCCTTTTAGTCGCCTTCTACGACACGCAGGGAATACGTGGGAAGTATTCTTTCTCCCCTATCCCCTGGAATATATATATCTATATATATATATATTTATGATTGCATGGCTGCGAGGCATGGGCTATGGATAGAGTTGTGCGCAGGAGGGTGGATGTGCTGGAAATGAGATGTTTGAGGACAATATGTGGTGTGAGGTGGTTTGATCGAGTAAGTAATAATAGGGTAAGAGAGATGTGTGGATATAAAAAGAGCATGGTTGAGAGAGCAGAAGAGAGTGTTTTGAAATGGTTTGGGCACATGGAGAGAATGAGTGAGGAAAGATAGACCAAGAGGATATATGTGTCAAGAGGTGGAGGGAACAAGAAGTGGGAGACGAAATTGGAGGTGGAAAGATGGAGTGAAAAAGATTTTGAGTGATCGGGGCCTGAACATGCAGGAGGGTGAAAGGCGTGCAAGGAATAGAGTGAATTGGAACGATGTGGTATAGTGGGGTCGACGTGCTGTCAATGGATTGAATCAGGGCATGTGAAGCGTCTGGGGTAAACCATGGAAAGTTCTGTGGGGCCTGGATGTGGAAAGGGAGCTGTGGTTTCGGGCATATTACATGACAGCTAGAGACTGAGTGTGAACGAATGGGGCCTTTGTTGTCTTTTCCTAGCGCTACCTCACACACATGAGGGGGGAGGGGGATGTTATTCCATGTGTGGTGAGATGGCGATGGGAATAAATAAAGGCAGACAGTATGAATTATGTATATGTGTATATATGTATATGTCTGTGTGTATATATATGTGTTCATTGAGATGTATAGGTATGTATATTTGCTTGTGTGGACGTGTATGTGTATACATTTGTGGGTTGGGCCATTTCTTTCGTCTGTTTCCTTGCGCTACCTCACAAATGCAGGAGACAGCGACAAAGAAGATTTGGATGGTATTGCAGTGGAATTTATTAAAAAAGGGGGTGACTGTATTGTTGACTGGTTGGTAAGGTTATTTAATGTATGTATGACTCATGGTGAGGTGCCTGAGGATTGGCGGAATGCGTGCATAGTGCCATTGTACAAAGGCAAAGGGGATAAGAGTGAGTGCTCAAATTACAGAGGTATAAGTTTGTTGAGTATTCCTGGCAAATTGTATGGGAGGGTATTGATTGAGAGGGTGAAGGCATGTACAGAGCATCAGATTGGGGAAGAGCAGTGTGGTTTCAGAAGTGGTAGAGGATGTGTGGATCAGGTGTTTGCTTTGAAGAATGTATGTGAGAAATACTTAGAAAAGCAAATGGATTTGGATGTAGCATTTATGGATCTGGAGAAGGCATATGATAGAGTTGATAGAGATGCTCTGTGGAAGGTATTAAGAATATATGGTGTGGGAGGCAAGTTGTTAGAAGCAGTGAAAAGTTTTTATCGAGGATGTAAAGCATGTGTACATGTAGGAAGAGAGGAAAGTGATTGGTTCTCAGTGAATGTAGGTTTGCGGCAGGGGTGTGTGATGTCTCCATGGTTGTTTAATTTGTTTATGGATGGGGTTGTTAGGGAGGTGAATGCAAGAGTTTTGGAAAGAGGGGCAAATATGAAGTCTGTTGGGGATGAGAGAGCTTGGGAAGTGAGTCAGTTGTTGTTCGCTGATGATACAGCACTGGTGGCTGATTCATGTGAGAAACTGCAGAAGCTGGTGACTGAGTTTGGTAAAGTGTGTGGAAGAAGAAAGTTAAGAGTAAATGTGAATAAGAGCAAGGTTATTAGGTACAGTAGGGTTGAGGGTCAAGTCAATTGGGAGGTGAGTTTGAATGGAGAAAAACTGGAGGAAGTGAAGTGTTTTAGATATCTGGGGGTGGATCTGGCAGTGGATGGAAACATGGAAGCGGAAGTGGATCATAGGGTGGGGGAGGGGGCGAAAATTCTGGGAGCCTTGAAGAATGTGTGGAAGTCGAGAACATTATCTCTGAAAGCAAAAATGGGTATGTTTGAAGGAATAGTGGTTCCGACAATGTTGTATGGTTGCGAGGCGTGGACTATGGATAGAGTTGTGCGCAGGAGGATGGATGTGCTGGAAATGAGATGTTTGAGGACAATGTGTGGTGTGAGGTGGTTTGATCGAGTAAGTAACGTAAAGGTAAGAGAGATGTGTGGAAATAAAAAGAGCGTGGTTGAGAGAGCAGAAGAGGGTGTTTTGAAATGGTTTGGTCACATGGAGAGAATGAGTGAGGAAAGATTGACCAAGAGGATATATGTGTCGGAGGTGGAGGGAACGAGGAGAAGAGGGAGACCAAATTGGAGGTGGAAAGATGGAGTGAAAAAGATTTTGTGTGATCGGGGCCTGAACATGCAGGAGGGTGAAAGGAGGGCAAGGAATAGAGTGAATTGGAGCGATGTGGTATACCGGGGTTGACGTGCTGTCAGTGGATTGAATCAAGGCATGTGAAGCGTCTGGGGTAAACCATGGAAAGCTGTGTAGGTATGTATATTTGCGTGTGTGGACATATGTATATACATGTGTATGGGGGTGGGTTGGGCCATTTCTTTCGTCTGTTTCCTTGCGCTACCTCGCAAACGCGGGAGACAGCGACAAAGCAAAAAGAAAAAAAAAAAATATATATATATATATATATATATATATATATATATATATATATATATATATATATATATATATATACTCAACATACCATCGGATATACTTTAGCTACAGAGACCAGGTAGATGAAGGTAGATGAGGGGTAGATGCCAGATACCCATGAGAGGCTGTAGATGACTGATGGACGTAGATAAGGCACGGATAAGATCACCTCTGTTATCATCTGGAACGTGGAGTTGGTGCGCTTCCCACTCTTGTGGAGATGGGGGGCGGGGCCCTTGCAAACCCCATCGGTGATACGCAGGAAGATTGTAAGATTGCCCCGGGGGGAAAGTGAGGAAATGAAAAAAAGGAAAAAAAAAGGAAAATTGGATTCAGCGAGTAGCCATATTCATGCATAGATCTTCAGTAGGAAATTGACCTTGGCTGACCCATGCCTTCACTGAAGCCCTGAAATCAACACGTTAAGATGGTTGTTTAAGAGCGGTACACTCAGAGCTGCGTCTGGTACACGAAGCACCGAATGAACCGAAGCTCCGGAACTGCTGTGAACCACCTGACAACCTAGGCACCAAGGGTTCACTCTCCCGCCTCCGATCGGGTCCTCAAGACTGTGAGAATTGAGAAAGATGAAGAAAAAAAAAATGAAAAAAATTGAGAAAGATATGAAGACAACAAAAAAAGCTGACCACCCGCTCGGCTTCCCCGGCTGACCAACCACCCGCGTGGCCACAGGGAATGAGAAGTCCCGAGCCCAGCAAGATGAAAGGAGCCACCAGGTGACAGCCGAGGACTGACTCCAAATTCCTGCAACGGGAAGTCAGCACCACAAGTAAAGCATCCTCCTCGAAGGCTCAGAGTGGGGTGCCTAAATGTGTGTGGATGTAACCAAGATGTGAAGACCCTTACTGGAAAAACAATCACTCTTGAAGTAGAACCTTCAGACACAATTGAAAATGTGAAGGAAAATAGTGAAATTGGAGAAAAATGTAGCTTAGACATTGAAGCCTGTTGATACAGTGGTTAAATTGATGAGAACTGCTATTGACGTTTGTGTAAATAAATTATACATTTCCTTTTTTCCATAGCCAGAGGTTGAACCATTATGTGACATTCATTTTTTTCATTCATTTCAAGCTAGAAGTTTCAGTTTTCTAAATTGTTTCTTACATTTTTCATATGTATATATATGTATGTGTGTGTGTGTGTGTGTGTATGTGTGCGTGTGTATGTGTATGTGTGTGTATGTGTATATGTATATATATATGTATATTATCCCTGGGGATAGGGGTGAAAGATTACTTCCCACGTATTCCTCGCGTGTCGTAGAAAGCGACTAGAGGGGACGGGAGTGGGGGGCCAGAAATCCTCCCCTCCTTGTATTAACTTTCTAAAATGGGAAACAGAAGAAGGAGTCACGCGGGGAGTGCTCATCCTCCTCGAAGGCTCAGAGTGGGGTGCCTAAATGTGTGTGGATGTAACCAAGATGTGAAAAAAGGAGAGATAGGTAGTATGTTTGAGGAAAGGAACCTGGATGTTTTGGCTCTGAGTGAAACGAAGCTCAAGGGTAAAGGGGAAGAGTGGTTTGGGAATGTCTGGGGAGTAAAGTCAGGGGTTAGTGAGAGGACAAGAGCAAGGGAAGGAGTAGCAATACTCCTGAAACAGGAGTTGTGGGAGTATGTGATAGAGTGTAAGAAAGTAAATTCTCGATTAATATGGGTAAAACTGAAAGTTGATGGAGAGAGGTGGGTGATTATTGGTGCTTATGCACCTGGGCATGAGAAGAAAGATCAAGAGAGGCAAGTGTTTTGGGAGCAGCTGAATTAGTGTGTTAGTGGTTTTGATGCACGAGACCGGGTTATAGTGATGGGTGATTTGAATGCAAAGGTGAGTAATGTGGCAGTTGAGGGAATAATTGGTATACATGGGGTGTTCAGTGTTGTAAATGGAAATGGTGAAGAGCTTGTAGATTTATGTGCTGAAAAAGGACTGATGATTGGGAATACCTGGTTTAAAAAGCGAGATATACATAAGTATACTTATGTAAGTAGGAGAGATGGCCAGAGAGCGTTATTGGATTATGTGTTAATTGACAGGCGTGCGAAAGAGAGACTTTTGGATGTTAATGTGCTGAGAGGTGCAACTGGAGGGATGTCTGATCATTATCTTGTGGAGGCTAAGGTGAAGATTTGTATGGGTTTTCAGAAAAGAAGAGTGAATGTTGGGGTGAAGAGGGTGGTGAGAGTAAGTGAGCTTGAGAAGGAGACCTGTGTGAGGAAGTACCAGGAGAGACTGAGTACAGAATGGAAAAAGGTGAGAACAATGGAAGTAAGGGGAGTGGGGGAGGAATGGGATGTATTTAGGGAATCAGTGATGGATTGCGCAAAAGATGCTTGTGGCATGAGAAGAGTGGGAGGTGGGTTGATTAGAAAGGGTAGTGAGTGGTGGGATGAAGAAGTAAGAGTATTAGTGAAAGAGAAGAGAGAGGCATTTGGACGATTTTTGCAGGGAAAAAATGCAATTGAGTGGGAGATGTATAAAAGAAAGAGACAGGAGGTCAAGAGAAAGGTGCAAGAGGTGAAAAAAAGGGCAAATGAGAGTTGGGGTGAGAGAGTATCATTAAATTTTAGGGAGAATAAAAGATGTTCTGGAAGGAGGTAAATAAAGTGCGTAAGACAAGGGAGCAAATGGGAACTTCAGTGAAGGGCGCAAATGGGGAGGTGATAACAAGTAGTGGTGATGTGAGAAGGAGATGGAGTGAGTATTTTGAAGGTTTGTTGAATGTGTTTGATGATAGAGTGGCAGATATAGGGTGTTTTGGTCGAGGTGATGTGCAAAGTGAGAGGGTTAGGGAAAATGATTTGGTAAACAGAGAAGAGGTAGTGAAAGCTTTGTGGAAGATGAAAGCCGGCAAGGCAGCAGGTTTGGATGGTATTGCAGTGGAATTTATTAAAAAAGGGGGTGACTGTATTGTTGACTGGTTGGTAAGGTTATTTAATGTATGTATGACTCATGGTGAGGTGCCTGAGGATTGGCGGAATGCGTGCATAGTGCCATTGTACAAAGGCAAAGGGGATAAGAGTGAGTGCTCAAATTACAGAGGTATAAGTTTGTTGAGTATTCCTGGTAAATTATATGGGAGGGTATTGATTGAGAGGGTGAAGGCATGTACAGAGCATCAGATTGGGGAAGAGCAGTGTGGTTTCAGAAGTGGTAGAGGATGTGTGGATCAGGTGTTTGCTTTGAAGAATGTATGTGAGAAATACTTAGAAAAGCAAATGGATTTGTATGTAGCTTTTATGGATCTGGAGAAGGCATATGATAGAGTTGATAGAGATGCTCTGTGGAAGGTATTAAGAATATATGGTGTGGGAGGAAAGTTGTTAGAAGCAGTGAAAAGTTTTTATCGAGGATGTAAGGCATGTGTACGTGTAGGAAGAGAGGAAAGTGATTGGTTCTCAGTGAATGTAGGTTTGCGGCAGGGGTGTGTGATGTCTCCATGGTTGTTTAATTTGTTTATGGATGGGGTTGTTAGGGAGGTAAATGCAAGAGTTTTGGAAAGAGGGGCAAGTATGAAGTCTGTTGGGGATGAGAGAGCTTGGGAAGTGAGTCAGTTGTTCGCTGATGACACAGCGCTGGTGGCTGATTCATGTGTGAAACTGCAGAAGCTGGTGACTGAGTTTGGTAAAGTGTGTGGAAGAAGAAAGTTAAGAGTAAATGTGAATAAGAGCAAGGTTATTAGGTACAGTAGGGTTGAGGGTCAAGTCAATTGGGAGGTGAGTTTGAATGGAGAAAAACTGGAGGAAGTGAAGTGTTTTAGATATCTGGGAGTGGATCTGGCAGCGGATGGAACCATGGAAGCGGAAGTGGATCATAGGGTGGGGGAGGGGGCGAAAATTCTGGGAGCCTTGAAGAATGTGTGGAAGTCGAGAACATTATCTCGGAAAGCAAAAATGGGTATGTTTGAAGGAATAGTGGTTCCAACAATGTTGTATGGTTGCGAGGCGTGGGCTATGGATAGAGTTGTGCGCAGGAGGATGGATGTGCTGGAAATGAGATGTTTGAGGACAATGTGTGGTGTGAGGTGGTTTGATCGAGTGAGTAACGTAAGGGTAAGAGAGATGTGTGGAAATAAAAAGAGCGTGGTTGAGAGAGCAGAAGAGGGTGTTTTGAAGTGGTTTGGGCACATGGAGAGGATGAGTGAGGAAAGATTGACCAAGAGGATATATGTGTCGGAGGTGGAGGGAACAAGGAGAAGAGGGAGACCAAATTGGAGGTGGAAAGATGGAGTGAAAAAGATTTTGTGTGATCGGGGCCTGAACATGCAGGAGGGTGAAAGGAGGGCAAGAAATAGAGTGAATTGGAGCGATGTGGTATACCGGGGCTGACGTGCTGTCAGTGGATTGAATCAAGGCATTTGAAGCGTCTGGGGTAAACCATGGAAAGCTGTGTAGGTATGTATATTTGCGTGTGTGGACGTATGTATATACATGTGTATGGGGGGGGGGCCATTTCTTTCGTCTGTTTCCTTGCGCTACCTCGCAAACACGGGAGACAGCGACAAAGTATAAAAAAAAAAAAATATATATATATATATATATATATATATATATATATATATATATATATATAATCTGGGGTGGACCATGGAAAGTTCTGTGGGGTCTGGATGTGGAGGGGGAGTTGTGGTTTCGGTGCATTGTTACATGACAGCTAGAGACTGAGTGTGGGCGAATGTGGCCTTTGTTGTGTTTTCCTAGCGCTACTTCGCACACATGCGGGGGGAGGGGGTTGTTATTTCATGTGTGGCAGGGTGGCAATGGGAATGAATAAAGGCAGCCAGTATAAATTATGTACACGTGTATATATGTATATGTCTGTGTGTGTATATATATGTATACGTTGAGATGTATAGGTATGTATATTTGCGTGTGTGGACATGTATGTATATACATGTGTTTCCTTGCGCTACCTCGCTAACGTGGGAGACAGCGACAAAACAAAATAAAAGAAAAAAAATATATATATATATATATATATATATATATATATATATATATATATATATATATATATATATATATATATCCCTGGGGATAGGGGAGAAAGAATACTTCCCACGTATTCCCTGCGTGTCGTAGAAGGCGACTAAAAGGGGAGGGAGCGGGGGGCTGGAAATCTTCCCCTCTCGTTTTTTTTTTTTTCAAAACAAGGAACAGAGAAGGGGGCCAGGTGAGGATATTGCCTCCAAGGCCCAGTCCTCTGTTCTTAACGCTACCTCGCTAATGCGGGAAATGGCGAATAGTTTGAAAAAAAAAAAAAAATATATATATATATATATATGTTTCTTTCACACTATTCGCCATTTCCCGCATCAGTGAGGTAGCACCAAGAACAGAGGACTGGGCCCCTGAGGGAACTTCCTCACCTGGCCCCCCCTCCTTTCCTAAAATTAAAAAAAAACAAGAGGGGAGGACTTGCAGCCACCCGCTCCCATATATATAAACGTTTTGCAGATGTCAGTGTAACTGATGTTGCTGATGCTGTAAAAGAGGTGGCCATGGTGAGCATGTGTACCAGTCAACTGTGCTGTGGTTCATTTGACCTCAAGTACATTGGAAGCATTGTATAGTTCCCCGCTTTACTTATGGTATGGGATTGTTTCCGTTATTATGGTGTTGTGGACCTTCAAAATGTTGCAAAAGAATGAAACCTCAAGCTATTGTGGGGCTATCCTCCAGATTCATTCAAAAAGCGCATAGCTGACTACTTCATGCAGGATGTAACTCCCCAAGACTGCCAAACTAGTCACTGATTGGTTTAAGGACTGTGCAGTGAAGCTTTTTCAGTGACTGGCCCAGGAAGTCACCAGATTTAAATCTAATAGAAAACTAAAGAGGACATCCCTGGGGATAGGGGGGAAAGAATACTTCCCACGTATTCCCTGCGTGTCGTAGAAGGCAACTAAAAGGGAAGGGAGCGGGGGCTGGAAATCCTCCCCTCTTGTTTTTTTTTTTTAATTTTCCAAAATAAGGAACAGAGAAGGGGCCAGGTGAGGATATTCCCTCAGAGGCCCAGTCCTCTGTTCTTAACGCTACCTTGCTAATGCGAGAAATGGCGAATAGTTTGAAAAAAAGAAATATATATATATATATATATATATATATATATAGGTTTGCGGCAGGGGTGTGTGATGTCTCCATGGTTGTTTAATTTGTTTATGGATGGGGTTGTTAGGGAGGTAAATGCAAGAGTCTTGGAAAGAGGGGCAAGTATGTAGTCTGTTGGGGATGAGAGAGCTTGGGAAGTGAGTCAGTTGTTGTTCGCTGATGATACAGCGCTGGTGGCGGATTCATGTGAGAAACTGCAGAAGCTGGTGACGGAGTTTGGTAAAGTGTGTGGAAGAAGAAAGTTAAGAGTAAATGTGAATAAGAGCAAGGTTATTAGGTACAGTAGGGCTGAGGGTCAAGTCAATTGGGAGGTGAGTTTGAATGGTGAAAAACTGGAGGAAGTGAAGTGTTTTAGATATCTGGGAGTGGATCTGTCAGCGGATGGAACCATGGAAGCGGAAGTGGATCATAAGGTGGGGGAGGGGGCGAAAATTTTGGGAGCCTTGAAAAATGTGTGGAAGTCTAGAACATTATCCCGGAAAGCAAAAATGGGTATGTTTGAAGGAATAGTAGTTCCAACAATGTTGTATGGTTGCGAGGCGTGGGCTATGGATAGAGTTGTGCGCAGGAGGATGGATGTGCTGGAAATGAGATGTTTGAGGACAATGTGTGGTGTGAGGTGGTTTGATCGAGTAAGTAACGTAAGGGTAAGAGAGATGTGTGGAAATAAAAAGAGCGTGGTTGAGAGAGCAGAAGAGAGTGTTTTAAAATGGTTTGGGCACATGGAGAGAATGAGTGAGGAAAGATTGACCAAGAGGATATATGTGTCGGAGGTGGAGGGAACGAGGAGAAGTGGGAGACCAAATTGGAGGTGGAAAGATGGAGTGAAAAAGATTTTGTGTGATCGGGGCCTGAACATGCAGGAGGGTGAAAGGAGGGCAAGGAATAGAGTGAATTGGATCGATGTGGTATACCGGGGTTGACGGCTGTCAGTGGATTGAATCAGGGCATGTGAAGCGTCTGGGGTAAACCATGGAAAGCTGTGTAGGTATGTATATTTGCGTGTGTGGACGTGTATGTATATACATGTGTATGGGGGTGGGTTGAGCCATTTCTTTCGTCTGTTTCCTTGTGCTACCTCGCAAACGTGGGAGACAGCGACAAAGCAAAAAAAGAAATATATATATATATATATATTATCCCTGGGGATATGGGATTAAGAATACTACCCACGTATTCCCTGCATGTCGTAGAAGGCGACTAAAAGGGGAGGGAGCGGGGGCTGGAAATCCTTCCATCTCGTTTTTTTTTTTTTTTTTTTTTTTTTTTTTTTTTTTCTCTCCAAAAGGAGGAACAAAAGGGGGCCAGGTGAGGATATCCCACAAAGGCCGAGTCCTTAACGCTACGTTCTTAACGCTACCTCGCTAACGCGGGAAATGGCGAATAGTTTAAAAGAAAAGATATATATATATATATATATATATATATATATATATATATATATATATATATATATATATATGGGAAGTGAATCATAGGGTGGGGGAGGGGGCGAAAATTCTGGGAGCCTTGAAGAATGTTTGGAAGTTGAGAACATTATCTCGGAAAGCAAAAATGGGTATGTTTGAAGGAATGGTGGTTCCAACAGTGTTGTATGGTTGCAAGGCGTGGGCTATGGATAGAGTTGTGCGCAGGAGGGTTGATGTTGTGGAAATGAGATGTTTGAGGACAATATGTGGTGTGAGGTGGTTTGATCGAGTAAGTAATGTAAGGGTAAGAGAGATGTGTGGAAATAAAAAGAGCGTGGTGAGAGAGCAGAAGAGGGTGTTTTGAAATGGTTTGGGCACATGGAGAGAATGAGTGAGGAAAGATTGACCAAGAGGATATATGTGTCAGAGATGGAGGGAACGAGGAGAAGTGGGAGACCAAATTAGAGGTGGAAAGACGGAGTGAAAAAGATTTTGAGTGATCGGGGCCTGAACATGCAGGAGGGTGAAAGGTGGGCAAGGAATAGAGTGAATTGGATCGATGTGGTATACCGGGGTTGACGTGCTGTCAGTGGATTGGATCATGGTATGTAAAGCGTCTGGGGTAAACCATGGAAAGTTCTGTGGGGCCTGGATGTGAAAAGGGAGCTGTGGTTTCAGGCATTATTACATGACAGCTAGAGACTGAGTGTGAACGAATGGGGCCTTTGTTGTCTTTTCCTAGCGCTATCTCGCACACATGAGGGGTGAGGGGGATGTTGTTCCATGTGTGGCGAGGTGGCGATGGGAATGAATAAAGGCAGACTATGAATTATGTACATGTGTATATATGTATATGTCTGTGTCTGTATATATATGTGTACATTGAGATGTATAGGTATGTATATTTGCGTGTGTGGACGTGTATGTATATACATGTGTATGGGGGTGAGTTGGGCCATTTATTTCTTCTGTTTCCTTGCGCTACTTCGCAAACGCGGGAGACAGCAACAAAGCAAAATAAATAAAATATGTATATGTTGTTTGCTGATGATACAGTGCTGGTGGCTGATTCATGTGAGAAACTGCAGAAGCTGGTGACTGCGTTTGGTAAAGTGTGTGAAAGAAGAAAGTTAAGAGTAAATGTGAATAAGAGCAAGGTTATTAGGTACAGTAGGGTTGAGGGTCAAGTCAATTGGAGGTAAGTTTGAATGGAGAAAAACTGGGGGAAGTAAAGTGTTTTATATATCTGGGAATGGATCTGGCAGCGGATGGAACCATGGAAGTGGAAGTGAATCATAGGGTGGGGGAGGGGGCGAAAATCCTGGGAGCCTTGAAGAATGTGTGGAAGTCGAGAACATTATCTTGGAAAGCAAAAATGGGTATGTTAGAAGGAATAGTGGTTCCAACAATGTTGTATGGTTGCGAGGCGTGGGCTATGGATAGAGTTGTGCGCAGGAGGGTGGATGTGCTGGAAATGAGATGTTTGAGGACAATTTGTGGTGTGAGGTGGTTTGATCGAGTAAGTAATGTAAGGGTAAGAGAGATGTGTGGAAATAAAAAGAGCATGGTTGAGAGAGCAGAAGAGGGTGTTTTGAAATGGTTTGGGCACATGGAGAGAATGAGTGAGGAAAGACTGACCAAGAGGATATATGTGTCGGAGGTGGAGGGAACGAGGAGAAGTGGGAGACCAAATTAGAGGTGGAAAGATGGAGTGAAAAAGATTTTGAGTGATCGGGGCCTGAACATGTAGGAGGGTGAAAGGCGGGCAAGGAATAGAGTGAATTGGATCGATGTGGTATACCGGGGTTGACGTGCTGTCAGTGGATTGAATCAGGGCATGTGAAGCGTCTGGAGTAAACCATGGAAAGTTGTGTGGGGCCTGGATGTGGAAAGGGAGCTGTGGTTTCGGGCATTATTGCATGACAGCTAGAGACTGAGTGTGAATGGGGCCTTTGTTGTCGTTTCCTAGCGCTACCTCGCACACATGAGGGGGGAGGGGGATGGTATTCCATGAGTGGCGAGGTGGCGATGGAAATGAACAAAGGCAGACAGTGTGAATTGTGTGCATGGGTATATATGTATGTGTCTGTGTGTGTATATATATGTGTACATTGAGATGTATAGGTATGTATATTTGCGTGTGTGGTATGTATATTTGCGTATGTATATACATGTGTATGGGGGTGGGTTGGGCCATTTCTTTCGTCTGTTTCCTTGCGCTACCTCGCAAACGCGGGAGACAGCGACAAAGCAAAATAAATAATAAAATGAATAAATATATCAGCCACCAGCGCTGTATCATCAGCGAACAACAACTGACTCACTTCCCAAGCTCTCTCATCCCCAACAGACTTCATACTTGCCCCTCTTTCCAAAACTCTTGCATTTACCTCCCTAACAACCCCATCCATAAACAAATTAAACAACCATGGAGACATCACACACCCCTGCTGCAAACCTACATTCACTGAGAAACTGCAGAAGCTGGTGACTGAGTTTGGTAAAGTGTGTGGAAGAAGAAAGTTAAGAGTAAATGTGAATAAGAGCAAGGTTATTAGGTACAGTAGGGTTGAGGGTCAAGTCAATTGGGAGGTGAGTTTGAATGGAGAAAAACTGGAGGAAGTGAAGTGTTTTAGATATCTGGGAGTGGATCTGGCAGCGGATGGAACAATGGAAGCGGAAGTGGATCATAGGGTGGGGGAGGGGGCGAAAATTCTGGGGGCCTTGAAGAATGTGTGGAAGTCGAGAACATTATCTCGGAAAGCAAAAATGGGTATGTTTGAAGGAATAGTGGTTCCAACAATGTTGTATGGTTGCGAGGCGTGGGCTATGGATAGAGTTGTGCGCAGGAGGATGGATGTGCTGGAAATGAGATGTTTGAGGACAATGTGTGGTGTGAGGTGGTTTGATCGAGTGAGTAACGTAAGGGTAAGAGAGATGTGTGGAAATAAAAAGAGCGTGGTTGAGAGAGCAGAAGAGGGTGTTTTGAAGTGGTTTGGGCACATGGAGAGGATGAGTGAGGAAAGATTGACCAAGAGGATATATGTGTCGGAGGTGGAGGGAACGAGGAGAAGAGGGAGACCAAATTGGAGGTGGAAAGATGGATTGAAAAAGATTTTGTGTGATCGGGGCCTGAACATGCAGGAGGGTGAAAGGAGGGCAAGGAATAGAGTGAATTGGAGCGATGTGGTATACCGGGGTTGACGTGCTGTCAGTGGATTGAATCAGGGCATGTGAAGCGTCTGGGGTAAACCATGGAAAGCTGTGTAGGTATGTATATTTGCGTGTGTGGACGTATGTATATACATGTGTATGGGGGGGGTTGGGCCATTTCTTTCGTCTGTTTCCTTGCGCTACCTCGCAAACGCGGGAGACAGTGACAAAGTATAATAAAAAAAAAATAAAATAAATATATATATTTATTTATACTCTTTTTTTCATCATAGAATTCCAGATCCCCTAAGCTAAATTCTAACTTCCTAGCCTAATCTCATTTATGATAACATAGCCCAAGAATGTGGAACCTAAATGTTGAACAGTTAAGTGAACATAAGCTTGTCTAATAAGCTTACCTGACCCCTAATTTACCTGTCACAGTTTTAGGTAACTAGTTCACCTGGAGTGCTATTATGTAGTACTTTCCATTCATTCCTCACTATAGTTGACCCATTCCAAGTTTATGTGACATCAGTTAACCTTAAGTAATACTTCATTAGCTTATGTAACTAAACCTAGCATAACTGGCTTTACCTGTAATAAATGAGATTGGGCTAATCAAATCTAAACCAGACAGGTATGTTAGCTGAACATGTCATCCTCTCCTGATTGAACCCAAAATAATTGGAACTAGCCTGAAATGATCTTCCTTTACCTAACTTGGTGACTTAATGTGGATTACAAAGCTTTCTGCACTCCTTAGTATATTTCTGTTTTGTCAAGGAATTCTTAATGTGTTGAATACTCATCAAATTTTTATAGTAAACAGTATGATCATAACATCCCCAAAGCTTGCTTCAGTGTATGCTTACTTTGCAGATGTGTCTTTTTGGGCTGTAAACGTAACTCATGATCTTTCCTGATTATCTTACCATCTTACCTGTTTTACATGTTTTCAGCAATTCCTCACAGCCCTTGATTGTAGTGTTTAATTTTGACTGTGTGTTTTAACCTTTTGACACCTCTAGATGGATGCTTACGTGAGGTGAACGATGTTTTTTGATGGATATTTACCCCACCAGATTTTGCACATCTATATCAAGAACACAAGTCAACCCTGGGTGGTGGTTAAGTGGCAGTGAACAATAATTTCTTGACAGAGTCATGCCAGTGTATCCATATTTTCATGAGTTTTCTATGAAGTAAGATTGAGAGGACCAGGCAGATGATCCTGGGTGACTTGACAATATTGATCTGTCTTCATCTTGTACGGAGAGTGATTTTATGACCATTAACTCCTTCAGCATTAAAGATTGAACAAGATGAGGCAGGAGAAGGTTTCCAACAAAACTAGAGGCAGTGTTGCTATCACTTGCCTGACCCTGACAATGCTGCAAAAGAGAAAACTTAAGTAATCAATTACAGGATGAGGCAGGTTTTCTAACAAAACTGGAAGCAGTGTTGCTAGCACTTGCCTGACCCTAACAACACTGCATAAGAGAAAACATAATTAGTAATCAGTTACAAGATGAGGCAGCAGGTTTTCTAACAAAACTGGAGATAGTGTTGCTAGCACATGCCTGACTCTGATCCTGCATAATAGAAAACATTAATCAGTTTTTTGATGTCGGTAAGATAAATGATAAAATTTGCATTGCCAACTCAGTTGACACTCAGGCTTTACACCTGTACTTTTTAGTGCATTATTCTTAAATATCTTCGTAACTTCAACACATTGAGTGAAAGTAGTGGATGATATATACTTCATAAGCAATTATTTTCTGTGTTTTATGAGTATCTTTGAAACTGTAAGGTAAGATGAACATTTTAAACAACTTAGAAAATTCAGTTTTGTGGGTTAGACAGGAAACCTTAGTTAAGCATTAAGTTGTTAAACATCAAAATCATAAGTTATAGTGCTAAATATTTTGATTTTTAGTCTTTTCTGTTTTCAGGGAAGTTCATACCATCATTTCCTTGTACTAATGCCGTGGGATTGAAAAAGTGATGCCATTGCTTTTTGTTTTGTGTTCAGAGGATAAGTATTTTGATTCATTACATTTGCGAATTCATCACCCTTCACAGGGAAACAGTATTATGAGCTTTAAGAATACCCTAGTCACATCATGGCATAGCCCATTTCTTTATGCAAGTAACTGAAGTTTTACTGTAATGATTGGATGATATGAATCCAAGTACGTGATTGTGAACTGAGCATGTTAACAAAATTGTGGCCCAAAGATTTAGAGCACTCTGTATGAGTTATGAGTTGTATGAGCAGTGACTGATCACTTCCCTTTTTGAACACTGCTGAATATAATAGTACTATTCATGTCTTGATTTAACTAAATGGACCTACCCTGCTTGAGAGTTTGATTCTGGATTTCATTTCTTTAAGTTGTACATACATACTTAAAGAACCATACAATTGTTTCTTTATCTGCGAATCTTTTCAAGATTTTTTATTTTATTATGATATAATTAGGTCTTAATAAAATTTGGCTTCTGCCATCCATCCTGTGGGTAGCAATACATACACAAAGGTATATGCATTCCTAATCCTCCATGATGAAGTTGCCTTTGTTTCTTTAAGTTGTGTATATTTAAGGTATTGTACAATTGTTTCTTTATCTGTGATTCTGTTTAGGTTTTTTTTTTGATTCTTCCTTATATAAAGGTAAACCAGATTAGGTTTGAATAAGATTTTGTTTTTGCTGTCTGTCCTGTAGCTGGCAGTACACATACAAAATTTTATGCCGTCCCAGTCCCATAATGAATTGTCTTCACTTCCCTCTCATTTAAGTAATTATGAAATTATTTGTCTGGAATTTTTATAGTTTACTGAAAGACACTGCTGATTCAGTGATGACTGAAGTTAAGAGAAGACTAATTTGCAAATTAAATGTTGTTGAAATTTCTTAGACAAGATCTCCACGTGAATATGATGTCGAGGTAAGTCAGAGCCACATGCTTTGTGACTATATCCCAGAGCCTGTATACTTACAGTTTGGAGCAGTTCTTTCTCCAGCCTAAATCAGTTTCCCACTACGTGACCTCCCTTTACCCCCCCCCCCCCAACACACACACACACACACACACACACACACACCATGGTTTGAAAATTCCTTATACTTAGACTACTTCACACTTACATTGAAACACCATGACACTGTTCAAGCAAAAACAAGTATGACACATTATATCTTATAGTTAGAACAAAGCTTATGCAAAACAGAATGCCTGCATCCCAACTGAAATCTGTGATCATGCTGTTAACCCTAGACACATGAATTCTACCAGCACCTTCCCGTAACCAAAACATATTCAGCCACATCAACTTAACACAGTTCCATCCATACAGGGTATTACTTACAACACACATGACATTTGCTCTTCATACGTCAAACATCAGTACAAAGGGCTTGAATGAACAACACTTTTAGAATACTTGCTGGCACCAGCTTTGGACAAGGAAACAAATCCCCTGGTATCCTATGCATACAGTTCATCTGCTCCACCCTAAACTATGCCTCACCTGCCTGGTCATCCGCCCTGTCAAAAGGAAACATAGCAGATTGGGAAACCACACAAAACAACAATCATGGCACAATCACTTGCTGTGTAGAAACCACAAACATTGAACGTTGCGTAATGAGGTAAAAGTACTTCTGGTATAATCTTACTTCAGTATTCATTGCAACACCACTATACTCCTCCCACCCTAACCACACTTAAGTAACCACCAACTCCCAAGTAGAAAAGAAAAGCTCACCCCAATTACACACTAAAGCATCCTATTTTCACAGATCCCCTCTACCCACAACAAATACAGCACTGACAAAACATGCACATACAGTAATGACTTGACAAGAATTAATCAACTGCCTTTCCAACTCCATCCCAACAGACATACACCCATCTGAAACTACACTACTCACTTGTATAAGTCACACTTTCTCATCTGTGTCTAAAGACTTGCATGAGTTACATTTCTGGATACCACCATCTTTACAAAATACAAGCACTGACTCGGCAAATCTCATGACCTGTCGTGCACAAGATGCAGCTTCCATTCTGAAGACTGATTACTTACTTCTCAGTTACCCTGATCTCACCTCACACAAAGAAACACACATGACCATGCTTTTTAGCTGTGTTCTACCCACAGGGCATAGCCAGCTTCCTGTGTGCTGTAGGAGCTCCTTAGAAAGGGACTCTTGGCCAGAAAATTAGATGATTATATTTAGGTGTTACTGGACTCTTCCTGTAAGTGGTTACACTGCAAGCAAGATATCATCTATGGCAAGTCTGTATCAAACAAATGGCACATGTAATTTACTGTAAATAGATTTAGAATTATGCACTTTGGAGATAAGTATATGAAATATGTCTCAAATAGTTGGAAATCTGCTAGCCAAATAAATGAAAAGAATGATTTTGGAATTATTATTTAGATAAAAAGTAAAAGTATACAAAACATTGTCTACAAGCAAGTAAGAAAAGGAAAGTGGATGCTAGGTTTCACATATAGGAACATTGACTACAAAGATACATAACTGGTTTGACCCTTTTTATATGCTCTAAATATGCTCTTAGTCCACTCCTGTTCTGCAAACTGCAAGAAAGATGAAAAAGACTAGATCAGATATAAAGAATGATGACAAAATTGATTCCACCTAGGAGAAATCTGGCATGTGAAGAGAGGCTAAGGGGATTTGATTTCTTTTCTCTTAAGAAGCATTGATTTTGCAGTGACCCAATAAATTTTTTCAAAATTTTTTCAAAATTTGATGGTAAAAATTATATATATATTTATATATATATATATATATATATATATATATATATATATATATATATATATATATATATATATATGGGGGTGTTAATGGACTCTACTGCTCAGGAGAACACTGCAAGGGAAGGAGAGCCATCTTTGGAGAGTTTGTATCGCTGGGGGTACAGCCTCATCAAAGAAAATCTCATTCCAGTGGAGTCAGTGTTTCCATGACACTGGAGGTAGTATAGGTTTGGGATGTGGGAACTTTCAGCATGGTCCTGGGTAACATCAGAACTCTTTTATAGAAATCTGAGGTGGGGTAATTATTAGATAATTACAGGTAGTGATGTTATTGGGCTCTACTTTCAAAAGGTTACACCGTGTGTGAGTAGTCACCTTTAGCATGGCTCTACCATCAGAAATAACTTCTTACCCTAAGTGATATGTACATATATATTTATTATTAATTACATTTTCATACGTATTCACCCTTTCCTGCTTAGCAAGGTAACGTTAAGGATAGGACTGAGCCTTTGAGGGAATATCCTCACTTGGCCCCTTTCTCTGATCCTTCTTTTGGAAGAGTAAAAAACTGGAGGAGAGAATTTCCAGCCCCCACTCCCTTCCCTTTTAATTGGATTCTACAACACCACGCAAGGAATATGGAGGTAGAATTCTTTCTCTCCCACCTCAGGGATAATATATATATATATATATATATATATATATATATATATATATATATATATATATATATATATTTTTTTTTTTTTTATACTATTCGCTATTTCCCGCGATAGCGAGGTAGCGTTAAGAACAGAGGACTGGGCCTTTGAGGGAATATCCTCACCTAGACCTCTTCTCTGTTCCTTCTTTTGGGAAAAAAAAAAAAAAAAAACGAGAGGGGAGGATTTCCAGTCCCCCGCTCCCTTCCCTTTTAGTCGCCTTCTACGACATGCAGGGAATACGTGGGAAGTATTCTTTCTCCCCTATCCCCAGGGATATATATATATATATATATATATATATATATATATATATATATATATATATATATATATATATATATATATATATATATATGTATATATATATATATATATATATATATATATATATATATATATATATATATTATATATATATATATATATATATATATATATATATATATATATATATTTCATTTATTTACTTATTTATTTTACTTTGTCGCTGTCTCTTGCGTTAGCAAGGTAGTGCAAGGAAACAGACGAAAGAATGGCCCAACCCACCCACATACACATGTATGTACCTACACGTCCATACATGCAAATATACATGCCTGTGCATCTTAACGTATACATGTATATACACACACAGATATATACATATATACAAATGTACATAATTCACACTGTCTGCCTTTATTCATTCCCATTGCCACCCCACCACACATGAAATAACAACCCCTTCCCCCGCATGTGCGCAAGGTAGTGCTAGGAAAAGACAACAAAGGCCACATTTGTTCACTCAGTCTCTAGCTGTCATGTATAATGCATCAAAACCACAGCTCCCTTTCCACATCCAGGCCCCACAGAACTTTCCATGGTTTACCCCAGACGCTCCACATGCCCTGATTCAATCCATTGACAGCATGTCAACCCCGGTATACCACATCAATCCAATTCACTCTATTCCTTGCCCGCCTTTCACCCTCCTGCATGTTCAGGCCCCGATCACTCAAAATCTTTTTCACTCCATCTTTCCACCTCCCATTTGGTCTCGCACTTCTCATTCCCCCCACCTCCGACACATATATCCTCTTGGTCAATTTTTCCTCACTCATTCTCTCCATGTGCCCTAACCATTTCAAAACACCCTCATCTGCTCTCTCAACCACACTCTTTTTATTTCCACACCTCTCTTACCCTTACGTTACTTACTCGATCAAACCACCTCACACCACATATTGCCCTCAAACATCTCATTTCCAGCACATCCACCCTCCTGCACACAACTCTATCCATAGCCCACGCCTCGCAACCATACAACATTGTTGGAACCACTATTCCTTCAAACATACCCATTTTTGCTCTCCGAGATAATGTTCTCGACTTCCAAACATTCTTCAAGGCTCCCAGGATTTTCGCCCCCTCCCCCACCCTATGATTCACTTCCGCTTCCATGGTTCCATCCGTTGCCAAATCCACTCCCAGATATCTAAAACACTTCACTTCCTCCAGTTTTTCTCCATTCAAACTTACCTCCCAATTGACTTGTCCCTCAACCCTACTGTACCTAATAACCTTGCTCTTATTCACATTTACTCTTTCTTCTTTCACGCACTTTACCAAACTCAGTCACCAGATTCTGCAGTTTCTCACATGAATCAACCACCAGCGCTGTATCATCAGCGAACAACAACTGACTCACTTCCCAAGGTCTCTCATCCCCAACAGACTGCATACTTGCCTCTCTTTCCAAAACTCTTGCATTCACCTCCCTATACATATATATACATATATATATATATATATATATATATATATATATATATATATATATATATATATATATATTTTTTTTTTTTTTTTTTTTATACTTTGTCGCTGTCTCCCGCGTTTGCGAGGTAGCGCAAGGAAACAGACGAAAGAAATGGCCCAACCCCCCCCCATACACATGTACATACACACATCCACACACGCAAATATACATACCTACACAGCTTTCCATGGTTTACCCCGGACGCTTCACATGCCTTGATTCAATCCACTGACAGCACGTCAACCCCTGTATACCACAACACTCCAATTCGCTCTATTTCTTGCCCTCCTTTCACCCTCCTGCATGTTCAGGCCCCGATCACACAAAATCCTTTTCACTCCATCTTTCCACCTCCAGTTTGGTCTCCCTCTTCTCCTCGTTCCCTCCACCTCCGACACATATATCCTCTTGGTCAATCTTTCCTCACTCATTCTCTCCATGTGCCCAAACCATTTCAAAACACCCTCTTTTGCTCTCTCAACCACGCTCTTTTTATTTCCACACATCTCTCTTACCCTTACGTTACTTACTCGATCAAACCACCTCACACCACACATTGTCCTCAAACATCTCATTTCCAGCACATCCATCCTCCTGCGCACAACTCTATCCATAGCCCACGCCTCGCAACCATACAACATTGTTGGAACCACTATTCCTTCAAACATACCCATTTTTGCTTTCCGGGATAATGTTCTCGACTTCCACACATTTTTCAAGGCTCCCAAAATTTTCGCCCCCTCCCCCACCCTATGATCCACTTCCGCTTCCATGGTTCCATCCGCTGACAGATCCACTCCCAGATATCTAAAACACTTCACTTCCTCCAGTTTTTCTCCATTCAAACTCACCTCCCAATTGACTTGACCCTCAACGCTACTGTACCTAATAACCTTGCTCTTATTCACATTTACTCTTAACTTTCTTCTTCCACACACTTTACCAAACTCCATCACCAGCTTCTGCAGTTTCTCACATGAATCCGCCACCAGCGCTGTATCATCAGCGAACAACAACTGACTCACTTCCCAAGCTCTCTCATCCCCAACAGACTTCATACTTGCCCCTCTTTCCAAAACTCTTGCATTTACCTCCCTAACAACCCCATCCATAAACAAATTAAACAACCATGGAGACATCACACATCCCTGCCGCAAACCTACATTCACTGAGAACCAATCACTTTCCTCTCTTCCTACACGTACACATGCCTTACATCCTCGATAAAAACTTTTCACTGCTTCTAACAACTTGCCTCCCACACCATATATTCTTAATACCTTCCACAGAGCATCTCTATCAACTCTATCATATGCCTTCTCCAGATCCATAAATGCTACATACAAATCCATTTGCTTTTCTAAGTATTTCTCACATACATTCTTCAAAGCAAACACCTGATCCACACATCCTCTACCACTTCTGAAACCACACTGCTCTTCCCCAATCTGATGCTCTGTATATGCCTTCACCCTCTCAATCAGTACCCTCCCATATAATTTACCAGGAATACTCAACAAACTTATACCTCTGTAATTTGAGCACTCACTTTTATCCCCTTTGCCTTTGTACAATGGCACTATGCACGCATTCCGCCAATCCTCAGGCACCTCACCATGAGTCATACATACATTAAATAACCTTACCTTCTTTCTCCCCTATCCCCAGGGATATATATATATATATATATATATATATATATATATATATATATATATATATATATATATATCCCTGGGGATAGGGGAGAAAGAATACTTCCCACGTATTCCCTGCGTGTCATAGAAGGCGACTAAAAGGGAAGGGAGCGGAGGGCTGGAAATCCTCCCCTCCCGTTTTTTTTTTTCTTTTTTTAATTTTCCAAAAGAAGGAACAGAGAAGAGGGCCAGGTGAGGATATTCCCTCAAAGGCCCAGTCCTCTGTTCTGAACACTATCGCGGGAAATAGCGAATAGTATGAAAAAAAAAATATATGGAAAAAGATTTTGTGTGATCGGGGCCTGAACATGCAGGAGGGTGAAAGGAGGGCAAGGAGTGGAGTGAGTTGGGTTGATGTGGTGTACCGGGGTTGACGTGCTGTCAGTGGATTGAATCAGGGCATGTGAAGCGTCTGGGGTAAACCATGGAAAGCTGTGTAGGTATGTATATTTGCATGTGTGGACGTATGTATATACATGTGTATGGGGGTGGGTTGGGCCATTTCTTTCGTCTGTTTCCTTGCGCTCCCTCGCAAATGCGGGAGACAGCGACAAAGCAAAAAAAAAATATATATATATATATATATATATATATATATATATATATATATATATATATATATATATATATACTACTTAATTGTCGTCTCCCGCGTTAGCGAGGTAGCACAAGGAAACAGACAAAAGAATGGCCCAACCCATCCACATACACAGCACATATACATACCTATGCATTTCAGCATATACATACATATACATACACAGACATTTACGTATATACACATGTACATATTCATGCTTGATGCCTTCATGCATTCCCGTCGCCACCCGCCCCACATGGAATAGCACACACCCTCCGCCCTGCGAGGTAGCACTAGGAAAAGACAAAACAGGGTATAGAGGAGAAATGATATCGCCCACATGTTCTCTGCGTGTTGTCAAAGGCGACTAAAAGGGGTGGGAGATGGTTGCTGGAAATCATCCCCTCTCTTTGCTTTTCCAAAAGAAGGAACAGAGAAGGGAGCCAAGTGAGGATTTTCTTCTCTAAAGCTCAGTTGTCTTTTTGATGCTACCTTGCTAAAGCGGAAAATGGCAAATATGTATGAAAAAGTGTATATATATATATATATATATAGTGCATATGAGATGGCCCTGATTAAGGCATTTGGTTGTCCTTGCCATCTTCAGTAACATAGAAAAATATTACTTTGTCAAGTTTGTTGGGCTTCTCACATTAGGTTACAGCTGCCTTGACTAGACAAGACTATTAAGTATATGTCCCTCAAGCTTCTTCTGTCAGTGCAGAAATTAGTCTCTTCACACACACAAAAGAAAAAAAATCTCAAGCTTCAGCTGTCTTTACAAGTAAATCTTTTCTCATTTCCCTCAACCCTGGCAGTATTAGAGAATGCAATTCCATTCTCTGGGTAGCTACAGTCCCCCCACCCCCATATCTGATCGTTTATTTCTCAGTTGATGTACTTTTCATTTGAAAAGACTGGTAACTGTTTGTCACACACAGTTATCATTGTATTTTTTTTTTTTAAGTTGGAGTGCATTTGTTCATGGATAATTTGACCATGATCATTTTTAAGGCTTCATTTAAATGAATTCCCAAATGTATAACTTTAATTCTTAAATGTTGATTGCACTCCTGTGAAATCAGTGCAAATTATTATTTTCCAATGAATGATTATCAAGTTATGATGAAAATGTGGTTGTTGGAAACTATTTAGTTTGCACATGATGCTTTATGTTGTAGACACACATATATTCATGTTTGTTTGTGGCTCTTAAGTTACCATCCTCTCTGAATGATGATTGGGCTTGGTTGCTTTTAACATGTTTGTATTACCTTTGATCAAAATTTTATTCTTTTTACATTCTACTGTATATTTTGCATTTCGTTAGGTGTTGATTATGTTGCACTTAATTGTAATTGTTGCTGTTTTCATTCAAACTCTTCATATAATTTGAAGGTTAGTGTTCATCTTTTAATGATTCTAAAGTTAAAGTAGTGTTTTTTGGAATGTGCTTGATTTTTGTGCAAATGCAGAAAAATATTTTATTCTCTCTTTTGAACTAATCACAATGTAGCAAATTTTGTACATCAATACTACATATGATGTATGGCACATTCAGTAGGTGAGATGTGCACGATGGTTTGTAAACTGTACCTAGATTGATTGCCTTGAGAATATTGCATTGCACTTACCTTAAAGATCCCAGGGGATGATGTCCCACATTAGACAGTGCCGTACTATATGATATCTCAACAGGTGAAGAAACTGACTCCAAGAAGGATAAAGAAAAGGAAATCTTGCCAAAAGATGGACCTAAGGATATCTTAAAGGATTCAACACCAAAGGATGGCCCCAAGGAACCTGTTGAAGCTGTCAGGGAATCATCTGTAAGAAAATCCACCCCAGAACCTCGATTTGATCCAGAAAAGTATGAACCTGTGGTTAAAACACCTCCTGAACCGACCCGGGTTAAGTCACCTGATCAGGTTGGTAAATGGGTATGTTTTCTCTGAACTTTTACACTCTTTTGTGTTCTTTTGTAGATAAATGTGTGATTGCTTAATGGTGGTTTAGTTTGGTACTTTTGGAATTTCATATACTATGAACTGAAAATTTGTAGTAATTAGTGATATAAAACTATCCATTGAGATCAGTTGTTTTAAGTTGAAAAATAAGTACTTTACCAGTTTCATGATGTGTATTGGTAAATCTTATTATGTTGAGCATTGATAGGTGTAAGAACAATGGTAAAATGTTTATCCCATAGAATGCTTAGATTTGCCTTTACTTAATGGTAAACAGAAAAGTTGTTTTGTTTGCATGGTAGTTTTGCATGCTTGCATATCATATGAAAATTAGAAATGAAATTAACCAATAAACCCCAGGAGTTTTCATACGATAGCTATTATAGCAGAGCCTGAGATTCTTCATTTGGGTGCTAATTTTCATAGGTATATTTTGAACAACCCAGCAACATTATGTAATTGGTTATGGTGTTCGCCGTAGGTGCTTATTTCAGGGAATGGCACTTTCTGGAAGTAATTCTGAATTGTAATATATGTAAAATATATGTAAATATGTATATTATATCTATGATGCTGGTACGTCTTCTTGGGATTGTGGGTTACAAGGTTAACCACTGACTGTTCCTCCCTCACCTCCCTTCCTTACTGCCTTTTGTCAAGTGAATTGTATTACCTTCAGAGCTAAATCATTGCCAGATAAGTTAACTGTCTTGTTTCTACCTATCCTTTACTTTTACATTTCTTATCTTCTTAGATAGTGATGAGTCAATGAATTTGCATCAGAGGGTTACATACTCACAGACACACATGTAAACACACACACACACACACACACACACACACACACACACACACACACACACACACACACACGGACTTCTATGGTGTAGCCATTATCATTACTGACCATTACACATGTGTGAGCTGCCTAGGATTAAACCCATACAGATTCAAATCCTGGTCATAGTAGTTAATCCACAGTCCATTCAGCTGTTCATTCTCTTCTCAGGGCTGGTCATTAGAATGGGTACCTGTCAAACACTAGGGGTGTGAGTCTGTGTTTTTGTATGTGCATACATGTAAAGAGATTGTACATTAACAAGGTTAAGAGACAGGGCAATACAAGCAGAAGACTCTTTTCCCATAACACACAATTAATAATTGCACACACTCACACACATTCATACGCTTTTTCCTCCAACTACTCCTCCCTTTCTCCCTCCCCAGGAACTCTGTGTGTGATCTTCATCACTATACAGAAGATGTATAAATTGTGTAACCATTTTTTTCATTTACTCATACATACACATATATATATATATCTTTCTTTTTCTTTCAAACTATTCGCCATTTCCCGCGTTAGCGAGGTAGCGTTAAGAACAGAGAACTGGGCCTTTGAGGGAATATCCTCACCTGGCCCCCTTCTCTGTTCCTTCTTTTGGAAAAATTAAAAAAATATATATGCAAAGGTGAGTAATGTGGCAGTTGAGGGAATAATTGGTATACATGGGGTGTTCAGTGTTGTAAATGGAAATGGTGAAGAGCTTGTAGATTTATGTGCTGAAAAAGGACTGGTGATTGGGAATACCTGGTTTAAAAAGCGAGATATACATAAGTATACGTATGTAAGTAGGAGAGATGGCCAGAGAGCGTTATTGGATTACGTGTTAATTGGCAGGCGCACGAAAGAGAGACTTTTGGATGTTAATGTGCTGAGAGGTGCAACTGGAGGGATGTCTGATCATTATCTTGTGGAGGCTAAGGTGAAGATTTGTATGGGTTTTCAGAAAAGAAGAGTGAATGTTGGGGTGAAGAGAGTGGTGAGAGTAAGTGAGCTTGGGAAGGAGACTTGTGTGAGGAAGTACCAGGAGAGACTGAGTACAGAATGGAAAAAGGTGAGAACAATGGAAGTAAGGGGAGTGGGGGAGGAATGGGATGTATTTAGGGAATCAGTGATGGATTGCTAAAAGATGCTTGTGGCATAAGAAGAGTGGGAGGTGGGTTGAATAGAAAGGGTAGTGAGTGGTGGGATGAAGATGTAAGATTATTAGTGAAAGAGAAGAGAGAGGCATTTGGACGATTTTTGCAGGGAAAAAATGCAATTGAGTGGGAGATGTATAAAAGAAAGAGACAGGAGGTCAAGAGAAAGGTGCAAGAGGTGAAAAAGAGGGCAAATGAGAGTTGGGGTGAGAGAGTATCATTAAATTTTAGGGAGAATAAAAAGATGTTCTGGAAGGAGGTAAATAAAGTTCGTAATTCAAGGGAGCAAATGGGAACTTCAGTGAAGGGTGCAAATGGAGAGGTGATAACAAGTAGTGGTGATGTGTGGAGATGGAGTGAGTATTTTGAAGGTTTGTTGAATGTGTTTGATGATAGAGTGGCAGATATAGGGTGTTTTGGTCGAGGTGGTGTGCAAAGTGAGAGGGTTAGGGAAAATGATTTGGTAAACAGAGAAGAGGTAGTAAAAGCTTTGCGGAAGATGAAAGCCGGCAAGGCAGCAGGTTTAGATGGTATTGCAGTGGAATTTATTAAAAAAGGGGGTGACTGTATTATTGACTGGTTGGTAAGGTTATTTAATGTATGTATGACTCATGGTGAGGTGCCTGAGGATTGGTGGAATGTGTGCATAGTGCCATTGTACAAAGGCAAAGGGGATAAGAGTGCTTGCTCAAATTACAGAGGTATAAGTTTGTTGAGTATTCCTGGTAAATTATATGGGAGGGTATTGATTGAGAGGGTGAAGGCATGTACAGAGCATCAGATTGGGGAAGAGCAGTGTGGTTTCAGAAGTGGTAGAGGATGTGTGGATCAGGTGTTTGCTCTGAAGAATGTATGTGAGAAATACTTAGAAAAGCAAATGGATTTATGTAGCATTTATGGATCTGGAGAAGGCATATGATAGAGTTGATAGAGATGCTCTGTGAAAGGTATTAAGAGTATATGGTGTGGGTGGCAAGTTGTTAGAAGCAGTGAAAAGTTTTTATTGAGGATGTAAGGCATGTGTACGTGTAGGAAGAGAGGAAAGTGATTGGTTCTCAGTGAATGTAGGTTTGTGGCAGGGGTGTATGATGTCTCCATGGTTGTTTAATTTGTTTATGGATGGGGTTGTTTGGGAGGTAAATGCAAGAGTTTTGGAAAGAGTGGCAAGTATGAAGTTTGTTGGTTATGAGAGAGCTTGGGAAGTGAAACAGTTGTTGTTCGCTGATGATACAGCGCTGGTGGCTGATTCATGTGAGAAACTGCAGAAGCTGGTGACTGAGTTTGATAAAGTGTGTGAAAGAAGAAAGTTAAGAGTAAATGTGAATAAGAGCAAGGTAATTAGGTACAGTAGGGTTGAGGGTCAAGTCAATTGGGAGGTGAGTTTGAATGTAGAAAAACTGGAGGAAGTAAAGTGTTTTAGATATCTGGGAGTGGATCTGGCAGCGGATGGAACCATGGAAGCGGAAGTGGATCATAGGGTGGGGGAGGGGGCAAAAATCCTGGGAGCCTTCAAGAATGTGTGGAAGTCGAGAACATTATCTCTGAAAGCAAAAATGGGTATGTTTGAAGGAATAGTGGTTCCAACAATGTTGTATGGTTGCGAGGCGTGGGCTATGGATAGAGTTGTGCGCAGGAGGATGGATGTGCTGAAAATGAGATGTTTGAGGACAATGTGTGGTGTGAGGTGGTTTGATAAAGTAAGTAATGTAAGGGTAAGAGAGATGTGTGGAAATAAAAAGAGCGTGGTTGAGAGAGCAGAAGAGGGTGTTTTGAAATGGTTTGGGCACATGGAGAGAATGAGTGAGGAAAGATTGACCAAGAGGATATATGTGTCGGAGGTGGAGGGAACGAGGAGAAGTGGGAGACCACATTGGAGGTGGAAAGATGGAGTGAAAAAGATTTTGTGTGATCGGGGCCTGAACATGCAGGAGTGTGAAAGGAGGGCAAGGAATAGAGTGAATTGGATCGATGTGGTATACCGGGGTTGACGTGCTGTCAGTGGATTGAATCAGGGCATGTGAGGCGTCTGGGGTCAAGCATGGAAAGCTGTGTAGCTATGTATATTTGCGTGTGTGGACGTGTGTGTGTATACATTGTGTATGGGGGTGGGTTGGGCCATTTCTTTCGTCTGTTTCCTTGCGCTACCTCGCAAATGCGGGAGACAGCGACAAAGCAAAAAAAAAATATATATATATATATATATATATATATATATATACATATATATATATATATATTTTTTTTTTATACTTTGTCGCTTTCTCCCGCGTTTGCGAGGTAGCGCAAGGAAACAGACGAAAGAAATGGCCAAACCCCCCCCATACACATGTATATACATACGTCCACACACGCAAATATACATACCTACACAGCTTTCCATGGTTTACCCCAGACGCTTCACATGCCTTGATTCAATCCTCTGACAGCACGTCAACCCCGGTATACAACATCGCTCCAATTCACTCTATTCCTTGCCCTCCTTTCACCCTCCTGCATGTTCAGGCCCCGATCACACAAAATCTTTTTCACTCCATCTTTCCACCTCCAATTTGGTCTCCCTCTTCTCCTCGTTCCCTCCACCTCCGACACATATATCCTCTTGGTCAATCTTTCCTCACTCATTCTCTCCATGTGCCCAAACCATTTCAAAACACCCTCTTCTGCTCTCTCAACCACGCTCTTTTTATTTCCACACATCTCTCTTACCCTTACGTTACTCACTCGATCAAACCACCTCACACCACACATTGTCCTCAAACATCTCATTTCCAGCACATCCATCCTCCTGCGCACAACTCTATCCATAGCCCATGCCTCGCAACCATATAACATTGTTGGAACCACTATTCCTTCAAACATACCCATTTTTGCTTTCCGAGATAATGTTCTCGACTTCCACACATTCTTCAAGGCCCCCAGAATTTTCGCCCCCTCCCCCACCCTATGATCCACTTCCGCTTCCATGTTTCCATCCGCTGCCAGATCCACTCCCAGATATCTAAAACACTTCACTTCCTCCAGTTTTTCTCCATTCAAACTCACCTCCCAATTGACTTGACCCTCAACCCTACTGTACCTAATAACCTTGCTCTTATTCACATTTACTCTTAACTTTCTTCTTCCACACACTTTACCAAACTCAGTCACCAGCTTCTGCAGTTTCTCACATGAATCAGCCACCAGTGCTGTATCATCAGCGAACAACAACTGACTCACTTCCCAAGCTCTCTCATCCCCAACAGACTTCATATTTGCCCCTCTTTCCAAAACTCTTGCATTTACCTCCCTAACAACCCCATCCATAAACAAATTAAACAACCATGGAGACATCACACACCCCTGCCGCAAACCTACATTCACTGAGAACCAATCACTTTCCTCTCTTCCTACACGTACACATGCCTTACATCCTCGATAAAAACTTTTCACTGCTTCTAACAACTTTCCTCCCACACCATATATTCTTAATACCTTCCACAGAGCATCTCTATGGCATGAGAAGAGTGGGAGGTGGGTTGATTAGAAAGGGTAGTGAGTGGTGGGATGAAGAAGTAAGATTATTAGTGAAAGAGAAGAGAGAGGCATTTGGACGATTTTTGCAGGGAAAAAATGCAATTGAGTGGGAGATGTATAAAAGAAAGAGACAGGAGGTCAAGAGAAAGGTGCAAGAGGTGAAAAAAAGGGCAAATTAGAGTTGGGGTGAGAGAGTATCATTAAATTTTAGGGAGAATAAAAAGATGTTCTGGAAGGAGGTAAATAAAGTGCGTAAGACAAGGGAGCAAATGGGAACTTCAGTGAAGGGCGCAAATGGGGAGGTGATAACAAGTAGTGGTGATGTGAGAAGGAGATGGAGTGAGTATTTTGAAGGTTTGTTGAATGTGTTTGATGATAGAGTGGCAGATATAGGGTGTTTTGGTCGAGGTGGTGTGCAAAGTGAGAGGGTTAGGGAAAATGATTTGGTAAACAGAGAAGAGGTAGTGAAAGCTTTGCGGAAGATGAAAGCCGGCAAGGCAGCAGGTTTGGATGGTATTGCAGTGGAATTTATTAAAAAAGGGGGTGACTGTATTGTTGACTGGTTGGTAAGGTTATTTAATGTATGTATGACTCATGGTGAGGTGCCTGAGGATTGGCGGAATGCGTGCATAGTGCCATTGTACAAAGGCAAAGGGGATAAGAGTGAGTGCTCAAATTACAGAGGTATAAGTTTGTTGAGTATTCCTGGTAAATTATATGGGAGGGTGTTGATTGAGAGGGTGAAGGCATGTACAGAGCATCAGATTGGGGAAGAGCAGTGTGGTTTCAGAAGTGGTAGAGGATGTGTGGATCAGGTGTTTGCTTTGAAGAATGTATGTGAGAAATACTTAGAAAAGCAAATGGATTTGTATGTAGCATTTATGGATCTGGAGAAGGCATATGATAGAGTTGATAGAGATGCTCTGTGGAAGGTATTAAGAATATATATATATTTTTTTTTTTTTTTTTTTTTTTTTTTTTTTTTTTTATACTTTGTCGCTGTCTCCCGCGTTTGCGAGGTAGCGCAAGGAAACAGACGAAAGAAATGGCCCAACCCCCCCCCCCCCATACACATGTACATATACACGTCCACACACGCAAATATACATACCTACACAGCTTTCCATGGTTTACCCCAGACGCTTCACATGCCTTGCTTCAATCCACTGACAGCACGTCAACCCCTGTATACCACATGACTCCAATTCACTCTATTTCTTGCCCTCCTTTCACCCTCCTGCATGTTCAGGCCCCGATCACACAAAATCTTTTTCACTCCATCTTTCCACCTCCAATTTGGTCTCCCTCTTCTCCTCGTTCCCTCCACCTCCGACACATATATCCTCTTGGTCAATCTCTCCTCACTCATTCTCTCCATGTGCCCAAACCATTTCAAAACACCCTCTTCTGCTCTCTCAACCACGCTCTTTTTATTTCCACACATCTCTCTTACCCTTACGTTACTTACTCGATCAAACCACCTCACACCACACATTGTCCTCAAACATCTCATTTCCAGCACATCCATCCTCCTGCGCACATCTCTATCCATAGCCCACGCCTCGCAACCATACAACATTGTTGGAACCACTATTCCCTCAAACATACCCATTTTTGCTTTCCGAGATAATGTTCTCGACTTCCACACATTTTTCAAGGCTCCCAAAATTTTCGCCCCCTCCCCCACCCTATGATCCACTTCCGCTTCCATGGTTCCATCCGCTGACAGATCCACTCCCAGATATCTAAAACACTTCACTTCCTCCAGTTTTTCTCCATTCAAACTCACCTCCCAATTGACTTGACCCTCACCCCTACTGTACCTAATAACCTTGCTCTTATTCACATTTACTCTCAACTTTCTTCTTCCACACACTTTACCAAACTCAGTCACCAGCTTCTGCAGTTTCTCACATGAATCAGCCACCAGCGCTGTATCATCAGCGAACAACAACTGACTCACTTCCCAAGCTCTCTCATCCCCAACAGACTTCATACTTGCCCCTCTTTCCAGGACTCTTGCATTTACCTCCCTTACAACCCCATCCATAAATAAATTAAACAACCATGGAGACATCACACACCCCTGCCGCAAACCTACATTCACTGAGAACCAATCACTTTCCTCTCTTCCTACACGTACACATGCCTTACATCCTCGATAAAAACTTTTCACTGCTTCTAACAACTTGCCTCCCACACCATATATTCTTAATACCTTCCACAGAGCATCTCTATCAACTCTATCATATGCCTTCTCCAGATCCATAAATGCTACATACAAATCCATTTGCTTTTCTAAGTATTTCTCACATACATTCTTCAAAGCAAACACCTGATCCACACATCCTCTACCACTTCTGAAACCACACTGTTCTTCCCCAATCTGGTGCTCTGTACATGCCTTCACCCTCTCAATCAATACCCTCCCATATAATTTACCAGGAATACTCAACAAACTTATACCTCTGTATATATATATATATATATATATATATATATATATATATATATATATATATATATATAGACTGCGGTGTCTAAATGTGTATGGATGTAACCAAGATGTGAAAAAAGGAGAGATAGGTAGTATCTCTCCTAGTAGTATGTTTGAGGAAAAGAACCCGGATGTTTTGGCTCTGAGTGAAACGAAGCTCAAGGGTAAAGGGGAAGAGTGGTTTGGGAATGTCTTGGGAGTAAAGTCAGGGGTTAGTGAGAGGACAAGAGTAAGGGAAGGAGTAGCAGTACTCCTGAAACTGGAGTTGTGGGAGTATGTAATAGAATGTAAGAAAGTAAATTCTTGATTAATATGGGTAAAACTGAAAGTTGATGGAGAGAGATGGGTGATTATTGGTGCATATGCACCTGGGCATGAGAAGAAAGATCATGAGAGGCAAGTGTTTTGGGAGCAGCTGAATGAGTGTGTTAGTGGTTTTGATTCACGAGACCGGGTTATAGTGATGGGTGATTTGAATGCAAAGGTGAGTAATGTGGCAGTTGAGGGAATAATTGGTATACATGGGGTGTTCAGTGTTGTAAATGGAAATGGTGAAGAGCTTGTAGATTTATGTGCTGAAAAAGGACTGGTGATTGGGAATACCTGGTTTAAAAAGTGAGATATACATAAGTATACATATGTAAGTAGGAGAGTTTTATTGGATTACGTGTTAATTGACAGACGTGCGAAAGAGAGACTTTTGGATGTTAATGTGCTGAGAGGTGCAACTGGAGGGATGTCTGATCATTATCTTGTGGAGGCTAAGGTGAAGATTTGTATGGGTTTTCAGAAAAGAAGAGTGAATGTTGGGGTGAAGAGGGTGGTGAGAGCAAGTGAGCTTGGGAAGGAGACTTGTGTGAGGAAGTACCAGGAGAGACTGAGTACAGAATGGAAAAAGGTGAGAACATTGGAAGTAAGGGGAGTGGGGGAGGAATGGGATGTATTTAGGGAATCAGTGATGGATCACGCAAAAGATGCTTGTGGCATGAGAAGAGTGGGAGGTGGGTTGATTAGAAAGGGTAGTGAGTGGTGGGATGAAGAAGTAAGATTATTAGTGAAAGAGAAGAGAGAGGCATCATTTGGACGATTTTTGCAGGGAAAAAATGCAATTGAGTGGGAGATGTATAAAAGAAAGAGACAGGAGGTCAAGAGAAAGGTGCAAGAGGTGAAAAAGAGGGCAAATGAGAGTTGGGGTGAGAGAGTATCATTAAATTTTAGGGAGAATAAAAAGATGTTCTGGAAGGAGGTAAATAAAGTGCGTAAGACAAGGGAGCAAATGGAAACTTCAGTGAAGGGCGCAAATGGGGAGGTGATAACAAGTAGTGGTGATGTGAGAAAGAGATGGAGTGAGTATTTTGAAGGTTTGTTGAATGTGTTTGATGATAGAGTGGCAGATATTGGGTGTTTTGGTCGAGGTGGTGTGCAAAGTGAGAGGGTTAGGGAAAATGATTTGGTAAACAGAGAAGAGGTAGTAAAAGCTTTGCGGAAGATGAAAGCCAGCAAGGCAGCAGGTTTGGATGGTATTGCAGTGGAATTTATTAAAAAAGGGGTGACTGTATTGTTGACTGGTTGGTAAGGTTATTTAATGTATGTATGACTCATGGTGAGGTGCCTGAGGATTGTCGGAATGCATGCATAGTGCCATTGTACAAAGGCAAAGGGGATAAGAGTAAATGCTTAAATTTCAGAGGTATAAGTTTGTTGAGTATTCCTGGTAAATTATATGGGAGGGTATTGATTGAGAGGGTGAAGGCATGTACAGAGCATCAGATTGGGGAAGAGCAGTGTGATTTCAGAAGTGGTAGAGGATGTGTGGATCAGGTGTTTGCTTTGAAGAATGTATGTGAGAAATACTTAGAAAAGCAAATGGATTTGTATGTAGCTTTTATGGATCTGGAGAAGGCATATGATAGAGTTGATAGAGATGCTCTGTGGAAGGTATTAAGAATATATGGTGTGGGAGGCAAGTTGTTAGAAGCAGTGAAAAGTTTTTATCGAGGATGTAAGGCATGTGTACGTGTAGGAAGAGAGGAAAGTGATTGGTTCTCAGTGAATGTAGGTTTGCGGCAGGGGTGTGTGATGTCTCCATGGTTGTTTAATTTGTTTATGGATGGGGTTGTTAGGGAGGTGAATGTAAGAGTTTTGGAAAGAGGGGCAAATATGAAGTCTGTTGGGGATGAGAGAGCTTGGGAAGTGAGTCAGTTGTTGTTCGCTGATGATACAACGCTGGTGGCTGATTCATGTGAGAAACTGCAGAAGCTGGTGACTGAGTTTGGTAAAGTGTGTGAAAGAAGAAAGTTAAGAGTAAATGTGAATAAGAGCAAGGTTATTAGGTACAGTAGGGTTGAGGGTCAAGTCAATTGGGAGGTAAGTTTGAATGGAGAAAAACTGGAGGAAGTGAAGTGTTTTAGATATCTGGGAGTGGATCTGGCAGCGGATGGAACCATGGAAGCGGAAGTGGATCATAGGGTGGGGGAGGGGGCGAAAATCCTGGGAGCCTTGAAGAATGTGTGGAAGTCGAGAACATTATCTCTGAAAGCAAAAATGGGTATGTTTGAAGGAATAGTGGTTCCAACAATGTTGTATGGTTTCGAGGCATGGGCTATGGATAGAGTTGTGCGCAGGAGGATGGATGTGCTGGAAATGAGATGTTTGAGGACAATGTGTGGTGTGAGGTGGTTTGATTGAGTAAGTAACGTAAGGGTAAGAGAGATGTGTGGAAAGAAAAAGAACGTGGTTGAGAGAGCAGAAGAGGGTGTTTTGAAATGGTTTGGGCACATGGAGAGAATGAGTGAGGAAAGATTGACCAAGAGGATATATGTGTCGGAGGTGGAGGGAACGAGGAGAAGTGGGAGACCAAATTGGAGGTGGAAAGATGGAGTGAAAAAGATTTTGTGTGATCGGGGCCTGAACATGCAGGAGGGTGAAAGGAGGGCAAGGAATAGAGTGAATTGGATCGATGTGGTATACCGGGGTTGACGTGATGTCAGTGGATTGAATCAGGGCATGTGAAGTGTCTGGGGTAAACCATGGATAGCTGTGTAGGTATGTATATTTGCATGTGTGGACGTATATGTATATATATGTGTATGGGGGTGGGTTGGGCCATTTCTTTCATCTGTTTTCTTGCGCTAATTCGCAAACGCGGGAGATAGCGACAAAGCAAAAAAAAAAAAAAATTTTTTTTTTTTTTTTTTCCGCTATCTCCCGCGTTTGCGAGGTAGCGAAAGGAAACTGATCAAAGAAATAGCCCAACCCACCCCATACACATGTATATACATACGTCCACACACGCAAATATATATGCCTACAGAGCTTTCCATGGTTTACCCCAGACGCTTCACATGCCCTGATTCAATCCACTGACAGCACGTCAACCCCGGTATACCACATCGATCCAATTCACTCTATTCCTTGCCCACCTTTCACCCTCCTGCATGTTCAGGCCCCGATCACACAAAATCTTTTTCACTCCATCTTTCCACCTCCAATTTGGTCTCCCACTTCTCGTTCCCTCCACCTCCGACACATATATCCTCTTGGTCAGTCTTTCCTCACTCATTCTCTCCATATGCCCAAACCATTTCAAAACACCCTCTTCTGCTCTCTCAACACGCTCTTTTTATTTCCACACATCTCTCTTACCCTTACGTTACTCACTCGATCAAACCACCTCACACCACACATTGTCCTCAAACATCTCATTTCCAGCACATCCATCCTCCTGCGCACAACTCTATCCATAGCCCACGCCTCGCAACCATACAACATTGTTGGAGCCACTATTCCTTCAAACATACCCATTTTTGCTTTCCGAGATAATGTTCATGACTTCCACACATTCTTCAAGGCTCCCAGGATTTTCGCTCCCTCCCCCACCCTATGATCCACTTCCGCTTCCATGGTTCCATCTGCTGCCAGATCCACTCCCAGATATCTAAAACATTTTACTTCCTCCAGTTTTGCTCCATTCAAACTTACCTCCCAATTGACTTGACCCTCAACCCTACTGTACCTAATAACCTTGCTCTTATTCACATTTACTCTTAACTTGAATATATATATATATATATATATATATATATATATATATATTATTATTTTTTTTTTTTATTATACTTTGTCGCTGTCTCCCGCGTTTGCGAGGTAGCGCAAGGAAACAGACGAAAGAAATGGCCAAACCCCCCCCCCCATACACATGTATATACATACGTCCACACACGCAAATATACATACCTACACAGCTTTCCATGGTTTACCCCAGACGCTTCACATGCCTTGATTCAATCCACTGACAGCACGTCAACCCCGGTATACCACATCGCTCCAATTCACTCTATTCCTTGCCCTCCTTTCACCCTCCTGCATGTTCAGGCCCCGATTACACAAAATCTTTTTCACTCCATCTTTCCACCTCCAATTTGGTCTCCCTCTTCTCCTCGTTCCCTCCACCTCCGACACATATATCCTCTTGGTCAATCTTTCCTCACTCATTCTCTCCATGTGCCCAAACCACTTCAAAACACCCTCTTCTGCTCTCTCAACCACGCTCTTTTTATTTCCACACATCTCTCTTACCCTTACATTACTCACTCGATCAAACCACCTCACACCACACATTGTCCTCAAACATCTCATTTCCAGCACATCCATCCTCCTGCGCACAACTCTATCCATAGCCCACGCCTCGCAACCATACAACATTGTTGGAACCACTATTCCTTCAAACATACCCATTTTTGCTTTCCGAGATAATGTTCTCGACTTCCACACATTCTTCAAGGCCCCCAGAATTTTCGCCCCCTCCCCCACCCTATGATCCACTTCCGCTTCCATGGTTCCATCCGCTGCCAGATCCACTCCCAGATATCTAAAACACTTCACTTCCTCCAGTTTTTCTCCATTCAAACTCACCTCCCAATTGACTTGACCCTCAACCCTACTGTACCTAATAACCTTGCTCTTATTCACATTTACTCTTAACTTTCTTCTTCCACACACTTTACCAAACTCAGTCACCAGCTTCTGCAGTTTCTCACATGAATCAGCCACCAGCTGATATATATATATATATATATATATATATATATATATATATATATATATATATTTTTTTTTTTTTTTTTTTTTTTTTTTTTTTTTTGCTTTGTCGCTGTCTCCCGCGTTTGCGAGGTAGCGCAAGGAAACAGACAAAAGAAATGGCCCAACCCACCCCCATACACATGCCTTGATTCAATCCACTGACAGCACGTCAACCCCGGTATACCACATCGATCCAATTCACTCTATTCCTTGCCCTCCTTTCACCCTCTTGCATGTTCAGGCCCCGATCACACAAAATCTTTTTCACTCCATCCTTCCACCTCCAGTTTGGTCTCCCACTTTTCCTCGTTCCCTCCACCTCCGACACATATATCCTCTTGGTCAATCTTTCCTCACTCATTCTCTCCATGTGCCCAAACCATTTCAAAACACCCTCTTCTGCTCTCTCAACCACGCTCTTTTTATTTCCACACATCTCTCTTACCCTTACGTTACTTACTCAATCAAACCACCTCACACCACACAGTGTCCTCTAACATCTCATTTCCAACACATCCATCCTCCTGCGCACAACTCTATCCATAGCCCACGCCTCGCAACCATACAACATTGTTGGAACCACTATTCCTTCAAACATACCCATTTTTGCTTTCAGAGATAATGTTCTCGACTTCCAAACATTCTTCAAGGCTCCCAGGACTTCGCCCCCTCCCCCACCCTATGATCCACTTCTGCTTCCATGGTTCCATCCGCTGCCAGATCCACTCCCAGATATCTAAAACACTTTACTCCCTCCAGTTTTTCTATATATATCTATTTATAATGTGAAGAGAAGCAAAGAAGACTATGTTTTTACCTATATCATGATTGACATATTTCAGATTTACCTGGGGTGAATGTTTTAAGTCTTCCTTGAATTATTTTTAGCACCTGAGAATAGTTGAGTTGTGACATGTTAGTGGACCTTTCTGTTCAGTGTTAATGATCATTACCTTGCCTTGCATAGGTAGAGATAGTAGATAACAGTGCATGCGTATATTAAGTTTTGTTATAGCACCCCATTTTCCGATGCATTGTTATACAAAATTTACTAAAAGTAATGCCAAAATTAATTTATAATTGTACTGGTAATATTTCTCATTTTTTCTGCATAATTTTTTGTACCCCTTTTTTTCCTTACTTTTGAGAAAATAGATTTTTGCATTTGAGATCTTAAACCATTAATGCTTCTGATTCCTTTAGTGTAAAACAACATTGATTGGTACAAAAAAAAAACTGAGGTAATGTAACTACCGTTTTAACCTGCTGTGATGCCTTCCTTTCTCTCTCTTTTCTGTGCCACACATTTATGTCATTATAATGATACTGCATAGTTACAATTCATATACATGCAAATCTCATATTAATGTATAATGTTTCACAATGTATGAATTTTTTTAAAACCATACATAAGTAGTAGTCTGACAGCACTGACTTGGGTACATACAAATCTTGTGTTACTCAGATGAATACCCTTGTCCTTTTATATTAGCCATTACAGTGACTGACAAGTGACAGAACGTACATTGTTGTTGTAATGTCCAGAGCCTATACAGTGTTAATGTCAACAGATTTATGGTGATAGGGAAGGAGGCGTTCATTTGGTTTTCATTCCTTCAGATTAGCACCTTAAGTGGATCTCTTTGCCAACAGAAACAGTGCATTACCTCTGACTTAGTTTCTCCCATTGTAGATGTATTGGCATTTAAAACAGACTCTGTGTCCTTAGTTTGGAAAACTTGAAAACCTATTCATCTCTGCCCCACTATTTCCTAGTTTTTCTAAAACTACCTGGCTAACTTATGTTTAGTAATGCTGGTACCTCCCAGGTAGGGGAAACAACTTTGTTGCCAGAAATTCAGTTTGCTATGCCATGTGCCTTGGTTTAGACCTCAGGTGTTTTAGACCATCTTTGCCTTTTTTGCAAGACTGGACTCTGGAATTTACATGTATGGTTTGGTCAGATGGAGAGGAGTGAGGAGAGATTGACAAAGAGGATATATGTGTCAGAGGTGGAGGGAACAAGGAGAAGTGGGAGACCAAATTGGAGGTGGAAAGATGGAGTGAAAAAGATTTTGAGTGATCAGGGACTGAACATGCAGGAGGGTGAAAGGCGTGCATGGAATAGAGTGGATTGGAATGATGTGGTATACTGTGGTCGATGTGTGGTCAATGGATTGAACCAGGGCATATGAAGTGTTTGGGGGTAAACCATGGAGAGTTCTGTGGGGCCTGGATGTGGAAAGGGAGCTGTGGTTTCGGTGCATTATACATCACAGCTAGAGACTGAGTGTGAACAAATGTGGCCTTTGTTGTCTTTCCTAGCGCTACCTCGCGCACATGCGGGGGAGGGGGCTTTCATTTCATGTGTGGCGGGGTGGCGACGGGAATGAATAAGGGCAGTATGAATTATGTACATGTGTATATATGTATATGTCTGAGTGTGTATATATATGTATACGTTGAGATGTATAGGTATGGATATGTGCATGTGTGGACATGTATGTATATACATGTGTATGTGGGTGGGTTTGGCCATTCTTTTGTTTGTTTCCTTGCACTACCTCGCTAATGCGGGAGACAATGACAAAGCATAATGAATATAGATAGAATTTTCTCAAACCTTCTGCAGGCAGAGGTTTGGATTATATCAGACATGTGATGCTTTACATTATCCTCAGCCTTCTACTTAAGTCAGTACCAGTTAGTCTGTAAAAGGTCTGTCTTCCTTTAAGAATTTAATTTCTTGGAAATGACTTAAGTGTTGTGTGCAGAGTTTTTCTCTAGCTTTTATCATGACAAGAACAAGTCCGGTAACATTAATGCTTCCTAGGAATAGTATTTCACTTTATATGGAATGAATTTCTCTGAACTTTCTTTTTTGGAGACAGACATTTTACTTTGAGTCTTTTTGTAGAAAACTTGTATCCTTAAAATCTTGGGATCAGAAAGCATAGTCTGTGAAATACAGGTTGTATCCAGATGCAAGCTCTTATCTTAAATGACAGTCTATTGTGAAATTAGATAAATCCAACATAGTAATAGCCTTTTTTCATCCACTCCTGGATGTTTTCATCAAGAGGGCATCCTACCTAATGCCCAGTTGATTCTCTTAGAAAACTTGGACTTAATCAGAGATAACCAAGGAGACCATTTATTTTTGTATCTTTCCTTAAAACCCCTGTTGACATAATATATCTGTACATGGATTTAGACTATTTTTTATTGGTTCTTCGTACACTAGAACACATAATTAGAAAAATGGCCTATATCTTGGCCATCCTCAGAAACACTTTGGTGGAGGAAATAAAGAAAAAGGGTCTTCGGCACTGTTCTTGCACCTTCTTCACATGTTACATCTAGTTTCATTGTTATGGGTCTTTGCATTGCCACTCGAGGAATTCCTCATTTAAGAGAGCTGGATTGTTCCTTTGATTCTCTGCTGCTTTGGTTTAGTCTTATCTGAAGGATCTTTAGTGAACCGTTCTTCTTCATGTGGGTATGCTATCATGCTTTTAGGACAGACCAGAAAGGAGAAAAGTTAAAGTTATGAAAAGTGAAAAACCTTTTCTCTGAACAATTTTTGGGAGCAATTTTTCATGGAGTTCATATCCTACCCTGCCTTCCTCTCCTTTTTATGAGCTGCTGGAAGTGAGTGACTCAATGATGCCAGCCTAGTAGTGTTTGGTGATTGGCTCAGGGCAGTTCCAAACAACAAGCAAGAAGTAAGCAGCTTTGAAGGGTGACTGAAGGCAGTCCCTTCACACTGGAATCATGAGGGTTGCAAGGGTCCTGACCCATTTACACTTTGTCTCTACTGCCCAATGACCTACTGTCCACTGATTTGCTTATCCAGTGTTCAAAGAAAAATAGATAATGTAGATAATGAAAAAATAAAAAGATCTTTTGAATTTTGTACTCTGTTTGTGGGCAGTCACTAGCAAGTGGCAGTATCCATCTATGTAGCCAAAACATGGACATGGGATAAGTCACAGTGGTCAAGAATCCATGCTGTGAAAATGAGTTTTTTTGAGATGAGTTTTAGGTATTATTTGATGGAATGAAGAAAGTGATGGGGGTGTGTATGAGATATTTGGTATGATAGGAGTTCCTGGAGGGTATGGGTATCAGAGATATATAGATAGATTAACAGAACAAACACATTAGAAAGAAATAGAATATATGAAGATTTTTCAGTAAACAGTTCTACTGCTTTATGATTGAACTTTCATAACGTCATTTTCTTACATATATAGAATCCATCAGACAGTAATATCTCCACTGGAAAGTAAGCAGCCATTTCTGTTGGTGATTTTGGAAGCATAAGTTTTGATGATGGTGCAGAGGAGATGGGTGGAATTAACACTACCACCACTCAGTTGTTCTTTCAGCAGTGCAACTTGTATTCTTATGTTATAGTATTTTATGTACTAATATATGGTACAGATTAATATGTTTTTAATTCAGGCATTTAGAAAAAGAAATAGAATATCCAAATTTTTTCTGGATGATTTTTTATTGCCTCATGAAGAAACTTATGAAACATCATTTTCTCACTTGTATGGAATCCACAACATTAATGATTAATGAAAGTAATGGTACATTCTCAGAAAAGTAAATGTTATGATTATTAATCTGTTGTGCCAGTTGATATTTTACTTCAATACAGACATGAGACATGTAAGGGAAGAAACAAGATACACGCAGTTTTTTCTAGAAATGTCTCTTGGAAATATATTTCATGCTCCTGGGACACAACCTTGAAGAGAAAAGGTCTTTTAATATATGTATTTTTTTATACACGAACAAATGACTGAGCCGTAGAGGAAAAATTTCTCCTTTGGCTCTTTGCTCTGTTCCTTCTTTTGGAAAGTAATACAGGAAGGGAGAATTTCCAGCCACGCAATCCCTCTCCTCTTAGTTGCCTGCTACAACATGCACAGAATACATAGACAGTATTCTTTCTCCCCTATCCCCTATCCTACATTTTTATTTATATTATTATTATTATTATTATACTTTGTCGCTGTCTCCCGCGTTTGCGAGGTAGCGCAAGGAAACAGACGAAAGAAATGGCCCAACCCCCCCCCATACACATGTATATACATACGTCCACACACGCAAATATACATACCTACACAGCTTTCCATGGTTTACCCCAGACGCTTCACATGCCTTGATTCAATCCACTGACAGCACGTCAACCCCGGTATACCACATCGCTCCAATTCACTCTATTCCTTGCCCTCCTTTCACCCTCCTGCATGTTCAGGCCCCGATCACACAAAATCTTTTTCACTCCATCCTTCCACCTCCAATTTGGTCTCCCTCTTCTCCTTGTTCCCTCCACCTCCGACACATATATCCTCTTGGTCAATCTTTCCTCACTCATCCTCTCCATGTGCCCAAACCACTTCAAAACACCCTCTTCTGCTCTCTCAACCACGCTCTTTTTATTTCCACACATCTCTCTTACCCTTACGTTACTTACTCGATCAAACCACCTCACACCACACATTGTCCTCAAACATCTCATTTCCAGCACATCCATCCTCCTGCGCACAACTCTATCCATAGCCCACGCCTCGCAACCATACAACATTGTTGGAACCACTATTCCTTCAAACATACCCATTTTTGCTTTCCGAGATAATGTTCTCGACTTCCACACATTCTTCAAGGCCCCCAGAATTTTCGCCCCCTCCCCCACCCTATGATCCACTTCCGCTTCTATGGTTCCATCCGCTGTCAGATCCACTCCCAGATATCTAAAACACTTCACTTCCTCCAGTTTTTCTCCATTCAAACTCACCTCCCAATTGACTTGACCCTCAACCCTACTGTACCTAATAACCTTGCTCTTATTCACATTTACTCTTAACTTTCTTCTTCCACACACTTTTATTTATATATTGATGGTATAATCTGCTTCATGGATGACCATGCTGTTTGACTTGTTAGTTAAACTGCACCATTTGTTGAAAGAGGCCATGTTGTATTGTTGCCGTTTACATTGTTCTTCTGTGTGTGGTTCATTCTATTAGACATGAGCATAATGACGATAATCATGTAAGTAGTAAATATTTGAAAGTTAAGTGATTATACTATAAAGATTGTTTAGGGAAGAAATATTATTATGTACAAAGATTGATAATATGCTACCGAGGTGCTTAGATACTACTACTATATACAAAATCTATTGAGTAAACCAGGTCATACTGTTGTTTGGTTATCTTCCTTTACTCTTCTTATTTCATAATAAAATTTCTTCACTTTAAGTGCTGGACACATCAGATCACTCCCATTACCATCATACATAGCATTTACTTTCATTTGTCTTTATGTTATGTATTTCGTAGTGTTCCAGGTATTACACATATCACTGATTAGAATTTAAAATCCAGTACATTTTCAGGTGATGGTGAAAAGCCCAGATCCGGTAAATTGGACAGTTCCACTAGATACTGGCAAGACTTTTACTGTAACACAAAACATCCCAGAAGGTACAAGTGTTGTTTTATATATACTGTATTTCATGCCTATATTAGACAATTAGTCTCTGTCCATTTGGCAGACCATCATATTGTCGGTGGATTTAGTTGATTGGGCCTGATAATTCTGAATATTGCTTCTCTAGAAGGAAATATAACAAAAAGAAAGTTGCTTTTGTTTGAAACTGCTGCTTAAGGCATAACAGAAAGTATGATACTTTAAGGCATGTTGTAGTGCATACATCAAATAAGAAGAATGTTGTTAGATATTTAGTGCATCTTTATGGCAGCATCTTCAGCAGGAATTATGTGATTTTGAATCATTCATTGTTCATAAAAGTGTGAAAACACTGGAATGCTTAATTAATAATGAATTGGTCATTTGAGCACATACATATCATAGATAGAGTCATAATTGTGTTGAAGAAATTCGTGAACTCCTTTTTGGTAAAGAAAAAGAGGTTAGGTCTTGGAGGGAAAGAGGGTGTGTTCATCAGATGTTTGCACTGAGAAAAATTGTGGAGAAAGTTTCAGAAAAGAGAAAGTGTATGTAACTTTATGAAGCTAGAAAAGGCAAACAATAAGGTGAAAAGGGAAGGACATAGGGAAGTTTTGATGTACATGGAAGATGTTCGAGTGTTGTTAAGAGCTTCCATAATGAAATTGTATCGTAAACCCTCCATAATTTTACTTTGCTTTTTTGTGAGTTTGAAATACTGTTGAAGTGGTAAATGCACACCAGTTCCCAGTTTGTGACCCATCAACATATGGTACTTGCATGATTGTGAACCTGTCTTCCTGTCCTTATGTCACTTTCCATCCACCATACCACCAACACTGGAAACATGAGGGGAGGTATGCAGATATTGATATTTGCTTTGTCTGCATGCCAATCTGGGTGCCCACACTGGCCTTCCTTTTCACTGCATAGCCTGAAATTTCTTTTATGACTCTCTCTCTCTCTCTCTCTCTCTCTCTCTCTCTCTCTCTCTCTCTCTCTCTCTCTCTCTTTCTCTAACAAAATGGAGGCCAAGCCTAAATTGAAATATAGAAAGGTTAATAAAAAGAGAAAAGGGAAAGTATTTACAAATTTAGAGAGTGAAAAAACTATTTTAAAATGTTTTAGATCATAGCTGTTGGGAATGACATGATAAAGTAAAGATTTGCCAATGGCCTCACAGTAATCATGTGACATAGTAGCTTGTCAACTATTGCATGGTCTAGCTAGTGGTGGGGCCACATGAGCAGCAAACTCTTGGGAATTAAAACCCAAGACATACATAATAGAAGAGGGAAAATGTACCAATCAAGTTTTGAAGTTAGCCTGAGAGAGTTTATAAGTTGCACCGTTTTCACCTCATCTCTGTCAAGAAAGGAAGCAGAGCTAGAGCCACCCCAGATGTGAGAGCAGCTCATCATACAAAAACGGATCAATTCTCCCTTGTATTTGATGCTAAAGGCACCCATTTTCCCACTTCTCTGTAAATTTCACAAAACCTTTCACCACAATGTCCTGGTTCCCAATTTGCTACCCTAGAAATCAAGTTTTATGTAGTTTCCATGAGTGTATCTCCTCTCTAAATCCTCTGTTTTCTCAGCTCTTTGTATAGCATCATTTGTCACATAATCAAACATAAGCACTTCATGATCACTTTTTCCTGTTCATGTAACTGATTTGATATTACCAGTATCCATGCTAGTATGTATGAAGATAAGCTCTACTGATGATGATATATTAGTTAAAGATATTGTAATGATTATGTGTTAGTCCTTCTCATCATAGTGTTCTCATTTATGTGCTGGCATAGGATATTTTCCCATATACACTCTAAAAACTTATCTCCCCATGCCTCTGTCACCTTAAGAATCCAGATTCCCCTAGTCTGTCTGTAGTTGAAGTTGTCCATCCTGAGAAGTGTGTTTTTTACTTCCACACATACCATACTGATTTTTCCCCCCTTGTATCTTTTTATATTTGTTCCAGATTCTTAAAATTCTTTGGAGGATTAAGTATTATCAGTACTACTGTGCACTGCTTTCCCACGTTTACTTTTCCCGTTATTTATTGTCTCAATGGACTATCTTCCTCCACTATTCCCTGAAACTTAAGGCGATCTCTTATTAGGAGGGCCTTTTCTCTTCCCCCTTTGTCTTCTCCTGCCCTCCCCAATGTCATGTACCTCTTTCGACAGAATGGGTAAGATTTTATCTTTTTTAGTAAGCTTCATTTCCTCAACTCTGACAATATCAGGTATGCTTTTCCTAATGGGATTGTTTACTAACATTCCAGCTCTTCGTTGACATCTGAGTTCCTTACAGATCACAATTGGTTCATGTAGTCCACTTTCTACAGATTACACTCAAATGTAGGACTCCCCTTCTTGTATGTGCCCTATCTTCATTACTTTGAATTTTGTCGCTATGAAATTCATAAAACTTGTGTGATCTGATGCATTTGTGGTTTTTCTTACTTCTTTCTTTCATGACTTTAGTATCATCTGCAAATATATGTAAGTTTGTTTCCCAGCCCTCTGGGAAGTCATTGACATTGATCAGGAGTAACAGCAACCCCAAAACTGAGCTGTTTAGTACATCACTGGCAACTGTAACCTACCTAGAAGAGGTACTGTACTTTAGAGATGCACTGCTGTCTCATCATCTCAAATAATTTTCTGAAAATGTTTCTACTTATACTTCTTATATGGGATAGTGTCACCTAACTTCAATCTAAGAATAGAATCACACATCTGTCTCTCTCATTTAAACCAATGCTCCTCCTACCATTGAATTGTAAAAGTTTTTCTGCATACATTCTCTGCCATGTAAACCCTTACTGCCTTTCTCCAAGGTTGTTTGTCATTGGCAAATAATCATCCAGTAGTCCTCTGATTACAGAACTAGTATTTTACAGACCACACTCATTGGGGATACAGGTGTGTAGTTCAGTACATCTTCTTAATTTCCTGTCTTACAAGTAAGCTCATTTTGTTCTTTCCGTCTTGTGACACTGATTCCTGTGCCTCCAAATATTCAAACATTTTACATAGTCTGTCAGATGTTTCTGTATACTCTTCAAGAACATCTAGAAGACATATTTAGTACTTTAAAGCATTAGGTAGAAGCCTCTGCAAACACCACTAGAGTTTCTATCTTCCAGTGGCTTGTTGAGGGTGAGGCACTAAAGGCTAAAAAGCGGCACTGGAGTTCATTAGTTATGGAGACTGTTTCCATGGTCACCCCTTGAGGGAGTTTCAGGTGGGAACAAGTATCAGAGATGCATAGATAGAAAGATAGATTTAGTACATTCAGACTTCATAAGGTTCACATGCCCTTATGGATCAGAGTCTTTCAGTAGCCCCCTTATTTCTCATCAAGCAATCTCCTTGCTTTCCAAAGCCTTTTTTTCCTCTCCCAGCTCATAAGTGCTAAGGTTATAGTGTTCTGCTGTGAATATTCTTTGACACTAGTCTTTCACTTATTTTCTAATCTCAAGCAACCCTTCCTTCTGATTCTCTGCATGGTTATTTGTTCTTTTGCAGACTCATGTAAATCTATGCAACAATTTCAGTTTATCACATGCCCCTTTTCATCTTTCTACTTTCTGTTATTTTTTAATGGTATTTTTCAGTCTCTTGTATCTTTCAAATGCTGTTTGGCTTTTGTGCTGCCCACATATTTTAGATATTTCTTTTGTACCTCTTGACAAGGCCAACCTAAGCATGATGATGTCAAGAACAGATGTCTCCATTGTACATCCATGAATTAGCTTTTTGATATCTGTGGTCAGTCCTTATCCCTTTTTTCTTCCACTCCCTGTGGCATTTGTCATATGATATACCATTTAGAAATACAGGGGGACCACATTATATGGAATTTTACAAAGCTTCACTACAGTGAAAATCACTATATATGACCACTTGCATTATTATACAAAATATGGTTTACTACAACAAATGATATAAGTAAGGAAACATTCTACCTGCACATGCCAATTTACTACTAGCTGTATGGACGATAAGGAATGATCAGATTTCACTGCATTTCACTCCACTTCCTGGGAAGAGGAAGACTTAGTTGAGCATAATCAGTCTTTTACACATTTGCTCAACATGTGTCGACATCCATTAGCATCATTCGATATTTTGTTTGTTATTTCTTTGGTGCCATAGGTGACAAGATGAGTGCCATATAACCTGCAAAGTCTTCCACTGATGGTAAACCTATAGCAAAGAAGCACTGCAAGTGTGTGAGTTTAAAGTGGTGAAATTTCAGATGATAGTTATGTGTGAATGCAATTAGGGTCTGACTGAAATCAGCCACATACTGAATTAAATTGCCTTTTGTCATGAGTATGGACAAATAAAAGAAGTTGACACAACAGTGACCCTAAAGTGTGCCATGAGAATTACCAAGAACAGATACTCTACACCTGGTGTCCATGACTTAAGTATTCCATATTAAAGTACAGAATTTATTATAGTTCACATATAGTGTTTCTGTTTGCATTTTCAGGTGTCCTGAGGTCTGGTATCAATTTGTGGAATTGTTTTGTGCTTATTCTCAGTACAAAAGCTTATCAAAATTCCATTTTATGGTTTTATTTTCAATTGCATAAAACTTTATTACTCCCAGTATTTTAAGAATTGCAAGTAAAACACTCAGTTTTGTAAGGCTCAAGCAACTAGGACCAAAGCCCATATGTTTCTCTTGCTCGCCACCAGAGATAGGTCTAGTCTAATGGCACATCCTGGACATTGAGAAATAGGGATTTTGTGTAGGGATGGTGCACATAGAATTGCTGTATGTTAAATGGTACCTATAGACATTTTTTTTTGATATATTTATTTTATATGCCAACAACATCTGCATAAAATGAGAGTACAAAATAGCAGGAAAACAAATGCATTAGAACAAACAAAACATCATCTCCTGTCTTTATAACAGAGAGGTGTCAAACAAGACATTCATCTTTTCCTTTTCCTTATCAGTAGATAAGTCAAACGTATCCTCACTCTCCTGGGACCTCAGTCAACTTGGTATATACTTCGTTTCTTTTGAATGCTGTTGGTGTTTGTTGATGCTGTGGTAGCAGTTTAGTGGGACAAAAAATTCTTCAGAAAGAAAGTAATGTCATTTCTTTGGTCTTTTATGCAAGGCCATCTCATCACCATTGTCAAAAGACCTGTCAAACATATGATCAGCACCCTCTTGATAACCTTAGATTTTCCTGTGTATTTTCTTATACTTTTGAATGTTGATGGTTGCTGTTGTGGTAGCACTAATAGGTGGTGATGGTTGGTAATGGTGGTCATGGTTGGTTAGTTGTTGTTGTTGGAAATGGGAAGAAATAAGAAAACACTTTAGTGGAAAGACAAATTGAATAGAAAGAAACGAACATAGTGCTAATTTGAATAGAGGTTTTTTTTTTTTTTTTTTTTTATACTTTGTCGCTGTCTCCCGCGTTTGCGAGGTAGCGCAAGGAAACAGACGAAAGAAATGGCCCAACCCCCCCCCCCATACACATGTACATACACACGTCCACACACGCAAATATACATACCTACACAGCTTTCCATGGTTTACCCCAGACACTTCACATGCCTTGATTCAATCCACTGACAGCACGTCAAACCCTGTATACCACATCGCTCCAATTCACTCTATTCCTTGCCCTCCTTTCACCCTCCTGCATGTTCAGGCCCCGATCACACAAAATCTTTTTCACTCCATCTTTCCACCTCCAATTTGGTCTCCCTCTTCTCCTCGTTCCCTCCACCTCGACACATATATCCTCTTGGTCAATCTTTCCTCACTCATTCTCTCCATGTGCCCAAACCATTTCAAAACACCCTCTTCTGCTCTCTCAACCACGCTCTTTTTATTTCCACACATCTCTCTTACCCTTACGTTACTTACTCGATCAAACCACCTCACACCACACATTGTCCTCAAACATCTCATTTCCAGCACATCCATCCTCCTGCGCACAACTCTATCCATAACCCACGCCTCGCAACCATACAACATTGTTGGAACCACTATTCCTTCAAACATACCCATTTTTGCTTTCCGAGATAATGTTCTCGACTTCCACACATTTTTCAAGGCTCCCAAAATTTTCGCCCCCTCCCCCACCCTATGATCCACTTCCGCTTCCATGGTTCCATCCGCTGACAGATCCACTCCCAGATATCTAAAACACTTCACTTCCTCCAGTTTTTCTCTATTCAAACTCACCTCCCAATTGACTTGACCCTCAACCCTACTGTACCTAATAACCTTGCTCTTATTCACATTTACTCTTAACTTTCTTCTTCCACACACTTTACCAAACTCAGTCACCAGCTTCTGCAGTTTCTCACATGAATCAGCCACCAGAGCTGTATCATCAGCGAACAACAACTGACTCACTTCCCAAGCTCTCTCATCCCCAACAGACTTCATACTTGCCCCTCTTTCCAGGACTCTTGCATTTACCTCCCTAACAACCCCATCCATAAACAAATTAAACAACCATGGAGACATCACACACCCCTGCCGCAAACCTGAATAGAGGTTATGGGTGATATTTTTCTAAACTGACCTTGCAAGTGCATTATTCTTGAACTGAAGCTCGTGAAAATGAAAATGGCAGAATTCCTTGGTACCCATCTCATGCATGATTGAGATACTTGTGTATTTTTTTTTTCTTATGAATCTTAAGCAAATGAACTCACCCCTAGTAGTCATGGGTCACTTTTGTGTTTAACTTCCTAAATTCCAGAGTTATTCATGAGTGAGCGTAGTTACATTTTATGTCAATAGATGTCAGCAGGTGACAGCTAAACCCAGCCACATGAGAAGACTCTCAAAAGAGTAGCATTTGTAGACTTTCAGAACTGATTCCATACTTTGTCACCTCATAAGATGTTTAATGATGGTGACCACAAAAGTAATGATTGTGGATTTATTGAAGAATCTGGTACTGCCATTAGTGAAGGTGAATTTTTGTCTAATGAGGGGACCAGCTCTAGCTCCAGCAATATTTCCCTCAAGTTGTCTTATTTTTGTTTCTTAACATCTGTCTGCATCTTATTTACCTAGAAAAAGTTTTGATTTTTCTTTTTTACAATCAAATGTTAGTGCAAGAGTTTTTTTAGTCTTATAAGATTTTCATATTCAGATATCATGGGATTGGAATTGTGAAGTATGTGAATATGAAGACAAAATTTGAATGACTGCATAAATGGGTTTGAGAAGGAGAGGAAGGTGTCTGCAATGGGTGACATAAGTGCAAAGGTGGAATGTGATGAAATTGTTGAGATAGTTGGTAAATGGGGAGTGCCTGGAGTAAATGAGAATGGAAGTTATCTTGTTGATGTCTGTGCTGAGTGGGAGTGATGAAGAATGTGTTGAAGGAGAGAATGTTATCTTGGAGAGCAAAAATGGGTATGTTTGAAGGAATAGTAGTTCCACAATGTTATCTGGTTGTGAGGCATGGGCTATAGATAGGGTTGTACAGAGGAGGGTGGATGTGTTGGAAATGAAATGTTTGAGGACAACATGTGGTGTGAGGTGGTTTGATCGAGTAAGTAATGAAAGGGTAAGAGATGTATGGAAATAAGAAGAGTGTGGTTGAGAGAGCAGAAAAGGGTGTGTTGAAATGGTTTGGACATATGGAGAATGAGTGAGGAAATTGACAAAGAGGATATATATATATGTGAGAGGTGAAGGGAACAAGGAGATGCGGGAGACCAAATTGGAGTTGCAAGGATAGAGTGAAAAAGATTTTGAGTGATCAGAGCCTGAACATGCAGGAGGGTGAGAGGCATGCAATGAATAGAGTTAATTGGAATAATGTGGTATACCAGGGTAGATGTGCTGTCAATGGACTGAACCAGGGCATTTGAAGTGTCTGGGATAAACCATGGAAAGGTCTGTTGTGCCTGGTTGTGGATTGGGAGCTGTGGTTTTGATGCATTACACATGATAGGTAGAGACTGAGTGTGAACGAATGTGGCCTTTTTGTCTCTTTTCCTGGCACTACCTTGCTGAAGCAGGGGATAGTGATGCTATTTCCTGTGTGGCAGGGTAGCGATAGGAATGGATGAAGGCAAGCAAGTATGAATATGTACATGTGTATATATGTATGTCTTTGTATGTGTGTGTATATGTATGTATAGGTTGATATATATGTATATGTGCATGTATGGGCATTTATATGAGTGTATTAAAGCTTTCTGTGGTTTGTAGGTTTCCTATACTGTATTTAATTTTGTCTGTTATGATGATCCAGCAGGTGAGGCATAGTTTACAGTGGAGCAGATGAATTATTATTTGAGGATAATTAAGGCATTTTGTATCTTTATCCAAAACTGATGCTGATAAGTGTTCTGGGTGTTTAATTTGTTCATGGCCAATGTGTTGATGGTTATTGTGTGGGGAGTAAGTTTCAAGTGTTTGTCCTATGTGATACCCATTATGTTTGTAGTTTTGTTGAGTGGACTTTATCCATTGTTCAGGATTGTGGAGGGATTAAGGTTAGATTCATGTCTGTCCAGGGCAAAGAGGATGTTGGTGGACTTCTCTGGGGATGTAGCCATTCTGTTTTCTGTGTTCTAATTGTGTAATGTATGTTGCATGTTTGCTGTTACTTAAGTTGTTTCATAGTGTTGTGAAATTATCTGCATAAGAGAGGATTTTCACATTGGTTTGCAGATGATAGGTCATTTAGCAAGAGATTGAAGAGGGTTGGAGAAAAATGCTCCTAAGAGTACCCTATTGTAGAGTTTGAGGATTTTGCAAGTGCAGCCTTTGTGAATGACTATGGCTTTGCAGCCAGTTGGTTAACTTTTTTTCTTTTTTTTGTGGAGTGTGATGCAAGGATATATTGGGGGAACAGTCTAGTACCTTGTTGAAGTATACTGCCATAAGTACTCTTTGGAAGGGGGTTGTGGTTGGTTGAAGCCATGCAGGTTACGTAGGTTGAGCTTCATGTGCATTGTGGTAGTAGAGTGATTGGTTTTAAAGCCATGCTGTGTGGGTGTTAGTGGGACATGTTTTTGTGTTCATAATCCAGTTTATACTTTTGCACAGAAATCAAGGTATCATTGGACTTAGATAATTCAACAATTTAATTTGATGGGTTACATGGTATCTTTGTTTTTGTCTAAATGAGGTTAGTTACAAGAGATTCTGAAAAATTAAGATGTCATAGCTTTATAAAAACTTAGATAGTTGTGTGACATGGTAATAGATAAGTGGAATATCTCTTAAGCAACAGATTTCAAGTACATCAGGAGTATCGCATTGCAGTACCATCAGAGAGCTTCACTTAAAATTCATTGGATGCAGCAGTTTTCAACATCTTTTTTTATTAATATTTCTTTTTTCTCATCTTTTAATTCTTTGAGTTTCTTGTAGTTCATACAGTTTCGACTGGTAAATAGAATATCCATCATGTGAGTTATAAAAGATATACAGCAATACATATTTCCTCTTCAGATATGGGATGTCACTGGTACTCTATGATATTTTTTTCAGTAATACATTAAGAGATAGACAATATCAGAATATTATGGCCCAATATTTTGTCAGTTGAATAAAGTGTATGATGCCACTGTTTAGTATAGGACCATCTGTTTATATATATATATATATATATATATATATATATATATATATATATATATATATATATATATATATATTATATAATAGGTTGATATCATTGAACAGTCATTGTGTGTGTGTGTATATATATATATATATATATATATATATATATATATATATATATATATATATATATATGATTGTATTATTATGTAACCCCAGGGCCCCTTTCTTAGAAGGGGTTCCTGCAGCTTCCAGGCTATACTGCTTCCAGTACAGGGAAATGATAGACTAATTTTAGAGTGAAAAGCTCCTTGATGAGACTGTACTCTCTTTCATTAACAGATGATGATACGCTTTACCAAAGGTGGCTCTTCACAAGCAAGTGTAGTCAAATAATGCATATATATATATATATATATATATATATATATATATATATATATATATATATATATATATATATATTATTTATATTTTATTATACTTTGTCGCTGTCTCCCGCGTTTGCGAGGTAGCGCATATATATATATATATATATATATATATATATATATATATTTTGCTTTGTTGCTGTCTCCCACGTTTGCGAGGTAGCGCAAGGAAACAGACGAAAGAAATGGCCCAACCCACCCCCATACACATGTATATACATACGTCCACACACGCAAATATACATACCTACACAGCTTTCCATGATTTACCCCAGACGCTTCACATGCCCTGATTCAATCCACTGACAGCACATCAACCCCGGTATACCACATCGCTCCAATTCACTCTATTCCTTGCCCTCCTTTCACCCTCCTGCATGTTCAGGCCCCGATCACACAAAATCTTTTTCACTCCATCTTTCCACCTCCAATTTGGTCTCCCTCTTCTCCTCCTTCCCTCCACCTCCGACACATATATCCTCTTGGTCAATCTTTCCTCACTCATTCTCTCCATGTGCCCAAACCATTTCAAAACACCCTCTTCTGCTCTCTCAACCACGCTCTTTTTATTTCCACACATCTCTCTTACCCTTACGTTACTTACTCGATCAAACCACCTCACACCACACATTGTCCTCAAACATCTCATTTCCAGCACGTCCATCCTCCTGCGCACAACTCTATCCATAGCCCACGCCTCGCAACCATACAACATTGTTGGAACCACTATTCCTTCAAACATACCCATTTTTGCTTTCCGAGATAATGTTCTCGACTTCCACACATTCTTCAAGGCTCCCAGAATTTTCGCCCCCTCCCCCACCCTATGATCCACTTCCGCTTCCATGGTTCCATCCGCTGCCAGATCCACTCCCAGATATCTAAAACACTTCACTTCCTCCAGTTTTTCTCCATTCAAACTCACCTCCCAATTGACTTGACCCTCAACCCTACTGTACCTAATAACCTTGCTCTTATTCACATTTACTCTTAACTTTCTTCTTTCACACACTTTACCAAACTCATTCACCAGCTTCTGCAGTTTCTCACATGAATCAGCCACCAGCGCTGTATCATCAGCGAACAACAACTGACTCACTTCCCAAGCTCTCTCATCCCCAACAGACTTCATACGTGCCCCTCTTTCCAAAACTCTTGCATTCACCTCCCTAACAACCCCATCCATAAACAAATTAAACAACCATGGAGACATCACACACCCCTGCCGCAAACCTACATTCACTGAGAACCAATCACTTTCCTCTCTTCCTACACGTACACATGCCTTACATCCTCGATAAAAACTTTTCACTGCTTCTGACAACTTGCCACCCACACCATATATTCTTAATACCTTCCACAGAGCATCTCCATCAACTCTATCATATGCCTTCTCCAGATCCATAAATGCTACATACAAATCCATTTGCTTTTCTAAGTATTTCTCACATACATTCTTCAAAGCAAACACCTGATCCACACATCCTCTACCACTTCTGAAACCACACTGCTCTTCCCCAATCTGATGCTCTGTACATGCCTTCACCCTCTCAATCAATACCCTCCCATATAATTTACCAGGAATACTCAACAAACTTATACCTCTGTAATTTGAGCACTCACTCTTATCCCCTTTGCCTTTGTACAATGGCACTATGCACGCATTCCGCCAATCCTCAGGCACCTCACCATGAGTCATACATACATTAAATAACCTTACCAACCAGTCAACAATACAGTCACCCCCTTTTTTAATAGATTCCACTGCAATACCATCCAAACCTGCTGCCTTGCCGGCTTTCATCTTCCGCAAAGCTTTTACTACCTCTTCTCTGTTTATCCCTGGGGATAGGGGAGAAAGAATACTTCCCATGTATTCCCTGCGTGTCGTAGAAGGCGACTAAAAGGGGAGGGAGCGGGTGGCTGGAAATCCTCCCCTCTTGTTTTTTTCAATTTTCCAAAAGAAGGAACAGAGAAGAGGGCCAGGTGAGGATATTCCCTCAAAGGCCCAGTCCTCTGTTCTTAACGCTACCTCGCTAACGCGGGAAATGGCGAATAGTAAGAAAAAAAAATATATATATATATATATATATATATATATATATTTTTTTTTTTTTTTAAACTATTCGCCATATATATATATCTTTCTTTTCTTTCAAACTATTCGCCATTTCCCGCATTAGCGAGGTAGCGTTAAGAACAGATGACTGGGCCTTTGAGGGACTACCCTCACCTGGCCCAATTCTCTGTTCCTTCTTTTGGAAAATTAAAAAAAAAAACGAGAGGGGAGGATTTCCAGCCCCCCGCTCCCTCCCCTTTTAGTCGCCTTCTACGACACGCAGGGAATATGTGGGAAGTATTCTTGCTCCCCTATCCCCAGGGATAACATATATATATATATATATATATATATATATATATATTTTTTTTTTTTTTTTTTTTTTTTTTTTTTAATTTTCCTCTGTTCTTAATGCTACCTCGCTAATGCGGGAAATGGCGAATAGTTTGAAAGAAAGAAAATATATATATATATATATATATATATATATATATATATATTTATTATTTTTTTTTTATTATACTTTGTCGCTGTCTCCCGCGTTTGCGAGGTAGCGCAAGGAAACAGACGAAAGAAATGGCCCAACCCCCCCCATACACATGTATATACATACGTCCACACACGCAAATATACATACCTACACAGCTTTCCATGGTTTACCCCAGACGCTTCACATGCCTTGATTCAATCCACTGACAGCACGTCAACCCCGGTATACCACATCGCTCCAATTCACTCTATTCCTTGCCCTCCTTTCACCCTCCTGCATGTTCAGGCCCCGATCACACAAAATCTTTTTCACTCCATCTTTCCACCTCCAATTTGGTCTCCCTCTTCTCCTCCTTCCCTCCACCTCCGACACATATATCCTCTTGGTCAATCTTTCCTCACTCATTCTCTCCATGTGCCCAAACCACTTCAAAACACCCTCTTCTGCTCTCTCAACCACGCTCTTTTTATTTCCACACATCTCTCTTACCCTTACGTTACTCACTCGATCAAACCACCTCACACCACACATTGTCCTCAAACATCTCATTTCCAGCACATCCATCCTCCTGCGCACAACTCTATCCATAGCCCACGCCTCGCAACCATACAACATTGTTGGAACCACTATTCCTTCAAACATACCCATTTTTGCTTTCCGAGATAATGTTCTCGACTTCCACACATTCTTCAAGGCTCCCAGAATTTTCGCCCCCTCCCCCACCCTATGATCCACTTCCGCTTCCATGGTTCCATCCGCTGCCAGATCCACTCCCAGATATCTAAAACACTTCACTTCCTCCAGTTTTTCTCCATTCAAACTCACCTCCCAATTGACTTGACCCTCAACCCTACTGTACCTAATAACCTTGCTCTTATTCACATTTACTCTTAACTTTCTTCTTCCACACACTTTACCAAACTCATTCACCAGCTTCTGCAGTTTCTCACATGAATCAGCCACCAGCGCTGTATCATCAGCGAACAACAACTGACTCACTTCCCAAGCTCTCTCATCCCCAACAGATTTCGTACTTGCCCCTCTTTCCAAAACTCTTGCATTTACCTCCCTAACAACCCCATCCATAAACAAATTAAACAACCATGGAGACATCACACACCCCTGCCGCAAACCTACATTCACTGAGAACCAATCACTTTCCTCTCTTCCTTCACGTACACATGCCTTACATCCTCGATAAAAACTTTTCACTGCTTCTAACAACTTTCCTCCTACACCGTATATTCGTAATACCTTCCACAGAGCATCTCTATCAACTCTATCATATGCCTTCTCCAGATCCATAAATGCTACATACAAATCCATTTGCTTTTCTAAGTATTTCTCACATACATTCTTCAAAGCAAACACCTGATCCACACATCCTCTACCACTTCTGAAACCACACTGCTCTTCCCCAATCTGATGCTCTGTACATGCCTTCACCCTCTCAATCAATACCCTCCCATATAATTTACCAGGAATACTCAACAAATTTATACC